>NC_087461.1:1224621-1527651 GCF_036321535.1 Camelus dromedarius
CAAGTGTAGGTAAGCAGTGTTTAAAGACATACTCGAGAGGTATGGTATCTTTAAAAAAACTACAAGTTTTCGAAGAATATATACTTTATTTAAAAAATGCCGAAAACTTGACGATGATTACAAGAAGGCTTTCTTGACTTCCGGATCCACCTTGGACCCCCCACAGCTGCCGAGGTCCGCGGTCAGCTGCCCCCACAGCTCTTCCGCTGTGGTGTGGGTTCCCCGTGCTAGGAAGTCATCGGTGGGACTGGGGCCGGCGCAGCCAGCACGCTGCAAGCTGCTGGAAAGTGACGTGGGCTGAGGCCTGTGGGCAGGACACAGGAAAGGCAGCCGGTTTCTGGTCCACATGCCTGTTTCAGCCAAAAGCATTTGCTGTTCCTCAGAGTGTAGGGATTTGCTTGGCAGGTAGTCGCTCAGCCCCCCTCAGGGATAAGTCTGTACAAAGAACCCAGCGTGGGTCTCTGTTGCGGGAAATGTGGGCGTTTGGTTGGCGCCGGACCTAGATCTGCCTTGGGGCCTGAAGCCAGTGCTTGGACCCGTGAGAAGTCTCCCTCTCTGCCACCGTGATCTCTCCCTCCCCTGGCTGGCGTGCCCACGGTGTGGACAGTGACAGGCTGACCATGTCAGTGGGCGGGTCAGCGTGTCTGCTGGGGTCGCCATCCTCCTCCGTGCTCCCTGCTCTCTGCGGTGTCACTGCCTGCTGTGAAGGGTTCCAACTCGGGGCCCTGCCCCCGGGTCCTTCCATGAGCCGGCCCTCACACCTACCGTCCGCTCTTTCTTATCCCAGACCCCGCCGACTGTCACTGTGTACACATTCCCGCGCTGTGAGTTCTCTTCCCGCAGCAGTGCGAGGCCCAGACCTGCGCTCGGGGTGGCGCTGCTGCCTCCGCCCCCTCTCCCGGTGGGAGGAGTGGCGGGAAGGCAGGCTCACAGGCTTCCCTTGCCCGGCCCCCCGTGACAGCGCTCACTCCACAGGAAGGTTAGCACGGGGCTGTACCAGCCGCCAGGGGTGCGGTCACACTGTTCACCAGCTCGGGGACCAGGGAGGCAGCGCGCGCCCCGCCCATCGGTCCAGGAGCCGCCTGTGAGCCGGGGCCGGGCCGGGACCGCACTGCTTATTCCCTGGTTCACCTGCAGCAACTCTGTCGTCTGGCGCCCTGCCAGTCCACTGCTGCCATTGGGCCTGACCCATCTATGGCACTGCTGACGCAGCCTCGGCCTGGAGAGAACAGCCCGGAAACCCTCCCTGCAGCTTCTTTCTTCCTTTCATGAGTGCAGCTGCCGCCGGGCCACGCTGGGACGGAGTACGTGGTGCGATGGTCTAATGATGGTTCCCAGAGAGACCCAGGTCCTAATCCCTGGGACCTGGGAACGTTCCCCTGGTGACGAGGACTTGGCAGACGTTGTCAGTGAAGGATCCGGAGCTGGGATATTATCCTGGAGTCTCCGGGTGGGCCCTGGATTGAACACAGGAGTCCTCACAAGAAGGAGGCAGAGGGGGAGTCTGCCGCAGAGGAGGGCGGTGTGGTGGGAGTTGGCGGTGCTGAGCCGTGGGCTCTGAAGATGCTCACAGGGAGCAGGAGCCAGGGATGCAGGGTGCTGCCCTGAACTGGGGCGTGGGCTGTGGGTGCTCCTCTAGAGCCTCCCGAGGGACCGGGGCTGGGACGCGTGGCTTCAGCCCAGTGACGCTGAACTTGCTTCCTGGCCTTCAGAACCGAGTGGTCGTAAGTGTGTGTCGTTTCAGCGCCATGCTTGTTGGCGCCTGTTACTGCCGCACGGGGGCCGATGGGCGTGCCGCATCTCTGAGCCTCTGGGTCCCTTCCTAACTGGCCGTCTGGCCTTTCTGCTTCTCTTCCCGGGGGCTGCCGGGCACCTGCTGTTGGAAGTCTCACGAGCAGTGTGTCAGCATCATCCCTGGGTCCCTCCTGCGGGTGGACGTCTGCGATGGGAGAGTTCTCAGCCTGGTGAACCCCGTCATGGACGGCACCGTCTGCCTCTCCTGACCCCCTCCAGATCCAGCCCTATGCTCGTCCCACACGACCGCAGGCCCAGGACCTCCGGCCCAGTTTGGCTCCGGTGTAACTGTGGGTACAGGCTGGGGGCTGGATCGTGGTGGTCGGGGAGAGGCCTCTGACTCCTCTTCATCAAAGGGAGAACTGGAGGCCGGGGGATGCTAGGGTTCCTGGACCGAAGAGCCCGGGACCCTGGACATGGCCCTGCGCTGGGGACACTGCAGTGCGTGCGGGCAGGACCGAGCCCAAGGTCCACATGGTCTTGCTGTTGTGTTGTTTTGTTTGTCATATACAGTAATAAAATCTCCAGCATGAGGGACACCTCCGTTGAAGTTTACTGATTGCATATATAAATAAATGAATATGAGAGAGTATGTGAGCCACTATTTACATAAAGAGACCCTTAAGTGCATATTTGGTCTTCCTCAGAAAATCATCTGCAAGACTTCTGTTGCCCTGAGCTCACCTCCGTTCATCACCACGCATTCTGGAATTAAAATTCCTTTCAGCACGTAGAGGAGCACTTCCAAACGAAACAAAAGGCACGACCAACTCGGCGGTGTGCTTTCGGGACATGTTTACCAAGCACTCAGCTTAAAAACAGTATGTAATTACACAGTGTTTTTATTATCTCACTAAAAATATTGTTCTTTGTAGAGAATCCGGCATTTCCCAATTTCTGAAATTAAAGAACCGGAGGCTGGCTTCAATGTGATAAGAAAAATCCATGTTCCTCAACATCCATCTATGTGTATAATTACCTGCAAAGCTATAACATGATCACTTTATCATATTTCTTTTCAATGTTCTGCTAAATCTGTAGTGTGTGTGTGTGTGTGTGTGTGTGTGCGCACGCGCGCCCGAGTGTATAGAAATATATACTTTTGTTATGATGCTCTGCAATGTAAGCTCTTATAAAACCATCATTATTTGAGAGCTTCATGATAAAAACACACGCATGCTGCCCGTGGACCCTAATTCTCTGCTACGGCTTCTTCCCCACAAGAATTTCAGGTGATTCTCACTGATGCGTGAGAAGTTAATGTTTCTCTTAGGAGAATGTTAGTCTGACTTTGGTGAGTTTATGCTATAATGTGTTTGAACCTGAAGCTGACTTAGATTTTTCACTATTTCCAAAGACAGTTGTAAAGCTACATTGTTATTTAAAGATTTAAGCAATTTTATGTCCGATTGAAATGTTCAGAGCAGTTATTTCTCTTTTCTTAGAAAACTGCAGTACTCAGCAGGCAGACAGGCATTTGGTTCTTTTTCAGGTGGTGAAGTCTGAAGGCACATTAGAATGGAGATCTGAACAGAAGGATAGAGGGAAAACCCCAAAACTAAAAAGGTACCCATTACAAGATCTATACATGCACCCTCCTTGTCAAGAACAGGGTGCCCCCAGCACTTGAAATGCTGTCTTCTGCTCCCAACACTAGGTTTTTTTCCCCTTTGTGGTAGTAAAATCTGTGATGTCTTGTGAATTGTACCCATTTCTAAAATATCTGATAGAAGTGGTTTTGAAAATCAGTGTCATTGGCCATCGCTTCTTACTGCCTCAGACTCCCAGGCTCATTTTCTCGTGTGCGTTAATCCGTATTAATGTCAGGCTATGTGAGTGAGAGGGAGCGGCCTCCTTTCCTGCTGAGGCTTAGATGTACTCCTGTTCTCAACCTGCAGCGCCCCTCTGTGAGCTATCTAAGCTGTCCCCCAGCCTGAAGCTCCGCCAGCGCTGTTCTGCCCCGCAGTCTCAGGGAGATCTCCTGATTCGCAGAGCTCTTTTGAGCAAGCCTTCCCCGGGTCTCTGAACCCTATAGGGTCCACATAACCTCAAACCACCACCGGGTTTTGACCAGATGTCGCAGTGTGAGTGCTCGCTGTGTCCCCTTTATGACACTGTGGTCTGGTTGGTGTACGATGCCTTCCCTGCGTTCGCGGTCCTTGGAGGAGCTAGTGCACGTCCTGGGTGTAGCTGGCGTTCCGTGGGCGTCTGCTTCGCTAATACTGCCCTGGAAAAACACTTACTCTGAACCGAAACGTGTCAGTATTTTTAAAAGTTAACCTTGTCTTTATTCATCATAATAAGAATAAAATATTGCTCACTAAGACCCATAGCATTTTGTAAATTCTAGGCAACACAGTACTGAAATTTTTTAAAAAGTGTGCATATGGGAAAGGGCGACCACATTCCGCCCTCAGCTGTGAGGGGCCCTCCCGCCCTGGGTTGGATGTGCCCGGTGCGGCGGAGCCCAGCAAGACGTGCCCACATTCTGGAGGCTGGCATAACCGGGGAACCGGCGCCCTGGGGGGCGTGCTTCCGGGGGTCACTGCGCCACACATGCTCTCTTCCACCCAGAACCTCGGGTCCCTGCTCTCTCTTTTCTCTCTATAAAAGCTGCAGAAAATGCAATGCTTTTTTTTTTTTTTTTTTTTTTAATCATTTGTGCAAACCGTGTGATCAGGTGCTGTGTCCTGGTGGCACTCTTCTAAGTCCAAGGTTAATCAAGTGTTTAAGACGAACTTTCCGCCTGGATCTGAGAGGCGAGCGCAGGAGAGCGTCCCCTGCAGTTGCTCTTTCTCTGAGTGGGGTCGCAGTTTAAAGCCCCCCAGCACACGCAGCGCCCTGCTCGTGAGCGATTAATAATCACACGTTGTGGCAGGCTCAGGGTGCCAAACCAGAAATTACGGCGATTTATCCCTAGCCACGTTTTCCCCTGTGATGAGCCACCTATCTGCACTTAGGAGAACCTGCTCGCACATACAGTTCTACATTTAAAATCGGTTATCCTTGCCAAGTGTAGGCATGTTTGTGATGCTTTTCATTAAGACAACTTTTTATGTAGAAAGTAAGTCGAATAGAAATGTACAAAAATACAATTTGTGTACTGTATACTCTGAATATATTTACTTACATATATTACAAGACTGATAATTATAGGATAAGAACATTATTGTATCATCCCATTCCTGTTAGCAGTTTGGGGCCATTTATGAAGACTTCTAAGTTATTTTTCCTAAGAAAGCTAAAAACTCTCTAAAGGTTCTGTTTTGATATTCTCTCACTAAATAATACTAAAATTACTTCTCAGTGTCTTTACTTATCCTCGTAAAGAGTGGCCATTGCCTAAACCAAAGAGAAGACAAAAATAACATTTTCCCCTGAAACCGCAGGTCTGTTTCTGAGGTGACGAGAATTGTCACAGCCTCTGGACAAGAGAAGAAGACAGATTCCTCTGACGAGCGAGTGGAAGGGCTGTTCTGCTGTACGTGTTTTTGGCTTTTTTGTGCAGCATCTTCATTCTCTGACAATAAATGCTGTCAGAACAGTGTTACTGTTCTTCCTACAAATGTGTCCCCTCCGGGCCGTGAGGGCGGAATGGAAATGATGCAGCGTTGATCTGGATCAGGGCTTCCCACACGACAGCCCCGTCTCATCGGAGCAGGGGGTCGTCCAGCGCGGGCTGTGCAGGTCTGGGACGAGGTCTGGGACGAGGTCTGGCACAGACGCATCTCACAAGCCCCCAGGCCATGCGGCCAGGTCGCCGTGAGGACCACTGGTGAGTCCCGTGCGATCCTCCAGCCCGAACTGGCCTTCGGAGCACTTCCATGCTGCACTGGGAGACTGTCCCCATCCTCTCTCCCCCATGGGACCAGCACCGAGGGCAGACACGTTGTCCTAACATCCCACAGAGTCCGCGTCTGACTCACAGGTGTTAAACAGCGCTGATGGGAGATTTCAAAAGTCACCGAAAGAATTTTGGAAGAGAAGTATCTAGCGGACAACGATCCTTGGAAATACCACCTTAACAATTTTTAAGACTGTGTTGGTAACTGAAGCAGACTCACTCTTGTTTGGGAAATTGAAATATGTTCTAATGAGAAGCAGAGTTGCTTAGAGAATTATTAAAAATAGAAGCAAGACAGTCAGAGGTTACGTCAGGCACATCGCCTACTGCGAACTGCGCGGGAGGAAGGCGGCGACGCTGCGAGATTTGATCTGTGAGACGGCCAGTTTCCTCGGCTGAAGGCTCTAAATGTCTTTTCTCTTTTTCTTCTGGACCAAAATTATCTGTTTCTTGAGCTTTGAGGGCTCAATAAAATAATTCATTAATATTAAAATCTGGTTTACATCAACATGCTATGAAAACCAAGCATGCACCTTCTTTAGGTAACTGTAAAGCAGTTCACACCTCAGAAACATTTATTTTAACAGAAACAAGATATTGATGGAAAACAGCTGGAGTAGAAAATGCACCCTGGACTTGGCAGATGACTGAGCTGATAGCGGTGGGGTTTGGAGAGGAAGGGAAGTGAGGGAAGGTTCTCGCCGAGATATGATTAAACGGCGCAGAGCATGGCATTTAGAAAAATACTGAGTCATCTTCCTGGGACTTTTCAGATCCACACGTATAAAGGAATAGAATAAACACTCATCCTTCCGTGAGCTGGTCTCAGCGACCTCTGACCTCGGCGGGGACGAGGGCCGTTTGGGGTGGCGGAGGAGACGCTGCTCGCATGGGCAGGTTCCCACCGGGACCGCAGAGCCTCACGTGGTGGGCAGGACGCGGAAGGGACAGGAGGGCAGTTCTTTCGTTTCACGGGATGCAGTCATTGAACCTCCTGTTTTTCTTTTCATTTTTATTGACATATAATTGACAAATAAAAATTACCCACACGGAAACCTCCTTGTGCATTAACCTGACTGCCAGCAGCCTCGAAGAGCCTTCATCCAGCGGCAGGTGCTGGCTCTGTCTTGTACGACCCTCACACAGTCGCGCAGTCACGCACGTGCCACGGAGACCACACCGGCAAGTCTCCCGTGTCCTGCTTCCCTTCTCCTCACCCCTCCTTCCCCTGTTTCTGCTCATGATTCTTGTCCTGACATTGACCGCTGAATAACGTTGTAACATATAGTCCTGTTTTTATTCTCTCGCACCCTTGCTTCATACTGCATGAGAATTAAGTTTCCAAAGATACGTTCTCTCTCTCTTAAAAATCTGCTTCTACTCTTGTACGTTCAGTTTAATCACGAGACCTCCCGAGCAGGTGCGCGGAGTCCCCACCTCTCGTGTTCACCTGCTTTCTCATGTGCTCCTTCCGGCCATCTGGGCTGGCTTTCTAATACAGAGAGAGCATGAGTAAACACAAGCAATGATGCCACGTGCTAAGAGTTGTATAGAACTGAAGATAATCATTTACTCTGCATTTTTCAAATGCAATCTCTCCCTGACCTTCCTTTGATTTAAATAGTATTTAGACGCAGTGACACTCAGCATACCTCAAATTCACCATTATTATTGCTTTGTTTACCACAGGTATTGTCATTGACTCTGGTTTTCTGTCTTGAGATTCAGGAAGTCAATTATTATTAAACAAGTAAGAACAATGGATGGGTTTAATGAAGAGGTGACCCTGAGTTGACAGAGTGTGGATTTCTACCCGCTGCTGTGAAAACCACAGGGTGCGGCAGGCCGGGCGTGAGCACCCTGGGCAGCTGCAGGAAGGTGACTCTGTTAGGGGCTCCCCGGGTCTGGAGGTACAAAGTGATTTCTTTTCACCGTCCGCCTTGGGAAAGTAAATTCCACAGCACACTGCAGACTCCAGCTTATTATCTCCAAATACCATTTGAAAATAAGTGATCAGCACTGTGGAGTCATTAAATATACACAATTGGAAGATTGAGCTTATAATCTATGGGAAGGACTTGGAATATATCGCCTCATTATTTTATTTTATAGCCAAAGACATAACTTGCATTCTGTTTCAGTGAACAATGAGCATCAGGCCCTGACAGAATTACCTCATTTCTTTTTTATGCTTTCTCAATATAGGCAAATGCATTACAAACTCTAATTTACTCTGACCCAGAAATGGCTCTGTGGCATATTTCCGCAGGCCCTTGTGTGCACGAAACAGGAAGTCATTCATCATAGGATTATTTTGTCTTATTTTTAAAAAATCATTGTTTATATTCCCCAAAGTGAAAATAAAGTCGAATTAGTTTTCTCCTAGTCACCGTTCATTGTCACGTTTTCCGGGAGCTGACACTGTTACCTGGGTCAGCACCGCTTCACTGCATCTCAGAGCAAGAGCAGCTAACGGCCGTGCTGACTGTGGCGTGAACAGCTGTGAGCACAGTTGCACCAGAGTCGTGTGACCTGGTCCTGAGTGTCTGAGATGCTTGAGGAGCCCGGCGTGTTCCGTTAGAGGCAGCAGCAGCGGAGGCGCTTTGTTGCCAGGCAGGCAGACGGCGGGGCTCCGGTGGGTGGAGGGTGGCCCTGGTGGGGGTGGTGGCCGCTTTCCCGTCCTCAGCCTCCGGGCCCTGGCCTCGGTGCGTGGAGCTCTCAGTGCCCAGGCGAGGCTCAGGCGCTGTCCAGCCCTCCTTACTGGGGAAGAGCCCAGACGTGTTCCGTCCTTTAGAAACCCCTCTTCGGAATTCACTGTTGAGTGGAGGAGGCCAGCCGCAAAGAGGACGGGCATGCTGGACGGTCCAGTTGCCTGGAGCTCAGAGCAGACGTGGCTGCTCCAAGGAGAGGAACCCAGAACAGGCTTTCCAGTGGGGATGGCGGGGTGGGCATCTGTGGATGGGGGGGCCGGGGAGACTTTGGGGCTGGAAGTGCCTTGATCACAAGTGTCACAAGGTGTGTGCGTTGGCAGAAATGCACTGAGCTGTGTACCCTTTACTGGATGTTTGTTATACCTAAGACATTTTTTAAAGGTTTTAAACAGAAGCAAAAAAGACTAGTTTGAGAATAAACAGCTTATAAGCACCGCCACGTCCCCCAACACACACAAACAGAAGGGTGACAGAGGCCAACTGCTGGGAGCCTGAGGCCCACAAAAGGCCATCTGTCAGTCTTGTTCTGTTTCTCTTGAATCACTCTAATCTTTCCTAAATCTTCTGAGGCCCAGACAAAAGGACACACACTTCCCCACTGTGGTTCCCAAATTATGTGCCCGAGGAGCAGGGATCTCAGAGCTGCGCTGAGGGTGCTCTGCTCCTGAAATTGAATAATAGTAGTTTTTTCCCCATTTCAAGAAAATTTAATGAGTGATATTTTCTTCATTTGATGTTTGTTCTTTTTGTGGCATTTCCTTTAATCCCTGTTGTCAACTACCACCTTTCTTTCACTGAGCTTTTACCAAAACCAGATTTGGTGAGCAAACAGCAGATTTATATCAGAGGAAAGCACGTAAACCCCGGCCGTCTGGTTTGACTGCTCACATCACGAGCAGATGTGTCGGTCGTGCGGTAGTGGCTCAAGATGAGGTGAAACACACCAGCGCTCCACGGTGCTTTTAGCAGAGCTTTGGGCTCCAGTCTCCTGGGCATCCGGGCAGTCTGAGAACTTCAGATGGGAATGGCTTCACCCGTAAACTTGGAGGCAGAACCAAGTCCACCGCGACCAAAGCAAAGCAGGCCTTTCATCTCTTCAGCCAGAGGACAGAAGGACCGTGAAGACTCAGCCCCGGCACAGGGGGCCGCACGCGGCGCGGGGGCCTCAGCCCCGCCCTCCCTGTAGCTCTGGGGAGGCTGGGGGCAGGACGAGGCAGCTGAGCTGTTTGGGGTTCTTGTGCTGTGATTTTTAAAATACCCCATTTTATCACCATAGACAATTACATACTGGTCCTGTTTTGTAGACCAGGGAAGGAGTATCAGGAGCAAAAACAAACCAGGAAAGTTACACAGATACTTAGCTTTCAGCCAAAGCCAGGCTTCCCGACAAAACCCCCGCCCGTGCCCCTCAGGCCTTTCTAGTGTTTTATGCCTCGTTTGCATTTGGTTTGGCCTTCTTTTCTCTCTCGCTCTCTTTTTTTTAATTAAGCTTTTTTTCCTTGGAGCAGTTTTAAGTTCACAGGAGAGTGGAGAGGAAGGTGTGAAGATTTCCCATGCACCCCTGTCCCCCCACCACACAGGCTCCGCCACCCACTGCCGGCACCCCGCCCCCCCAGCCCCCTCCACCACTGCCCGCACTCCCACCAGAGGGCACCTGGGTTACAGCTGGTGCTCCTGAACGGACACACCATCACCACTGAGTCCAGGCTGACGTCAGGGCTCAGCCCTGGTGCCGTCCATTCTGCGGGCCTGGACGAACGTGTAATGGCGTGTGTCCACCTGTCACCCAGGAGTGTCGCTGCCCTAAAGCCCCCTGTGCCCCTCCGGCTCGTCCCTCCCTGCCCAGCCCCTGGTCTTTTTCTGTCTCCACAGTTCTGGAATCATGAAATAGGCAACCTTTTCATCCCTGAGATTTTTAACCCATTCTTTAAAGCGAAAAAATGTTTATTGAAAAAGTTCTTTGCTTCGCGCCCCTACAGGACACTGAACATAACACTTTGCTCAGGCTGGCGGATGCCTCCTGCCTTGAATTCTGGGACATTAAGCAGTTACTTAGAACATAAGTATTTCGTGATTTTACCAAGATACGTTCCCCCTGGGAGAGTCAGAGGACCTGGAGCTTCTGCCCTTCTGTCTGACTCTTAAGAGCCGTGAGCGCCTTCACCTGCTGCGTCCTGGAAACAAGTGTGCGCGGCCTGGAGCTCTCCAAGGGCTGAAACGCCCCCAGCAGAAAGAGGCAGAGGCAGAGGAACAAGAAGGGAAGCTCAGGGCGGAGGCGGCTGCTGCTGGCGAGCGGTGCGCCCGCACTCTGGGCGCACCAGCCAGGCCCGGGGCTGCTGGAGGAACAGACACTTCTTACAGACATGTCTCTGTGCCTAGATAACAAACCAAAAAAAAAAAAAAAAAAAAAAAAAAAGAAAAAGAAAAAGAAAAAGGCAGAGACCAGAGCGTGCTGCTCACACAAGGAGCCTTGAGATTTTGAAAACAATTTTTAATTTTGGGTTGAGGTGAGTGAAAACTCAGATGAAAGGTCCATGTTAAGGTGACTTCAAAGTGGCTGCCTTCTCCTTTGAGGAGGAAAATGGTTATCAAATCCGCTTACTGAGACCACCCGCCTTGCCGGGCCGGCTCCTTGGTGTTATCAGATAACTCACCTGCTCCTAGGCCGTCCCTCCCTTTCATCTGCCCCGGCTCCCCCCAGTATCTCCTCCCACTATCTCAGGGTGTGAAGGGGGAGTTTGTGAGCGGATACAGAACAGCACTGAGAGGACAGCCGACTGAGACTTCCTGTAACCCAGCGCCTGTTTGGCCGCTGAAGATACGGGGCCACCCGTGGGCCTGAGTGACCAGCTGTCACTCCGGGCCAGCCCAGGTTTTCCTTCCCAGAGTCAGACGTCTGCATCAGGCTTGGCAAATGCCACCCAGACCTTTAAGTCAGGCACCTAAACTCTTCATGGTTTTGTTGTTGTTGTTGTTTTTACTGTGAAGACTCACTGAGTAAACATTTTAAGGAGAGTTTTGGTTCTTCTTTAATTTGGTGAATTAAAACCCCAGGAGTGGCCTCTGCATCCTGGTCAACTGCTGGGCCATGGGGAGCCCCTGGGGAGCTGAGATGGAAGGTCACCCTGAAGCTGTTTGCCACGAACAAATAAGGGTTCAGGGCAGTCGGTGGAACCCCTTCCTTGGCAAATAGACACGCATTTCCTGGGGCCTGGGGACCTCATCCTCACTGCCACGCAGGCCGCCCGTGGCCTGCTCCGTGGAGCAGTGGCTAAGCACATGTGTAGGGCTGGGTGCCTGGCTCGTGGCCTGGCTGTCCCACTGATCTCATGTAGCCTGACCCTGCCTCGCACCACAGCCCCAGGCAACCCTCAGCAGTGGCAGGCGACGTCACTTTCGCCTGAGTTTCTCCACCCCTTGCTTCTAGGCAGAAGTGTCCAAGGGAAACTTTCTTTATCTTAGTCATCTTCTTCTTAAAGCTTCCTAGTTTAAACTTGTTTTAGACTTACAGAAGAGGAAACTGTGTACAGAAAATGGCACAGAGAATTCATATATATGCCTCTCCTAACTCCCACTGTGCTAACATCTTACGTAAACCGGGCACAGTCCTAAAAACTAAGAATTTAACACTGGTGTAATACTGTCACGTAAACCCCAATATTTATTTTAAACTCATCAGTTTCTCCTTTTACTATTCCATTTTCCAAACGAGGACCCCAGCTGGCTTTGTGTTATCAAGTCTCCTCAGTCCCTAACAGTATTATTGTTTTCCAGAATTGTTTTGCCTTGTCTAGGGCATCTGTCTCTCCATTTAGATTGTAGAATAAGCTTGCACACGTATCCCTGAAGACCTGCTGGCGTTTCCATTGGGATTGTGTTGAATCCACCTGTTAAATGAGGGAGAGATGGCAGATGAACAGTGTTGAGGTTTCTAATAATGATCATGGCGTGTATCTTCATTCACTGAGTTCTGTTCTGATTTCTTTCCTCGGTATTGTGGCAGCTTGAGCGTGCAGATCCTGCACTTGCAATGGTACGTTTATACCCAAGTGCTTTAGCTGTGGGTGCTATGACAAATGAGGCCTTTGCATCGATGATTCATTTCCAGCGTGGAGAGAAACAATCGATTTTCTTATACAGACGGTGCATGGCTCAGTATTCCGTACCATCGTGAAACATACCCTCGCTTTCTAGATCTTTTTAGATTCTTTGGTAATTTCTAGGCAGATAGCCGTGCCTTCCACAAACAGAGGCTTCGGATTTCCAGCACGACGTACAGTCCGTGGTGGTGAGAGAGCACGGCCTTGCCTAGGGTTTAGTTTGATGGACAGTCACTAACTGGCACTGCAGGCTGTACAGCTGGTTGCATACGTGCCACCCAGCCCGCTGAGGATGTCTCCTTCTATCCCCACTTCGTGGAGAGTTTTCATTATGAATGGAGATGATCTTTTTGTCAGGTATTTCCTGAATCTACTGTGATTTATCTCTTTAATATGGTAAATTGCTTTGATTGACGTCCTCGTACTGAACCAGCCTTCTAAGTTCTGCTAACACATCGCCCTCTTCGTCCTTTGCTGGGTTTAATTTGCCAGGCTGTGGCTGCGGGTGGCTGTGTTCATACTCACGGAGACTTCGTTGGCTCGTCTTGTCTTGTCTTCGCCTGGCTCTCACATTAAGGTAACGTTGATCCTGCTTCTGCATTTGATTTCCTTTCTGCATCGTGGAGGAGACTGAGTAGAATTGGTAACAGCTCTCTCTTCAGTGTTTGTTGTCCTTCCCTAGTGAAGCTGTCTGACCTGAAGTTTTCTTTACTGGACGATTTTTAACTACAAATTCAAGTTCTTTAACAGACATAGGACTTTTTGGTGACCTGTGTCTTATTGAGTGAGTTTTGGCAGTTTTGTCTTTCAAGGAGGTGGTCAGTTTCATCTAAACTGTTGACTCTTTAGGCGCATTTTTCCTCCCTGTTGTATCCGCTGATGTCTGTGGGGTCTGTTGTTGTGACTCTCGGCCTGAGGCAGGTGCCGCCTTCCGGGGCCCCTGGGTTGTGGATCCATGGCCCATCGGCTTTAGTCCGAGTCCTGCCTGCACGTCTCTCCTTCCAGGGGTCGAGGGCATTTTTCCTTCTGTTCCACTCTTAGCTGAACCAGGTTTTCATCAGTATCCTGAGTGGTAATGTTTATGTCCATAGAGTACAGATTTTTTTTTTAACGTTCATCGAGAATGTCTAGGTAGATAACCATGCCTAAGAATTGTAAGTTTTTTTCCAAAGAGGAGAGAACAGAACCTGGCAGGTCGTCACGGCCTCCCTGCAGTGGGTGGTGTTTTCCCTCCCCAAATCTGTAGCCCAGGGAACCTTCCTCCGCTCTCCAGCTTTTATGCAGCTCCCCTGGTTTCATTCTGGGCGAAGAACCGTGCAGGGTGGCGCACACGAGGGCACCAGCTACGCGTGCAGCTCCAGGAAGCGCCCTCTCTCATCCCTGCACAGCCATCTCCCCCCACAGTTTGCCCACCACCCCATCTGAGCTCTTCTTGGCTGTGCCCAGAGAGGCCAGTGTCCTCAACGCCTCTCCATTTCTCTCAGCGGGAACCAGTCTGTTGTTTGATTTTGGGCGAGTCAGCAGTTTCCCAACTTCAGTTTGTTCGGGAAAAGCCACAGACTTCTTGTTTGGCACCTTTCCCTTGAAAGTTTCAGGGTGAGACTCTGTAGGCCTGAGCAGAAACTGGAAGCCATGTGTCATCTTTATGTCTCTCAAAATCTTCATTTCTTCACTGTAAAAAGATACTGAAAGGACTTGCCATGAGTGATAAAACATAACGGTGGTATGCGAGCGTGAACAGTGACAAGCCATGTGACCACCCAGCGCATGTTTACGTGTCCTCTGCTTAAACACCACGCAGCACGCGTTGTGTAACCGGCGTCTAACTTTAAAACAACACAATGACACGGGTGGCATTACTTTTACTTTATATTTTTTATAATTTAGAAAATTAAAGCCTAGATAAAGCTCCCCTGAAAGCCAGACACCTCGCCGGGCTTGTGGCCAGATGTGAGAGATGCTGCTGTGCATCTGAGAGGGACCGGGGGGGCTGCACCCGGAGCCCCATTTCTGCTGTGGAGCCGGGCCTCTGCCTGCAGTGACCGCTCCTGCGAGGCCGTTCAGCCCTCGCTCCCCCGGCCGCGGAGGCGCGCGTGGCCGGTTGCAGGCGCCCGCGGGCAGGAGAGCTGGGCCTCTCTGCGCCTTACAGGAATATTTATACAGACAACAAAAATAATAGAAATAGTGGGTCTGAACCTTACAGGAATATTTAAACAACAAAATAATAACAGTGTATCTATAAAAATGAATTTTTAAAAATGGCAAATGATTATGTGCTTATGTGTTTTAAGGTAAAACATAACAAAATGTAATGTTTAAGTGTGAATTTTTAAAAACTGATTTCTCATTTTAGTGAACCAGCTCTCTGTCCTGATTTAAGAGGGCTCAACTCTCTAAAATGATTATTCTTCTCTGAGCGTTCTGACATGTATTTTCTGCTTTTTTGGTTAGGGGACTGCATTTGTAAGACTCCTTGATTGCAAGTGACAATTCATTTCTTGGCCCAGACACAGCCTTTATCATGAAAAGCCTTACCCTTCCTTTGGAATTCCAGAAAAATGAAACGACTGGGCCCCAGAGACAAGAATCCTCTCTCTCCTGGGTGCTTCTCACCAGCACACCGCCTGCAATTCTACCCCACTTAGTCTCACGCACCCCAAACAACAAAGGGACCCAACATGCCTCTCTGTCTGCAGCCCTTTTCCACTGCCCTTCACACCAGGGCCCTCTACGGGGACTTCTGGTCCTAGCTTTCTTCTTCACACACTCTCTCCGTCTCAGTGCAAACAGCCGCTCGTCCCTTCCCGTCCCCACACGTCTGACATTTCACCAAGTTCAGTGATTAGCTCTGAGACAGGCGGGCAGGGGGCAGGGCACAGCCTTTAAAAGACGGATACAGCCACGGAGGGTACAGCAAACCTTCTTAGCACCTGCCAAACCCGAGGTGGCAGAAGACTTGACTTCCCGTAGACCTTGAGCCTCCTCATGGGCTCCTTGTACGCAGTGCTCAATGACACACCTGCAGGTGCCATGGTGCTTCCCAGGCTAACCATAAAAGGCCAAAAGGTGGGTGGGGGCCCAATTCCAGGAAACCCCCACCCCCTGCTCCTGCTTGACAGTGTATGAAGTTACCCAGCCCGTGAAAACTGACCAGCCCTTACCCCGTGGCCTCTCTTGCCTGAGGAGATGGCCGCGCTCTGTCTGTGGAGTGTGTCTCCCTGAATACCTCTACCTTCAGTCTGCTCCCGCTTGCTCTGAATTCTTTCCTGCGTGAAGCCATGGGCCCTCGCTTGAAGGGGTGTGCCCCGGGGACCTGGGACATGGCCGTCCTCTCGCGCCCAGTTTCCTGCAGCAGTTTGTCCTCCTTCCTGTTGACTTAGCGGTGCCACTGAAGCCACGGCTGATTTCTTTCTTTCCTGGCTTCACGGAGAGCACCCTCTCCTGGCTTTCTCTCTCCCTCATGAGCCCCTTCTTTTAAATTTCGCTTGCTGTTTCCTCTTTATCTCCCTGACTCCAAACCCTGGAGCAACCAGGGATAGACTCCAGATTTCCTGCTTGAAGCCTACACTCACTGCTGGAGCTGTCCGGCACCACCTGCGGTGTCACGTCCGCCCTGGGGCTGATGGTCCCTGTCACAGACATCTCCCCTTGACTCTAAACACACCTAAGCAAATGTCCAATCGCCACCCAATGGGAGCCTCAGATTTCACACGGAGAAACTTAACTCTTCGTCTGGCCCTCCAGCCCTCCTCCCTCGATGCCCCCGTCTTGGTAACAGCAACGCTGTGCGTCCGGTGGCTCAGGCCTTGGTACCTGGCGTCATCTCTCAGACCAAGCCTGTGGGAAAAGCCCACATTGTGTCCGAACTTTGAAACAACCCCTGCAGCAGGCTGCTGCCTCCTCTCCCTGCTCCCATGAGAGCTGCACCACCTTTCTTGCAGCCGTGCTTTAAAAATGGGTCAAATCACTTTGCTTTTCAGCTCAAAATCCTCTAATGGCTTGTGAGCTCACTAACACAAAGGGCGTCCAGCAGCCTCCTGGGCTGCATTCTGTGATAACGTGGCCTGGAGAACGTTAGAGCAGCATGCCCGCGGACATCCTGAGTCAGCGCACACCGTGTGGGAGAAGGGTCTCCCTGACAGCATCCGAGATGCGATTTGCAGGTGGGATTGGCAGACGCTCAGCACACCCTGTGCTCCGGCTGGCCTGGCCTGCGGCCTCTCCCCAGCAGGCTTGTGGAGGAAGCCGCGTGCGGCTGGCTGTGCCTCTCAGCTGTTTGGACGCTTCCTTGCTGTTCCATCCCCGGTCCTGCTGAGCTAACCGCAGGCACGAGCCTTCTGGGTAAACAGCAGGTCAAGCCTCTTCGGGCGGGAGCCCCGACCTCCCGGAGGTCCCCGGGAGGTGCCTCACGTGCAGCCCCAGCCTCGAGCTGTGTGGTTGGCTCCCTTTGCCGTTGCTTTCAGGCCCGCATTTCCGCGGTGAGCACTGCCCGGGCCTCTCCAGAGGCGCCGGGGGGCCTGTGCTCCATGGTTCCAGGCCGGGGGCCCTCGCTGGTGTCTGGCTGTGGGCTCTGCAGGTCTGTGTCTGCTTCTGTGCCCAATGCCAGATTCCTGGTAAGGGGCCCCCAACCCCAGTGTTACAGAAATGAGGGAGCCGGCGGTGAACGTGCCCAGTTCAGACAGAATCAGCCACGTGGGTTTGAAAAGAAATCAAAACATCTCTCTTCCAAGTGCACAAATGTTTATTTATCCAACTGCCTCAGATGAGCAGATGAGTAGAAAAACATGCATAATGTGGTTGTGTCTGGGTGTGTATCTGCATGTGGACACACACACTCAATTTGTTAGGTTGTGTGCTGGGAAGGGTCTCTCAGTGGTCACAAAACTGTCAAATTCAGCAAAATGTGACTTCAGTGTTGCTCCAGACTGAGTGTGTGCGTCCCAGAAACTCGCATGTTGAATCCTAACCCCCAAGGTGATGGCATTTGGAGGCGGGGCCTCTGGGAGGTGATGAGGTCATGAGGGTGGAGCCTTCACGAATGGGGTTAGTGCCCTTACGGAGCAGACCCCAGAGAGCCCCCCGCCCCTTCCTGCAGACAAGGATGCAGCGACAAGACACACCAGCCCAAAGTTAGCACGACCTCCTAGAGAACGGAGTGAACATTCCCATTTACTAGCCGAAGCGTCATTACGGAGCAAGAACACAGGCAGCGCAGAAGCAGAGAATGCCCTGCAATTTGCAGGTTAGAAACCGTGTGGCTCTTCATGAAGTGAAACCATGTGGATGTTCTTTAGTTCAGCTCTTTACAGAAAATGGGACTTCATTAATATTTTGTGTCCCAGTATTTCACATTTTCACATTTAAAATCCACATAAAATGGCAAAAGGGCTGCTTTATCTGGACTTAGTGTCTGGGTCATTCTGGATCAAACACCTCTATTCTTCACATCCATTAAATTCACAAAGGAAGAATCTTTACACAAATATTTTAATGTCTTCACTTTCACATAACTGGCTCTGTCTTGTTCAGGGCTTAACAAATATTTGAATCATAAATATACAGTCACAGGTCTCTTTTCCCTTGAATGTTGACGTTCCCTCAGAATCCTAATTTTGGAAATAATTACATCTTCATGATGGATTAATTAATTTAATGAGAGGAGTTAAGTATTCAAACACCTTGCAGAATTAGACAAAAGAAGCCACGTAAGCAGAATTTAAAATGCTCGCACGCACGGTGAACTAAGCAGAAAAGATTTCGCCCAGAGCAGCCGTGGCTGTTGCTCGGCCCCAGCGCTGGGGAGGAAGGTCTGCCCTGCCCGGCGTGAAGAGCTGCCTGTCTGTGGCTGAACCATGACGACACCTGACGTGCGGTCCCTCTCCTCGCAGCTGCACGCCGGTGTGTCCGTCCAACCTTAGGTCCACACGTTGCAAGGCAGCGTTGTTTTGATACTTTACCAAGAGTTTTCCGTTCTCTTTTATGCAAGATCACATGCTTTTACCATTTTCCGTGCTCTCAAACCAGTAAGTTGGGTCTCCCGTTTCTTAAATTCCATGTGGGTTCTTTTTGGTGTCTTCGCAACCACTGT
Source organism: Camelus dromedarius (assembly GCF_036321535.1). Taxonomy (NCBI): domain Eukaryota; kingdom Metazoa; phylum Chordata; class Mammalia; order Artiodactyla; family Camelidae; genus Camelus; species Camelus dromedarius. Next base: position 1,243,159 of record NC_087461.1, read on the forward strand.
AGCTACTGTAAGTTAGTTCATCAAAGAAGGAAATCTCTCCTTAAAAAAGCTGGTGTGCTCTCTGTCAGCTCATCCTCTTCAGCTTTATTCCCGTTGTCCTGGCTGTTTGTGTCCATTGTCATGGAAGCAGCAGGGAGGACTTTCCATGCTGGCAAACTGCTGATGTTCCCCAGCCTCAGCCTCCTCTGACACAGGATGCAATGGAAGCCAGTGGGTCCCTTCCACGGAATCTCTGTGAAAATGAATTACTCTCGGGGGCCTCACTGCTCTAAGCTGTAAAGAAGGGGACTTCGGAGTGTTAGCAGGAGGGCTCTCCTGGTGACTGGCCACTCACGTCTCGTATGACTGTCAGGAGACAGCCTCCCTCGGTCAGACTCCCCCAGCAGTCGGTTTGATCCACGAGGGTAAATGCCTTCGAGCGTTTGCACGTCCGATGCAGGGGGCTTGCGTGCACCACGAGGAGCATCTTGTTCTGGAGTACCGGCCCCAGGGTGCCCGGGTCCTCCTGAACCTTAGCGCGAATGGACGGGTGAGCTGTGGGGGCCACGCCTGCTCTTCCAAAACAGAACCAAGCCTAATGGCCCCAGGGTGGGGTCAGGGCTGTGTCCACGCTTTCTGCCCTGAGGACCCCCACTTGCCTCCCCCGCTCAGAACAGCTCCACCCGGTGGGGTCACAGGCCCCTGGAGGGCACACACCTTCCCGCCACCTCGCAGACACCTGCCTCGTCGCCGCCTCCTGGCTGCGGCTGGAGTTCACAGCAGGAGGGCGGCTGGCTGCAGTGTGGTCTTTCTCCTCTAAAGCCTTGAGCCTGGCGTGCATGAGAATCTTCTGGAAGACGTAACAGAGCGTGGGGTCCCGCCCCCCGGATTTCTAGTTCTGCCGGCTGGGGTGGAGCCAGGGATTTGTGCTTCTAGCAAACTCTAATGCTGCTGGTGCAGGAGCTCTCTTGGAGAACCAGTTCTGCACGGTGCCGGCACCCTGACCCCTCGGGTTTGCAAGCATGAGTGCCCTTGGTGAGGGGAACACGTAACTCATGCTCTAAAACAACTACGGGATTAATTTTTTTTCTCAGCTGTATTTATAGTAGATGCGTGGCTAACTCACCTGTCACGGTCTACATGTAATGAAACCGTGGAATGCAGGCTCATCATGAACATGAGATTGGTCAGGACACAGAGAAACAGTCACTCTTGGTGGTGGACAATAGTGGGGCGCAGATAAACTGGTGCTTTTCAGGGAGACACTTGTCGAAATGCAGCAAGAAGCTACGGAACCAATTATCTCTTAGACTTCCTATGCTGGGACTCTGTTCTGTTTAAGGAATAACCAGATTCATAAGCAAAGGTTCATGTCCAAGGATGTGGATCCCATCGGTGCTTACAGAGGGAACAAGCAGAAGCAGTCTGGGTGCCCAGCAGCGAGGAGATGGGTGTGCAGAGCTTGGTAAATCCGTGTGAAAGAAGAAAACCAGAGCCTGTGGATGTCAGTGCAATTACAGAAACGCCCTTCCATCAAAACGTCTAGGAATGAAATACTGGTTTAAAAAGGACGTCCATTCTCAGCAACGTAAGTCACAAATTGAAAAACAGGACAAGTCTCTCCAATTTTAGATTATGTTCCTTTTCCCCACCTACCTTCTCTGAAGAGCGGTGCCCTCAAGGGCTCTGAACAGAGGTGCCAGGTCCTGACAAAGGTGATCTCTCATGTTCTCCCCTGTCCACGTGAGATGTGCCAGCATTCCGCATCCAGCACGCCATGATGCCAGGGGCCTCTCTCTGGGCCTCCGTGTTCTTCCTCTTCGCCGCCATGATGGCTCCGAGACGAAGTAGGTGCAGAAGGCATTCATCACCAGAAACAGAACTATTGCCTTATTCAAAACATTTAAAAAATAAATACAATAAATCAGGTGTTTTTTTCCTTTGCGAGTATTAAATACAGATGTACTGTATGCATATGAAATTTTTGATTAAAATGTCTTTCACCAGCCTGTCTCTTTAATTAAATGAAGCTTGTTTGGTATTAATCAAGGCACAAAGAATTTATACCCCAAATCCAGATTAATTAAAAGCCTGGAGCTTGAAGAACAGACTGGTGTATAAAGACAAAAATAAATCAATCCAAATATGATATTTATGAATATGGACTGTTTGTGGGCAAAATATAAATAATTTAGATGGAGTAATGTATGTCAGATATATGATAGGATTATTTTATATTATAGAGTGTATTTACATGTAAATTTGAACTCACGTTTTGAATTAAGGTTTCTATTTTTAACATTTATTTTTCATCAGAGTGATGATGGCTCTCCTTGGCTAACCCCCGCACAAATCCCGAAGCTTTTAACTACCTGCCTGGGTGCATCAGGAAAGTGAGCCTGGCGTGGAACCATCTCCCCCGGTGTGGGTTCGGTTTGATCTCACTCAGTTCTCTCCCCACGTGGTGCACAGCCTAGTGCCGTATCAGGAGCTGCTGGGGCCCAGCTTGTGCACAGAATTTGAACTTGAGATGTTAAACTCGTGAGTATGTTCACCAGATTAAAGCATGTGTTAGTTTTTAGCTATTTTTTAAAAGGGAATGCAATCAAAATATTTGACTACATTTAAAACTAAAAAATGTATGCCAACTGACTCACATGTGAACACCTCCTCTTCCTGTGCACACACAGACACACACTCACACAATCACAGAGACACAGTTACCTGGGGCATCTTGGCTGATCCTCCCTGGAGCCCTGCAATGCAGAAGACCACTCTGAACCCAGGAATTCTAACTATCAGTCTAAGGCTGACTCAATTACAGCCATATATCACATGTTAATCTTCTGAGGGAGAAGAAAAACGATTTTAATTCAGTTGATGATCTCAGTCAGAATGGAGCAAGGCCCTTAACTATTTGGAATTCTGTTTCACTTGGCAAAATGTCTGGCTGAGAATAAATTCTCAAGTAATGTAGGTCCTCTTCCTCCTCTTCCCTTCTTCTTTGTTTTTCTCTCACCTGCCCCCATTTTTCTTCTTCTGTTATGTATTTCTGTCCTATTTCCTCAGAAGAGTAATGAAACAGGAGAATGAATTGTACATTGTGTCATTATACAAAATAATATAAAATAAAAATGAGTACCAGTTAGAGAGGTATTTCTAATCAGTTGGGAGAAGGATGGCTTCTTTAGGAAAGACTATGAGTTTAGGCAGGATGGGGAGGTCTTTGGCAAATACAGGTTTCAAAACTAAATTCCAAGAACTTAACATAAATGTTGTAGAGGAAAACATGCCAGAACGTTCTGTGATGCTGTGTCCTGGAATTCCTTATTAAGCCAGATACCTTAGAACCAACAAATGACTCCAAGATTTAACCTTACAGATGGTCACAAATCACTTGCGCACATACATTGACAGCCACAAACACGTACACACACACAGATACACAGACACAGGTGGACACTCCACATACATGCAGGTATACAGCAAACTTACGAAAATGTAGTGCTCGGAAGAGATCGTGACCTCTGTTAAGTGTTAGCTTATGTTATCATCATGGTTATTATTATTAAAAAGTAGATGAATAAATTCTTTAAGGCTTTTAATTATCATATGCAAGTCAATTTAATACTTGTATTATTTTTTACCATTGGATATTAATGTCCTTAATAAGCTCAAATTTTTAAAACCTTAGATTTTTTCAAGTCAAAAGCATAACAGTAAAATAGTAAAATGTAAGCAGAGACCAAATTCTTTCTAGCTATGGTAAAATTGAATGAAATTTGAGATTCTGTAAAATTACATAAAAATATCTGTGTTATGGCATCTGAATTACTAATTACTCACACTTTTGGAAAAATTATGGATTTGACTGAGCATAAATATCTATGTTTGAAATGGTGTAAATAATAATAATCGCATGTCCAGATTTAAGTATAAAGCAATAACTGAATGTGCTAAAGGTTGTCAAAAGTTTAGAAATAACAGAAGCAAAACCAGCGAGTCACCGAAGCGGTGGCTGGTGAGCACACGCTGTGCCCCACCGAGAGGACAGCCGACAAGCGGGCGCTCGCACCACACGCGGGAGGAGCTCGGGGGCGTCTTATTACAGAGCAGCTCATCCAGTGAGAAAGTGGGGCTGTTCATGCTCCCCAGGGTGGGTTATGATATTAGAGTTTCCTTAAAGGGCAGAAACCTGGTCAATGGTGACCTCAAACCAAGCTCAGGAAACAGGTTAAGTTTAGCTTGAGACAAGAAGTGACCCGGGTCAAGTCAGTCTCACAAAATAAGCTAAATTACGCTTTGCTTGTGTGGCCGAACTGGTTTTGTCTGCCCGGGGGGTTTCGGGGCTGGTCTCCGCTGAGTTTGGAGTTGAACGAGGGCGTGCGTGTCCACACTGCAAGGCCACCGCCACGGGGATGAACTGGTTTTCCTCCTGAAGTATTGGGAACCCTGGAAAATCCACACTTCCGGTTTATTCCTTGATCGATGACAAGTACTCAAAATGCTTGGCATAAGGTTTGCAGCATTTATAAATGAAAGATATATTTTTAGCAGAAAAAGGAAGTTTCTGTACTTTCTTTTGTTAATATATGGAAAACGGGGTTCATTCATTTGTAGAGGTGAGTCTGTAGAAGGATCTTGGGGCTTATGCCAGTTAGTCATTCCTAATTTCATTGAATTATTCTGTTTCAGGCTCGTCTTTAGTCTCCGGGGATACAGTGATGCGTTTCCCACGGTCCTGCGCCCTGTAGTGCTGGGTAAGACTCACCACCAACTATCCCAAAACAAAACAAAGCAGAAACAATTGTCCACTGTCAGATAGTGATGACGGGGAGGACGGAAATTAAGAAGAACAATGGAGATAGTGATGGTGAGTGAGAAGTTTGTTCTTTCAAATGATGCATTCATGGAAGGCTTCCTGGAAAAGGTGGCCTTCAAAATTAAGCCACGAGGTAAATACAGCAATACTGTCAGTTTCTCTTAGTCTTAGCATCTTTAACTTTCCTGATTTTTCGTACAAATACTTTCTTCACTTTTTTTTTACTTTCTAAATACTGTTTCCCTTCACTTTTCCTGTAACACATGGATTTAAGAGAAGTACTTTTAGGAGGTTGCCCATGTAGTCACCAAACCTAGTATGTGGTTTTAAAGGCTTTGAGGGCAGCAGCTGGTTTCTTGTTTTTCACCAAATAAAAACTGTACAATCAGAGGTGCAGGCACACGAGGCTCTAAGTCGCAGAGCCTTCGTTTCTGGGAGAGAATAAAATCTGAGCTGATGCAGCCCTTCCATCCGGAGGAACTGCAGACCCTCACGCAGCTATTTTTGAGAGTTCTATTTTGCGGAATTAAATTTGTAAAGCCCCGTGCGTTTGTAATCGGTCAGATCTCACCCCCACGGTTTCTGCGCTTATCACGAAGCAACCTGGCCTCACCTTGAACTCGAGGAATGGGCGACTGCTTTGCCCTTAACTACAAAAGAAGCCTGATCGATACCGGGCCTTCCTGCGTCTCCTTGTGAAGGGCTGTCTCACGATGGCTGTGTCTGTGAGTGTCTTCCAGGCGCCCAGACGCACTCACCTCCCACTGCTCCCCAGATGACGCCACCAGGCCTGTAGCTGGGGAGACAGGGACCCCGTTACTGTCCTTCCATCCCAGCTGGCCTGCTGCAAACCTGGATCAAAGATGAGAAACGCAGGATGGGTTCTCCCTGGAGACTGCATCGGGGCTACAAAAAGCTTCCAGACGTATAAGAAGCTCTTACTTTGACTGATCGACTTGGGTTATAAATCTCCTGTCTCTCACATCAGAAAGCACGGCGGACCATGGCGTGTTGGCCATGAGACCCTTTCGGCCCCAGCACGACAGATCGGGGAAGGTTCTGGACTCTGCGCACACGTTGCAGGTAGTGTGGAATCTGCTGCCTCTCCCACCTCAGTGACATGCGTCTTGACATCTGTGTGGACCAGCTGGTGACAGGAGCTTGTGTCCTATCACTTTTGATCTTGCGTTGGGCTTGTTAACGAGGATGGATGGAAAGCAGGTGTGGCCGTCCCTTCGCAGTCCCTGGGACGTGGCCGCCGCAGGCCCCATCGTCAGCGGTGCCCGTGTGTGCGCTGCGCCGGCTGCAGCTGCCAGTGGCCACCGAGCTAGTGGGCGCGGCTCCTACACGCCTAGGCCGGTCCTGAAGAGCATGGAGATCTGGCGAATTAAGCAAACATGTTAATAATGAAAGCAGAGTTTCTAAGAGCTGAGCTGGTGGAAAGAAGAAATCTCAGTCTTTTTAGAAGTTTCCAGGAGGTAACCTCACAAGGAGAGGCCAGCTGCTTGCTGGTCAATTTTAAAATTTGAAATTTTCACTACTTTCTGCAGTAAAGACTAAAATATTGAAATTAAAATTTCATTTGAGACCATCCTTCTTGAAACTTTTTAAAAAAAATCCAAACTTCTGTGTAATTCAACTTAGCAACTAAACCCGTGCATGGTCCTGGGAGCCTGGTGTACAGCGAGGGGATGCGCCCGCACCCGGGTTTGAATCACAGCCCTCCTCACCTTCCTGTGTGACCTTGAACAGCGTAGCTCCTCCAGGTCGTTATTTCCACAGCTGTGAAAGTAAAGCAGGTGGCGGCGTGACGCCCGTCCAAGCAGGGCTGCTCGGCTGAGTCCAGGCCTCCCGTGGCCCTGAGCGTCTGCTGCGAAGCACGGAAGCAGCGTTTCCTACTTTTGTTGGAAATGGCCATTTGTAATCTCTGTTTCTGCAGAACGCTGGTGTCCGATGAGCTAGGTTAGTATGTTTACCACCGGAGTGTATGGCGTCGCCTTCAAACCTGTTTGTAAAAACCATAAATTAATGAATAGAAAGGCTGTGTACTTTTTACATTTTCACCCCCATTTTCCCCTTTTGGCACCTCCTAGAAAATGCTAGGGAAAGAGGACAGATGACGGAATGACCAAACCACTAGCGAGCGAGGATTACCTGCGGTATGAGGACAGGTTGGTGGGTCTAAGCCACAGCATGAGCCTGCGGTTGCAGCTTCACTTTATCCGAGCGTGATTTGCTCATGTTCTCCTGTCGTCAGATGGTTCTCGGTTCAGGAGGTGACATTAGCCTGCCGGCACTCCCCACGTCAGGCAGAAGATCGTGCGCCCGGAAACCCCAGGTGGTGAGCTCTGCAGAGGCCCGGTCGTCTGCCTTCCTGGCGGAGACCCTGAGTCGAGCTCAGCCCCGCTCAGGACGCGCGGGACGCTATCCTGACTGGCTTCTGGACTTCGGCCTGTGCTGCTGTCTTGAAAATGGACACTGGGAAGCAGAATTTACGTCAGGTTTTCAAGGGTACAGTTTGATTTGATCAGGCTGCTTTTAGAGCACAATGAAGCTTGTCTTGACCAGATTCCGCTAATGATTGGCAGAAACATTGGGGCGGTGTCGCTGACGACTCCAGGGGCAGCAGATGCTGGAGCGTGTGGTTAAGCCGCTGCTGGCCAGGCTTCTCCACTGTGATCTCTGTATTTTTTCGGTCTTGAAATCACATCATTGTAGGGAGATCCTTGGAGAGCATAACGGGTAACCAGATCTACCCTGCTGAATCCTGGGGCTTCCGCAGAATGCGGTGCCTCTTCGTTGCTTCTGCACATGCCTGGTTTTCCTGGGAAACTGGAAACTCTTCAATGGATGTAGTGTGTCTAAGGGAGATAAGTCTTGGATCTGAGGTCAAGAGACTGAGTGGAGTTTGAGGTTAAACTGAATAATGGTGAAACCAGAAGTCCATTTCTTACTGTCTCATGTTTTCTGTCAAAGAATTGCCGGGCAATAACTTACACGCTGTCAGTTTAAAATAAAACCATGTCCGGAAACAGCGTATCAGAGAAAATGCCCGGTGCTCTACGCAGAACACCAGGATGTGTCAGATAAAATATATCAAGTCTCGCAAATGCAGAGTGGAACTTGGGATAAACAGGGGCATCTCCAAGGGCCAAAATTAAACAGGGAGTGAAAAGCACACTGACTTTTTTCCCTGAAACTTCAGCTGCCTCATGGGAGCTCGCTGCCCTTGGTGACTCCCAAGCTTGGCTTCTCGTGGCCGGAAAGAGCGCAAGTGAGCAGCGTGGAGACAAGTCCACGGGGAATGAGCGCTGGACCCCTGACTGTGACCAGGGGTTACAGAAGAGAAGGAGCTCAGGAAAAAGGCCAGGTGTGTGCTAACTAGACACGCTTCCCCGGGACTGCGTGTAAAAAACCGTCCTAACTTGTGAACAGAACACTGTCGTGTGGGGTTTGGAGTCAAATTGTTACTGATATTTTTGGTTCAGAAAACCTAAAATTGAAACAGCTGGGTGAACCTGGGTCTGTGATGCCCCGAGGAACACATCACAGGAGCCCTTTCACACCCTCTCCAGAGTATGAAGTTCCTCGCAGGCCATGAGGGCTTCCATTCTAGGAAACAGCGACATTATAAAAACAAACAGACGCAGCCCCGGGACCCTCGGGTGACTTAGTCATCAGAATGCAGTTTAAAGAACACACTTAAAATAAGAAATGCAAAGTGAACGAATTATTGGAAAGAAAAAAGATAAAGATGAGGCTAAGCAGAACGCAGTGTAACTGCTGGGTATAAAAAGGTCTTTGATGGGAAATACAGATGGATTTCTGTTCCTGGAACTCTGCATGACAGACTGGAAATTTAAGATGGCTCTGGCCACAGTGTAGCTAGATCAATACAAAGAACATAAAAGCCACCCTTTCCACTAAACAGGCATCCAGCAGCCTCTGTGGCATCTTCTGGGTGCAGGAAGCAGGCACAGCCTCGGATCCTGGAGGAAAGGGGCCTGGACAGGTGGTCTGTGCGCCCTGCAGTTGCCCAGGTGGCCTTGAGCTCATAGCCTCCGGCCCAGCCCACCGTGTACCTGGCTGCCCTTCAGAGCGAGCACACCTTGGGGTGGGGAGGATCTCACCTGGAGTGGAAGATCCCGGAACGGGATGGGGATTTCTCTTACTAAGGTCTAACTGAAATGTCGGGGCAGCTAAACGGCAAACTACTTCAGTATCTCTGTATATTGAAAAAGGGTCAGCACAGTACGATTTTGCTTCTGATCAGAACGTTTAAGATCTACTCCCAGCAACTTTCAAACGTGCGACAGTTACTAACTGCTAACGATATTAACTACCCTTGCCCAGCTGTATGTCGCGTCTCCACAAGTTACTAATCTTATAACTGCGAGTTTCCACCTTCTAACCTCCTCCTCATAGAAGGCTTCTCGTGAAGGACGCTGGCTTTGTCCTCGGAGAGCAGATACGAAGATGAAAGATGAGGCTGACGAAAGCAACGAGACACGACGGCTAGGTACAGAGACAGTTCACGACCTTCGTCTAAGTGTGGAGAGTCACAGTGAACCTAACGACGTGCACGGCGACTTGGGCCACGCGAGTTCTTTATGTACCTCGGATGTGAACCCCTCCTCCGATGAGATTTGCAAACATTTTCTCCCATTCGGTAGGTTGCCTTTTCATGTTGGTAGCTTCCTTTGCTGAGTCAAAGCTTTTCAGTTTGTAGCCCACTAGATTTTGCTTTTACTGCTTTTGCCTTTGGAGAAAGGCAAAAATCACTGCCATGACCTGCAGCAGGAAGCTCGCCACTTACGTTTCCTTCAAGGAGTTTTACGGCATCGGGTATTATATTCAGGTCTTTAATCTATTCTGAGTTAACTTTTGTGCATGGTGTAAGACTGTGGCCCAGCTGCGTCTTTTGCTTGTAGCTGTCCAGTGTCCCCAGATCATTTATTCTCCTTTTATTGTGGCTGATTTACAGAATCACACTGGTTTCAGGCACACCACCTCCGGAGTCAGTCTTTTATAGATTACACTCCACTTAAAGGTATTACAAACGACTAGCCACATTCCTTGTGTTGTGTAATACATCCTTACAACATATTTTTTACCTAGTAGTTTGTGCCTCTCCATCCCCTGCCTTGCCCCTCCCCTCCCCTCTTCACACTGGTTACCACTAGTTCGCTGTGAGTCTGTTTCCGTTTTGGTAAATTTGTTTGTTGGATTACACGTGTAAGTGACAACGTACAGTAATTGTCTTTGTTTGACTTGTTTCACTAATAACACCCTTCATGTCCATCCCAGCTCATACAACTCAATATCAAAAAATAAATAAATAAATAACCCAATTAAAACAATGAGCAGAAGACCTGAATAGATAATTTTCCAATGACATGCAGATGGCCAACAGGCACATAAAGATGCTCAGCATGGCTTGTCATCAGAGAGATGCAAACCAACACCATCTGAGGAGACTGTCCTTTCCCAGTTGGACGCTCTTGACTCCCCTGTTGTAAATTAATTGACTGTGTCTGCATTAGTTTGCTTCTGGGCTCTCTGTTCTATTGTGTGTCTTTGCTTAATGCCAATACCGTACCATTTTATTACTAAGATAAAGCTTCCTGATAAATTTGAAATCAGGGGCTATTCAGGGTCATTTGTGGTTCCATGCAAATTTTAGGATTGTTTTATTTCTGTGCAAAATGGCATTGAAATTTGAATAGGGGTTGCACTGAATCTGTAGGTTGCTTTGGTTAACATGGACACTTTAACCATTTTTTTCTGATCCATGAGCATAGAGTATTTTCCCATCTACCTTTGTCTTCAGTTTATTACATTAATTTCTCGTGGTTTTCAGTATGTAAGTCTTCCGCCTCCTTGGTTAAACTTATTCCCAGGTGTTCTTGACGCATCCATTTGTCTTCTTGTTGACAAGAACATGGCTGGGCCGTGTTTTGTCTTCCACCCCAACAATCTCTGCCTGTTGGTGTGATCATGTTAAAAGCAGATGGACAGGAAGCAAAGGTGTCAGAGTTTCTTGAGTACAAAGCGTGTGTCGCTCCCTCCTTCTCTGACAGCATCTTTGACTTCGAGGGGCGTCCCTTTCTAGATCACAGGGAGCCCCAAAGAGCCTGTTCCGGGCAACGGTGTAATTGTCCAAAGCATTTCCATCAGACCCTTGAAGGCCCATCCTGGGTCTAATGAATTCCCAGGATTCATTACCCTTGTTTGACTTTTCTTCAAGAAGCTCAGACTGAAATGAAGGCATTTTGTCAACTTTTCTGCATCACAGTGAAGGTTAGAAGCCTTCAGAATTATTGTTTATGCCAAAGGGTCCTCTCCAAAGTAATTTAGTTTCTAAGAACTAATATGACAAAGTTTTTAAACTGTAAGATGGGAAACTACTCTGTTATGTCACCGTGGCTGCCTGGCACTGCTTGTGTCAAACCCTGAGAACCGTACAGCACAGAGGGTGCTTCATGTGTGGATATGAGAAACAAGTTAGGAGTTGGGGGAATCGCAGAGTGGAATGCAGCCTGGGGCAGAAGCTTTTGCAAATGTTTTTGTAAAGATTGTATGAGGCAATCTCACGGAAAGGGGTGGGGGAAAGGCACCAACTTAAGTGAATTTACAAATGCGTCTGAAAGACAAAAAGTGGAGGGAGCCACGTGTAGGCACTGTGCTCTGGCTGATAAATTTTCCACGATGCAGGTAGACAGTTCTGAAACACGGTACAGTTGTCCTAGAAATAAGTACATGAATGGCAGGTGGTGGTTGGGCCAGATCTGACTGTTAGAGTCGGAGGTGCAGACAAAAGGAAGACACCTAAATGAACCGTGTGGTACTAGATTCGAATTGGAGCCATAAGTATGAACTCATATTTTACTTCTGTAGGTACAAATGAATATGTACAAAAATGTCGAGGTATCTGCACACACAGAAATAAGAACACGCAGTTCCTTGCCCTTCCGCTGGCAAGCCCCAGAAGCAGTAACAGCTCAGTCGCACTGGACACACCCAGTGCCCAGATTTTGGTGTCTAATACGCCCTAATCAGGGACCCAGGGATCTGTGGAGAAGTGGCTGGCCCTGGGACTGGGGGAGGGAGCACCCCCGATGAACCTGCAGATCTTGCAATCCTGGAAGAAAGGAAGTGCTCAGAAACACAGAATGCAGAAACAGTTACCGCATGTCAGGGACACGGGAGCCACCTGAAATCTCTCCATGGTCAAATCTGGAATAATCTGAACAAAATAAAGCGGTATTCAGCTATATTCCAAAGTGTAAAGCATAAATGCCCATGAGCCCGTACTGACGTAAACTGAGCGTGTAAATAATTCGCGCAGCTGTTCCGCCTTCAGGGAGGTGGGTGTTGACGCTCCTTAAGTGTGGCCGCTTTTACTGACTTCTGAGGACGAGTATGGAAGCGGGGGAAAAGCAAGTGGAGGAACGCGACCGGCCTCCCTCAGCCCGGTGCTCAGCGCCAGCGCCAGCGCCGGCAGTGACAAGTCATGCTGACGGCATGCACCCGGATGTTTTCTGATGGAAAGGGTCCTTTACCTCTGCTCCCTCTCCCAAAATCTCTTACTGGATCTAATCATGAGAAAGACGCCAGGAAAACTCCATTTGAATGACAGCCTACTAAGTACCTGGCCAGAGCTCCTCAGACCTGTCAAGATCATCAAAAACCCAGCAAATCCGAAAGTGTCCCAGCCAAGGGGAGCCTAAGAGCTGTGACCCCTGAATGTAATGGGGTGCCCCTTATGGGGTCCTGGCACAGAGAAAGGACATGAGGGGAAAGCTGTATAGAACAGGGATGTTAGTAAAGATTAATAATGCACCGATTCGGTTCCCTGGTTGTGGTAAATGTACCATAATGTAACCTGTTTTCAGTAGCAGGAGCTGGATGTAAGGTCGATGAGGACTCTGCAGTGTCTTCAGATGTTTTCTATAGATACGAAACTATTCACATATAAGATTTTACTTAAAAATATGGGCCGTAGAAGTTTACAATAGACAGAGAGCACCTCTGTATAAACTTCGGACCCTGTCCTGTGAATTAATCTGTATCGGCACTGAGAGCTGTACCGGGCACTCTGGGGTCGCTGAGTCGCACAGCACCCGAGGGGAATGACACTCTGTTTCCGGTTTCCCTGACTGAGCGGGGTGTGAGCAGACGCTGCAGGCAGCAGTAACCGGCCCTTCATACTTCTTCTGTTGCACTTTGACCCTCAGGAAGGTGCTCAGTGCCTGTAGGGGATGTGGCCTCAACACTTGGGCCACAGCAGAGGGTGAGCACATGGGCACCAGCCTGGAGCAGGAGGGTCCTCGGGGCGACCCCTCCTGATGCCAGTGAAGTGTAGTCAGTGGCTTTTATAATTGCTCCCCAGCTAATGTCGCTGCCACAACGAGATCAGAACCATGAGCGTCTCTCTCATCTGCTCTCACTCCTGTGGGCTGAGGGGTGAGCGGTGTTTCTTGGCTCTCAGAAATTCTGCAAACTAAAAGGATCTGAATAACGAGATAGAAGTTTCCTGTAAATCCCGGCTGCTGTGGTTTGCTTTTGTCAATTTATAGCTGGTCAGAAGGGAGGAAAGTCTGGTGGTTCAAACCTTGTCTTCAAGGCACTGAGAAACCTTCCTGCCAGTTCAGATCACTGCTTTTTTGGCAGAAGGATGGAAAAAAACGGTCGGCTCCTTCCAAATCAGAGCTGTGTGACATTCTTTGCTCCCAAGGAGCAAAGTCACATGAGAGGAACCACTTTTGTGGACACAAGTCTGCAGTCTGGTGATGACTGTGCGTTTAGGTTAGCGGGCTCGGCATCCTGACTGAGTCCACGTGTGGCGGAGTTAACCCTGTGAAGTGATGGAGCATTTCAGGAGGCGCTTAAAGTGTGGCAAATTATGAACATACCTAGCTTCTGCCTGTATCTCACCAAGATTTTTTTTTAAAGATATGTTTCGTTTACCTTGTATTGCATTCAGGGAAGTTTAATTTTATGCTTTACGTCAGAATCTCGGTCAAGATGAAGTATTTTCCTTTACAAATACCTTCAGTTGTACACGTGTATTCCAGGTGGTATTTCGGAGTTAATTTTGGCTGGATCCACTACTGATTCTGGTTGCTTCTTGCAAACTCAAGCGCAGGTAGGAGTGGGGAAGACTGGCTGTCATTTCAGATCCCTTCCTATAAAAAGTGCTAGTTAAATCAGTGGGTCAGATGGCGCAGCTGTAAGATACGCTGTCTCTTTCCTCGGGCGGGAAAGTGCTCTGGCGGCTACATCATGGCAGTTCTGACAGCTGCCAGGAAAGCACAGGGGGACCACACGTGGACGAGGTTTCCAGTTGCTGAGGGTGAGCAGAGCTGAGGAGCACAGGCGTGTCACGTGGAAGAGTCCAGCTCTTCAGGCACCTGCGTGGGTCTGCACCACACGTGCCCCTTGGACCTTGCTTACGCACTGGGTGATGCAGTGAGTGTGGGTTCTGATGGAGGAGCGTGACCTGCAGTCTCCTTTCCTGGAGTAATCATTTCCTACACATCTTGCATTGGGCTCCCTCCCCCATTTTCAATCTTCTTTTTCCCACAGTGTATGGATTTTAATATTAGATATTGGTACTGGTTTTTTTTTTCTGAAGTTTTTTTGTTTTGTTTTGTTTTTTTAGTGGGGGGTAATTAGGTTTACTTATTTATTTATTCCTAGAGGAGGTACTGGGGATTGAACCCAGGACCTCATGCATGCTAAGCATGTGCTCTACCGCTTGAGCTACACTTTCCCCCTTGGTACTGTTTTTTGAGTAGCACTGTTCTACAAGACTTCTCCCCCCACCTTTGAGCTTCCTGATACGTCTCAAGGGACTTTGCACTGATCTTTAAGACATTTGCTTCCATGATTTCAGAACTAGAAGCACCGGAAGTGTCATAGAAATGTAAAGCATTCGTGGCACATCTTACTTTATTTTCTCAGGTCCCTGTGAATTCTTACAGTATGTTTCACTTACTCAGAAATGAATTTACTTAGACGTCTGATTGCAAATTACTAAGACCTTGTTTTAAGTAAAAATTTATTTTGCAAATATCCATTTATTACATGTTGGGAGTCATTCTCCACATTGACTAAGATGTGATTTGTCTGAATTGGTGCTGACGGAGCCAGCAGCACCCATTTTATGACAATAATCCTCGTATGGTCGGTGCGTTTTGCTGGCATTTAGAGAACAGGCTTGTGATGGAATTAACCAAGTCAGAAAATAGCACAGCAAGACGTAAGGTGGACTCTGTCCCCACACAGCGATGGGCGCCCCCGTTCTCACTGGGGAGCCGCGGGAAGGCGGCCCCGGCCGTCGACGCCCAGTCTCAGTGCACCTTGCTCATCTCCTCAGGCTGTGTGCCCGTTTCCCTCATGCCTTAGAGGAAGCTCCTCTGTTTCTCATTACAAGCAGGAGTGCCGACTTTATCGTGTCCATGTGGTAATGCTGCGCATTGAAATGCTGCATGAGGGGGTGGTTTTGAATTGAAATACGATGCGCACGTGTTGATATGATACAGAAGAGAGTGGGAGGGAAGTGTCCCCAGATCATCTGTAGACTTGACTTTGGCCGTGGCTTGTGCATGTGACGCTACATCTGTCAGTGAGACCACAACTTTAAGTTTTTAACATAAGTACCCGATTCCATTCTATGTGTGCATACCTGTCACAGAATGCTTTCATTTCCCTCCCGCATTGCCCCTCTTTTGGGGATGTGTTGGCGTCAGTCCTTGCTGCACGGCCCAGTGATCCTGTGTTTGTGTGTGTGGCAGGGATGGCGCATCCCTTTCCCTGACGAGGACGTTTAGGGGCTACCCCCAGCAGCTTTCACACGTGCACGCAGTGTTAACTGTAGGCACCACGCTGTGCATCACGCACCCGGGACGTATGCCTGGACCTCTGTCCCTCCTGCCCCCTTCACCCGTGCTCCCTCCCCTCCCCCTCCATTCACCACTTCTGGCAACCACCCGCCTGCTTTCTGTATCTCCGAGTTTGGGATTGTTTAGATTCCACGTGTGAGATCGTGTGGTACGTGTCTTACTTCACTTGGCGTAATGCCCTCAGAGGTCACCTGTGTTGGCACAATGGTAGGATTTCCTCTCTCTGGCTGAAGAGTGTTCCATGATGCGCAGCCTGCTTTACCCCGCCGTCCATGGAGGGGCGCAGGGCGCCTCCTGTTTCGGTGCTGTCAGCAGCGCCGCAGTGAGCAGCGGGGGCGGACGGCTGTTCCAGGCGGTGTTTTCCGTTTCCCCGGGGCGGACACCCGGCAGTGGAATTGCTGGTCGTAGGGCGGTTCTACCTCTGACTTCCTGAGGAACCTCCAGCCTGTTTTCCATGGAGGACACACCACTCTACATTCCCACCAGTGGTGCGCGAGGACTCCCCACGTCCTTGCCCACGCTTCTTTCTTTCAGCGATGGCTGTTCTGACAGGCGCGATGTGGAAGCTCGTTGTGGTTGGATTTGCGCGTCCCTGACTAGTCATGTGCCTGCCAGCCATGTGTGTTTTCTTTGGAAAAATGTCTACTGAGCTCTTCCCATTTTTTGAAGTTGGACTGTTTGCTTTTTGCTCTTGAGCTGTATGAGTTCCCTATGTATTCTGGGTACTAACCTTACATCAGATACACGGCTTGCACATGTCTTCTCCATTCAGCAGGCTGCCTTGTTTCGTTGATAGTCTCTCGCCTCCTTGGTTAAATATTTATGCAGTTTGAACTGTTTTCAGAGTCCATGAGCCAGAACAGGTTCTGTCTTTTTAAGAACCGTCAAGGGGAGTGGCGGATGCTGAGGATGAAGGACGTATTTGGTGTGCGTTGTCACGGCCACACTGATCTCCAAGGTCTTGACAAACTAATGTTTCCTAACTTTTAGGGCATTCACACACAGAAATGTTCACCTGTGACAATCTATGCAATTGGTCAGCAAACTCTAAGCAAAATACTATTGAAAATAAATAGACATAATGGGAATAAATTAATATACTGGACATCAGTAATATTCTAGCAAATCCTAGAATATCCGAAAACAAATCACATTTGGAAACATTAAACAAAATTATGCATGCCTGTAAGTAACGCAGTTCCTAAACGTATCATTAGGGTCACTTCAGCCTCAACTTTGTTCACATACAGGCCATTCACACGGCCACCCCAAGCACTCAGTGCCAGTTTTGCACTGTGAATGTTCAGCTTTGTTCTGGTCCAGTTACTTCTGTCTGGACTTCCTAGTCGCCCATCATGCTGGCATAGCCTGTTAAATAGGCTCCGTGGTTACTCACCGCCATGTACTCAAGTTTTGTTCTCTGCCTGAAAGTTCTGAATCCTGACCAGTTTCTCCCTTTCCTTCAAACAGAGACTGATTCTTTGAAAATAACGTCCCCCCTCCAAGACCATCTTAAATACCAGTTTCCTTTTGAAATCCTCTGCACACCGTCCGTTCTTCCTGAGGTCAGTCCTCTTCATTTGACTTTCCCGTTCTCTCTCACTTATCCCACTTGACCTTATAAAGTAAGTTTTAGGTTTATACAACACATGGTCACAATGTAAGATACAAGAAGAAATGCAGCAAAAATCTTACCCCCCTTGTCTCCTCACCAACATTTCCCTCCTGTAGGTGAAGCTGGCGGTTTCAGGAGCAGGTGCCGCCTGTCCTTGCACACGCTTCACGCCTGTCTAAGCCACGTGGAAAACTTGCTGTTCTTTCTTCCTCTTTATGCAGACGGCAGCACGATGTGCATTCTCAGCCCTGCTCTTCCTTCCCGTGACAAGGAGTACTGGAGGGGGGTCTGCATTAGTGCCTGCCTGTTCCCTTCACGCCTTCGCGTGTCTGCAGAGGTCCTCAGTCTACTGTCTACCCTCTTCTTTACTGGTCTCTTGATAATCAGCACTTGGATCATTTTTGATATTTTTCTAGCTCAATACGGCAATGAACATCTTTCTAAATAGATCATTGAAATATGTATAAATGTGACAGAATCCTCGGAGTCAAATTGCTGGCTCAAATTATATTTGCACTTGCTGTTAATGTCTTTAGAAAA
Source organism: Camelus dromedarius (assembly GCF_036321535.1). Taxonomy (NCBI): domain Eukaryota; kingdom Metazoa; phylum Chordata; class Mammalia; order Artiodactyla; family Camelidae; genus Camelus; species Camelus dromedarius. The sequence goes on from NC_087461.1 coordinate 1,261,022, forward strand.
ATAATGTATTTTATTCAATTGGAATAAATCATATTTATGATAAGTTCACAAGAAATAAGGAAGACATGAAAACGTAATTCTGCTTCATAACCTGTTCCAGCAGCCCCTCAGCTTCTCCCTCTGGAGACCGTCAGGATCAGGTTATTATGTTCTGTCAGAGACACTGTGTGTATAGAGAGTGAGCAGAGTGTAATCTCATTTGGGCATACTTACATTTTCTTCTGTATTCCGTGGAGATCAGAACCCAGCTAAGCGACAAGGTAACACCAGGTTTCTGGGTAAGCCCTGAAGTCCAGTGTCGGCCAGCACAGTCCGGTCAGAGTAATCCTGTTTCACTAGGACTTCCAGTCGTCACTGGAAGGAAACCCAGTTATGGATGCAGGTCACTGCTGGGGTCCTGGCCAGAGACGCCCAGTCTTAGTCCAGCTCAGAACCATTGTCCTCCACAGTCAGAATTTCCTTCCCTGTCACCTTGGGCTTCTCTGTCTCCTTCTGTATTCTCTGTTTCCTGTGAACTTATGTATTTCTTTCTTGGTTTATGCCCTTGTTTCAGTGATGCACATCCTCAGGTAGTTTTTGATGAAAGATGTGTAGGGAATAAGGTTTTGTTTTTAAAATCACAGATACTAGTGCCTTTATTCTGTGTCCTTATTTGACTAATAATTTCGGGATGGAGTTCTAAGTTAAAAATCATCCTTCAGTGTATAAAATCATTTCAGTGTTTCCTGACGTCGTGTGTTCCTACTGAGAAATCTGAAGATGTTCTAATTCCTTTAACAAAGACCAGATGTGTGACCGCATGGAGTGTGCGGTCTTATCCGCTGAGCTGTGGCTCGAGTGGGCCCTTCTGACTTAGGAAACGACTCCTCATTCTTGGGAGTCTTTTGGATTGTTAATTTGCTTCTTCCTCCTTCTCTTAAAATTTTCTCAGACACTTGCACTGTCACTCAGACGCGGGACTCTTAGAATTGGCCCTTCATTTCTATCTTTGGTGCTACCTAGATTTTTCTGCTTTCTAGAAGAGTTTGTCTGCATTTTTCCATTGATGTTTTATTGTAACTGAAATACTAAACGCTTTTCTCAGCATGTTTTTATGAGGAGGCTGGTGTTCTGGTTTGAGCCCAAAGCCGGAAAGATGTCCCATCTCCGTTCGGAGGCAGCCGGGCAGGAGACGTCCTCTCGTACTTGGGACGGTCAGTCTGTCTGTTCTTCTCGGACCTGCAGCTGGTGGGAGGAGCACCACCCACCTTAGGGAGGGCAGGCAGCTTTCCTCAGTCTGTTGATAGGAGCGTGGACTTCATCCAGGGACGCCCTTGCAGACACACCTGGAATCACGTTTGACCAAACGCCCGGGTCCTTCGTGGCCACTCAAGTTGACACATAAAACTGACCACCCCAGTCCTCTGGCCCGGATTCCAGGTGCGGGTGCTGCCCCTGAACGGCTCAGGGTGCCTGCATTTCGGTCAGGGTGGGTTTGCTTCTGCACGTGGGCTGGTGGGGGCCTCGCTGGGTCGGCTGGGTGAGCTAGCCTTTGTCTACTTTCTAGATGTAATGTTGACTTAAGGCTTTCTGCTCTCCTGTTCCCAGCTCTGTGATTTTATGTATTTTAAATGGCTTTAGTCCTGAGGATCTGGGAAGAGGATTTCTTAGATATAGTCAGCCTGTCCCCAGAATTGTCCTTTACTTAGTAAAATACAGTGAGTTGCTTATTCAAAGTGCTGAGTGTTTGAGTTGTAATCACATCTCTGCTGGGTGTGCTCAGTAGAGTTCTGATCGATGGAACGTCATGTGCGCGTGCTCGTTCATGAACACAAGTATGTCCCCACGTCCACGTGAGTAACCGTGTTTGAGCGTGTGTGCATGGGAAACGGGTGATGGTCCTCTGTGCTGGTTGGCAGACCCTCGACCTTATTCCCTTGAAAGGCTGAAATGCTGTGTGTCTGAGGAGCTCTCCATTTTTAAAGAGCCTATTGAAAGTAATTTTTTCCAGTTAGAATTGGTAAACCTCAGGAGGTAATAAAATCCTTCAATTGTGTGAATTACTACAGTTCTCTCATATGTCTACTCAAGTGTAAAATTTTGGCTAAACAAACTTAGAAGGTATTTTGTTATGCAAGAAAAGGTGGTAGCCCCAAGTGTGATCGTGGTGGCTTGTCCTGTGAAACTGGGTTTGTGGTTTGTCTGAAGCAGAGCTGTGCTGCGTGGTGTCCTGGGTGGCATTTTGCACTTGGTGCTGTCAAGCGGCGAGGCCTGGGGAAGCCCTGCCTGGGCTCCCTGTGGTTTAGCTTCTGGCGTGGGCCGCGGGGTCATAAGGTTTAAAATTCTGCGTAAGCACGTGTGGAGTTCCGTGTATTTCTAGGCGTTACCCTAATTCATTAACTTCACATCTCCTCTCCCCGAATCGAATGCGGGGACCCTGCAAAGCGCCGTGTTTTCATCTGCCTCGCTTTTTCTGGCCACCTTTCTTGTGTTCCTTGTACAGAGTGTTTCTGCTTGTGACTCCTTTTTTGGAGCCGGTTGATGGCAGACTCTTATTCTGAATCCCGTGACTACTGTCAAAACAGATTTGTGTCAAGGTTTTCATCCCTGTCGTAATTTGAGAAGCCTTGATTAGCTCACTTGGAAGACTTTCTTTTTCTAATGAGAGCATTTCTTAGCATCCTGACCTTTCAGATCATTCATATCAAGACTAATATGTCAGGACCTTGTTTTAATGAATATACAGCTGGGATTCCTTTACACCTCCTATTTATACTGAGACACTTCTGGTAACTTGTTTTTCCTCACTAGTTTTTACAGAGGGTAAAAAGATAATTACTTAAAAATAAATCCTGGTGTGTCAATAATAAAATTGTAAATATATTATGTGGAAAGCTTTGTGGATTTGGGAGGACGAACTGTAAGTCACGAGGCACCATGGAAGAACTGACGCTCGTGAACTCGACGTGCGATGTGAGAACTAGCGTGCCAGCAGCACCGCGCAGGCCACCTGGGCGCCTCTCCCAAAAGCCGTCCTCCTCGTGGCCTAGAGGGCAGCCGCCCTCCTGGGTCCTGTTCTCCTCTGTTCTTCGGTTTATCAGCGTATGTGTTCCTCAACATCCCATTGTTCACTTGCACACCTCTGGCCATATCTGAATGGCATTATGCTATGTGTAGTCTTATTTCATTTTCCACTCCATACCATCCTTCTAGGACTTACCCCTTCTCTACAGAGCTGAAGTCGTTTACTTGCACTGCTGTGCAGTAGTCTATCATGTGAACGCGCCATATTTTATTTATCCATTTCCCGTTAATAGATTGTCCACCGTGTGCAGCCTCTGCTGTCACCAGCAGCCTGGCCCTGAGTGTTCCTGAGCATTCCTGAGCACATCTCACTGTGTCTGTGAGTGACCGTCCTCTGGGAGGGCATCCCATCCCTGGGGAGGAACGTGTGTGTGTGTGTGTGTGTGTGTGTGTGTTTAAGTTTCAGACGACTCCAAATTATCTTAATATTTCGACCTTTTGTTTGATGGTTAGTACATTTGGGGTGCTATTGTAGTAAACGTTTTCAAATCTCAAGAGTCATGATACTTTTTTTGTATTTCTATAAAGCTTTTAAAACTTCCCTTTCATACGCTTTTAACCTGACGGTGGGTTTTAGAATGGTTTGGAATTGACACCCAGTTGAATGTTCCAATATGGAAAGACAACTCATGACAGAGTCCCCCCTTTACTGAGCCCCAAAGCACCCTGTCATAGTCTTCGCAGACAAGAGTTTTGGGGTAGTCTGTTCCGTTTTTGTTTTTTTATTCGGCAACAGTGTATAAACTTAAAAGGAACGTGAATCGTGGAGACAGGGTCAAAGTTACATGCTTATCACCCCACAGGTAGACTAGGACTCAAAACGTGGACCTGTGGGGCGGGAAGCCCCATAAAAGACCGGCAGGACCCCCAGGCAGGGCCGCTGCTCTCCTCCCAGCACCGTCCGGTTCCCTGGCCCAGAGGCTCTATCTCACTTTTTGCCTCTGAAGCGGCTAACTTACACCTAGAATTCTATTGGTTCCCTAAGCTCACTTTCCTTCACTCCTGATTGGTTATTACTCTCACTTCTGATTGGTCCACTTCCCTAACTTCTGATTGGTCCATTTGTAGTACTTCATTTGCATGGAGCCCACTCCTGATTGGTCTATTTCTACAAAGCTTGTTCCTGGTTGGTCAACTTCTGTTGTACTTTACTTGCATATGATGTTGCAAAGTGTAAAACTGGCAGCCTATAAAAGGCCTGTGTAAACCTACAGGTGGGGTCCGGAGCTTGGAGTGTTAACTTCTTTGGGCCCGCTGGTGTAGTAAACCTGAGTTCTCCAATTCTGTGAGTGCTGGTTAGTTTTTCATTTGGAGCCAGGTTGCTGTCACCACTGAGCTGTAACACATTTTTCCGCAACACCTGGTCTGACCAGGGTCTGGACCCCGACCACTAAAGGACCTGCTGCCAGGCTGGGACTGGCCAGTGCTCCTTCAGCAGGCGCCGTGCCAGGGTTTCTGCTGACGGGAGCTGGGAGCTGAGGGACTGTTGCTCTGTCCTCTGGCTTCTAGGTGGGAGAGGCAGGGCGTGGAGGGGCTGAAAGCGCTCCGAGCATGATGGAGCCTGGGTCTGAAGCCAGGTGTCTGCCTGCACAGAGCACATTCAGCCCCTGCGGGACCCTCGATAACGGTGGGGTCACGTGCTCCACGCAGCGCCACGCGGGCGGCCATCCTGCTGACCCCGGGGCGATTGACACAACTCACAAAATAGATCACATCGTTGAGCACTTCCTCCCGTCGAAATGACCCAGATGCTCACCCTGCGTGTGGGTTCCTCTCAGGTGAGGCGTGATCCACGGAGATCCGAAGTGAGCTGCGTGGGGGGCTTGTCGCACATTTAAAACAATCAGGTCTCGTCTCCCGGACTGAACTAAAGCTAAGGGGGCTGGGACGCAGTAGATGTGCTCAGTCCTTGCTGACCAGTCAGGTAACTGTTTCGTCATCCTTGTGTTGGCCCTAAGCGGGGTTACAGGACCGAGCAGACTGCAACATCTGAGTGCTGCAGGGGGGACGGGGCCCCTCCACGTTCAGGTCTGGATTCCTGACGCCCACGGCGGTGGCGTTTGGAGGTGGGTGGGAGGCTAACCCTGTTCACCTTCTGTATGTGGGCTGCGTGGACCTGGACCGAGTGTGTGTGCCCCAGGGGCAGAATGTGGCACTTGGGCGTTTGGCTCATTTGCATTGAAGGCAGTTGAGACCCAGCAGACGCAGGGAAAGCTGTGTACCTGTCCTTCAACTGCCTAAAGGGCCTGTGCCGTGAGGCCGCGCTGTTGCCAGGGAGAACTTTGTATCTCAGACCACACCTGCAGGGCAGGCCCAGCACTTGTTTAAAGAAGGATCGGTGATCTCTGGCTGCGTGCTGCTCCGAGTGCCTGCGAGGAGGAGCCAGGAAAAGGCAGGCGCGCTCTCCACAGGTCCCCCAGATCCCTGCCTGGACGTAAGAGCGGGGAGTCTCTCCCCTAAATTCAGATGATCAGGAAATACTTGTGTGACCGGGGAAGGCCTGTTATGAGTGCTCTTATTCTCTGTCTGCGCCTTTCCTCCCGGAGACGGGTGTCATTTCCTTCTGTTTCTGTCTTTCTGTTTCTGTCCTTTGTCATAAGAGGGGGAGGTGCAGGCGGAGGGTGAGAGCGTTCTCTGGTTTCCATCAGCCGGCAGGTGCGAGTGCCCATGTGCACTTGGTGGCCAAAGAGACTGGGTTCCGAGACACGAGGTCACCAGCAGCCACCTTTGTCCGAGCGTGCCAGCTCTCAGGGGCTCCGTCCCTGGGGCCCAGGATGTAGTGGGCCTTTGTTTTCCTCAGGCTCTGTCGTGTCCGTGTTAGGAAGGTCCCATTTCAGTGGCACCTGCTGGTGTTGGATTAGCAAGTCTGTGCCTGGAGGGGGTCTCACCTCCTTCGGGGAAACCAGAGACACCGTTTTCACGACACTGTCATGACCGCCTGTGCAGTGAAGGTCTGTCTCAGGCCCGCAGTGGGAGCGAGCTTCCGGGCTACTGTGAGACAGCAACTGCTGCGTCCTTGCTTGGGCACTGTGGGTGTCCATGTTTAAGCCCTGAATGGGTTCATTGGGATGAGTCACTGTCCCAGCTACTGAGACTAATATAAGGCCCTGCTCGTCAAAGGCCAGACAGTGACTCTTTGAATTAGAAAAGGTTACATATTTGAAAAAAACTCAGAGCACTCTTATCCTAACAGCTGTCCTATTGATAGCTGTGGAAGGACAAAGACACAGTGGCCCATGACAGCTGGCCTTAGGGCACTCCCTTAGCAAAGTGAAGAAATGGAAACTAGAATGGGGGACTTCAGCTGTTGTTCCATCTAACATCAGTCCTTAAAATTTAGCCCCAAAGCCTCAGAAAATTTCCTTAGCTCCCGAAATTTCTCTGCCTTCCCCAGAACATCTCTTAAGCACCCAGCTGCGCATTTTAACTTGCCTTTCCTACCAGATTTACGGAGCACCCGGCCTGATCTCCAGCCCCAGCACGTACAGGTTACGCGTGTAGATGCTGATTGGCAGAAGTAGCAGGGCAGGTGGCGGGCTCACACGTCTGCCCCTCACAGCCCTGCCTGCCCTGCGGGGCTCTGTGGCCAGGCATGTCCAGCTTCAGGTCTCGCTATACCACGCCCTTTGTAGACGTGCCCTGGACGCCACCTCAGGGAACTCACAGCCCGTGGGCAGCACGTCTTGTAAATCACAAGGCCTTTCTGCCTCTGCTTTCAGAAGCTCCTGCCAGACTTAGAAAAAATAAAATCACTGGATGCTCACAGCCCCTCTCACAGGGAATCTTAAATAGCTGCTGAGGGGCATTCTTCCCCCCGTAATTACACTGTGTTAACAGAAGAGCCAGCGAGTTCCTGGGGGGGGGGGGGGCGGGTGAGGGCAGGACTCTTCCAGAGGAAACCGCTGACAGTTCATCCTGGGCCCTCCTGCTAGTGAGGAGGGAAAGGCATGAGCTGCTTGTCGATGTTCCGGGGCTGATGACTGAACTGTACACCCAGAGGGGGAAAGAGAGCATTTGAAGGCCTTTGTTAAACCCAGTATACAGACTTTTAAAAGGCATCCTGCACTGAACCCTGAAGCCCCAGAACATAGACAGTTTTGACTTTCATCTTGTTTAGAAATCTTGTCCCTGATGTAAAGGAGCGAGTTGAGGATGATGTAGTTGGGTGGATGGACCCACATTTTGGTCTCACTCAGTCTGCAACCCAGTTCTTTAAGGAATCAAAGGCAACTGCCCCTAGCTTACACACCTTTGCAAATCCAGAAATGCAGCTCTAGAAACAGTTCAAGGTCCACCTGTCTTGACCATCCCCCAGACCTCCCCTGTGCGTCTCAATGTGCTTGTGTATATTGTAAACGATCAGGACTTGGAAGCAGGACTGTCCTGCTTGTGTTAATTAAAAAAAAAAATTAAATAGTAAGTAGCCTGGACTTCTGATAACACAGAACATATCTCAAAATGTCTAATAGAAATTTTCGTTACTTTGTGTCCCTTGAAGATGTAAACGTTACCATGTTCAACATATAAACACCCGAAAAGGTGACTTAAAGCCTCCCACACCAAGACCGAAGAACAAAAGGAGGGAAAGGCTGTACAATGTGACCCCCGTGGAAGCCCCCTTTCCCAGAGTTGGGATGGCTAAAGGCTTTTACTAACACTTGTTTACAATTTGTGTTTGTCTTTGCTAGGTCTTCTTCACAAACATTAGTAAAACTTTTTCTTTGAGCAGATAACCTTAACTTGTTCTGTTAGAGAAACAATTTGCATTTGATTTTTATTTATAAACTAGTGAGCTTTGTGCTATTGTACCTGATTCACGGCTAGAATTCTGGGACAGAAGCTACAGCCTCTGCTTGTGTCTGTCTTCGCGTTCATGACTGTGGGGACGTGATATTTTCCTGTGTTCGTATGGTAGTGCAAAAAAATTGTAAAATAGCTCAATTTAATTGGCGTAAAGAAAGTGCGACGTAAATTATTTCTAAACTTGCAGGACTATAATAGAGAACAAACTGAATGCTCTCTAGTTCACATGATCTGGGCAATCTTTGGTAAATACAGTCTAGTTTGGTTTGTGTTTTGGTTTAATTTAAAGAGACATGTTTTCAGAGTTATAAAGGTTAAATATAATACAGACATACAACTTTTATTCTATCTTGGTTTATTAGTCCAACTCTTTATTTTTTACGAAGTTTGTCAGTGAGAAATAACTTGGATCATATCTGAATGTCTCATGATGCTTCCTGACTCACCTGGATGCAGTTGTCAAGTGAGTTAAATAGACGTAAGTGGGGGGTGCAGGTTCACAAGTGAGCGTTCCAATGATACACGTTTACTTGAATAGTTTACCAACATTTGTTGGTAACTTACATCCCTAGACGTTTCCTTAAGTTACCTGATGGGAATTCATTGACTGCTAGGTCATTCCTAAATTACTTAAATAATCGTTATTTGAACATAGGCTTATCCATTTTTGGCAAGATATTTGGATCTGTCAGTGGACATGTCTTGGACCACGTTAAAATTGTACTATGTAAGCGTATGCTTCTGGAAATCATGAAGTACATTCATACGTTTGCCAGTCTGTGGAATGCTGGTGTGACAGCTCACTACTCCTGGTAGAGTTTTAACTAGAAATTAAGGTTGAGAGAGTTCATTATTAATGTCTGTGATGAAAACCCCGAGAAATAAGGGGAATAACTCCCTATGCAAGGAGTGTAGCTTGTGTTCTGGCTAGAAGAGCGTGAGTTACAGAGATGTGTGTTTGTGGAAAAAACAAATAGTGTAATAGTGTTTTTCAGAATGAGAAAGATGAAAGGATAAACTCCATGGATACAGAAAGTTGGGAGGGAGGGAGATTTTTCTCGTGTGGCCAAGCTAGCTGAAATAGAATGAGATGATTAGTGGCCTAAGAATAAGCTTTAGCAGTAGTGCACTTACGCAAACACACTTCATCTCCTGAAGGGACGGAATATCCTCGGGCGCTGGTCTGCCTGCGGCAAGGCCGTGAAAGGCCGTTCTTCACCTGTCAAGTAATCTGCCTGGCATGTGAGGCCTTTGTGTCTTACCAACATTTCCTGTGCTTCAGGTTGTCTTTATTTGGTCTTTGAAACTTAAGAACACTGAGTTTTCTCTATTGAAGAAGCTAAAGGCTTTTGGATTTAGTTATTTAACTTTCTGTATTCACTGTGAGGTCTTTGTCATTTTAGTTAAATGGTGAGTATTGCTTCGCAGTGACCTATGATCCTGTATCATCAAGTGTTTGTCAAAAACATCAGAGTAATTTAAAACTTTCCACAAATCAAATTCTAAATGACGTCTTGGGCTAATAGGGATTTTACTAGAAGGTCCTTGGGGCATCTTATGAGATTTGTTTTCTCTCCTTAAAAGAAAGATGATAAACTAATTAGGCTTATTTGATAAGGGGAAGCATTGTCAAATAAAAAGCAGTCGTAAACTTTTAAAAGGCTTTATTTATACGAAATTCCTAAAAAAAAAAACAAACCCAATATATCCAGGTCGTAAGAGTCGTAATTCTAGTTATTCAAAATGTGTGTCGCAGAAATAACCACATTTCCTTTTTAGCTGCATTATATGGACTCTCACCAGATCTTGACAGTCATCTTACCGTTTTCAATTATTGTGTCACTCTGAAGCTCTTGCAAAATATTCCTGAAAAAGTGCTTTGTCTTCGAGGAGACTCGTGGAAAGGATTCTAACAAGTACAAGTTTCAACTCCAACGACGGAACTAGCGGCTTTATAAATCTGCCAACAAAACGGCAGGATCAACGGAGAATCTCATGGGGCCGAATGAACTGATGAGGATGATTTTTGTGACTTCTTTATTTGAAACATTATTGGTTCTTTTGTTTTTCTAGATTTAAGTAAACCTGTTGCTACCTAAGCTCCGAGTGGAATGTCATCTTTGAGGGAGAGATGCACAGATGACTGTCTAAAAACGGCTTTAAGGAGCTCAGGTTGACTTTATGGAGCCGATACAACCCCTAGAAACATGGTCCTGCTGCCTTGCTTGTAGGGTTCCTAGAAGCCGCACCAGGTGATAAGGCAGGTCAGTTCTTAGCAGGTTCCTAGAAGCCGTACCAGGTGATAAGGCAGGTCAGTTCTTGGCAGGTTCCTAGAAGCTGCACCAGGTGATAAGGCAGGTCAGTTCTTAGCAGGCCCAGGAACTTCAGGAGAAATTTACCCAGCTCTGTAGGTACTGCAGGCAGGTTCCGGCAGGCCCTCGGCTTGGCTTCCCGGCCTTGAGTTCTTTAGGTCCAACCTGAGGTTCCTTTTGAAAAGGTCCAGCAAAGCAGACTCGAGAGTCTGCATGGTTAATCACTGTGCTTCCTGCAGTTATGTAAGTAGCCTCACCAAGTGTATTGAACGTAGACGTAATCACTGTGAGAGTACTTTGCATGCAAATTGTCTTTCACAGAATTAGGGCTGATGAGAGAGAAATGGTTTCAGCAACATCTTTTTGGATGTCGCATTCATTATCTGTGGTTTTGTTTTCTTCCTGTAAACTAACTGGATCCTGAATTCTTGGTTCCTCCAATATTTGGCTACAACTCTCCAAACTAGTATTTCCAGTTTTCTCCTACTTTCTGACTTGGAATGATCATTGAGAACTGAAACTGCCCTTTTCTGGAAACCCTGCAAACTGAACTTGATATCTACTTCAGGTAAATCACCACAACAGCTCGTGTTGGCACCGTCTTCTGTCTGTTCTGTGTAGCCACTCAGAGATGATCACAGACGTTCAGACGGCAAACCAGGTAACCTGGCAGGTGCCACCGCCCACGTCACTCCTTCTGAAGGTGCTTCTAGCCCGACGTCTGGAAGTTGTCTAGACTGGCTGGATTCAGAACTCAAAACTGGGATTACAGTCCACTCCAGCGGTTCTTTGGGTGTTGCTTCCTTAGAAATACCTCTTGAATATCTAACTGCTTGCAGAATACGGACCATGTTTGGGAGTCCAGTGCATCGCACCTCCTCTGATGAGTGCAACGAAACCGAGCCGTTCTCAGGAGTGAGAGAATGCTCAGTGAGACGGAGGGTCTACCACATCAGCCCTGTGCCTTTGAATTTCACTTGGTTTCGAGGGTGGGACCAGGGGAGAGCAGAATGTGCTGCTTTGGCAGGTCAGTTCTTTGGAGATGAAAGCAGTTTTGAGACCCAGCAGACTCGGGACGTTTTACCTCCCCTTAACTGTCTAGAAGAATTTAGATAGGGGTCCTGTATCGGGAAGAGAGCTGTGATCAGCGGTAACTTTTATATCCAGAAGACACATCTGTGTGACAGGGCAAACATTTATCAGTCGTCTGTCTTATCTTACTCTGAGCTGTCATTGCTGTCTTTGGTCCCCCAGACCCCTTCCCCCTCTCCTTAGCTCGGGGTGACTTGGGAGCCTGCACTGCCTGACTAGCCGGGGGCTCCCATACAGATGAAATCTGTCCTGTTCAGCTGATCTGACAATTAAACTGGCATAAGACAGAGAAAGAACCTGGACAGGAGGAAGGAAATTTTTACTGACCCTGCAACCTCTAAACATTTAGACGTTGCAATTCTGGCATTGGGAGGTGGGGCCTTTGGGACATGATTGGGACACAAGGGTGGAGCCCTCCGCATGGAATTAGTGCCTTTGTGAGGGACCCCAGGGAGCCCCCCCCCCCCGCCACATGAAGACCAGAGAGGAGGTACTGACTGTGGGTGAGGCAGTGTGGTCTCACCAGACACTGAACCTGCCGATGCCTTGATCTGGAGTTCCAGCCTCCAGAAATGTGAGACGTGAATGTCTGCTCATAAGCCCCCAGCCTGTGGTCTTCTGTTAGAGCAACCAGATTGGAATAAGACCTTGAGAAACTGAAAATTAGTCCAATAAGTAACATTTAGATCATCATAAAGCCACTGACATTAACTGAGGGTCCAAATCATACACTTTCAGTCTTGATTATATTGGTTAAAATGGTAATTTAAAAACCTTCAGATTCTTCTCTGAGTCTAAAAAGTGGTCAGGTTAATTAGCATGGGTAGAGCTGCTACAATGCCAGATTATCAGCTCTCAGTCCTGTGTGAAGTTTTGGCATGAAATTTTGTTTTGTGGAGATTAAGATTGAATTACCATTTAAATCCTTACATGACCTGATGTCTCTTACTTTCATATGTGTAGACCTGTGACTTTGCACGTTTACCCCGTGCTTCACTCTCCCTACTTACGAGGTTGTTGGTGTCTTTGAATGGGCTGGAGTGGGAGGAACACAGCCGCTCCTCACGTCGTGGGCCCTCAGGAGCTGTGCTCTTGTCGCTCGCGCTGGCCTGGTTTCCAGCGTCATCCCTGCAACACGAGGATGCGTGTCCGTCCTCAGCAGATATTAATGCAGGTGGTACTTAAGAACTGATTGGCGAAGTTACCAACACTAGTGCACTTGGAAAAATGGTACCAGCTTTTGTTTCTGACCAACCTTCTATCTGCTTTTTTTTTTTTTTAACACAAGAGCATGTTCTCTGGATCCCGTCCAGCGATATAAGACGCAGTGTGCTCTGGGGTGCAGCGGGGGCTCTGTGTAGAATGCGGCTGCATTGTGTTGAAGGAGTTAACGAGGCCCTCACCATGGGGCTCTGTAAATAAGCCAAAATCCAAGCTGTAAGCGCTCGAGGTTATGGAAATCAAAGATGAAGTCCAGCCAATCACTGAGCTGAAAGCCACAGGCAGTCAATAGTTCCCTTGCCTCGTCTGCAGGCTTTTTCTATAAGAGCCTCTCCCCTGGCTCCGGGCAGCGGAGTGCCCCCACCCACTTCCGGGCGGCTGCCTGATTCCAGTCAATTTCTGCTGCAGTAAACTCTTAAAATTTTTAATATACCTCAGTTCATTTTTTAACATTTAGTGATACTGAAACTTTGGCAATGGCTGATCAATATTTTAGCTGCCGCAGGGCCCAAGGCAGCTCTTGGAGATAAGAGAGATTGAGCGTTCAGATCGATCAAAAGTGAAAAAAACACAAAACTTGTGGGGGAAGAAACAGTATTTCAACTGCTATTAATGTGCTGGTTTGATTCTTTTAAACTTTGAGAGAATATTAAATTTAACACTTTAGTTTTACCACTGCACAAAATGATATCTAAAGATAGTCTCTGTGTTTTTATGTGATCAAACATGGTGTGCCGTTTATATTAAAAAGCCTTCATTTACATTTCAATACTAAGTTTTTAATATTCGATACTTAGAATTGCCTCATTAATGCACTTCCATTTCCTTTTTACCTAACTGTCAATATTTTTAAAAGATAAATACAGGCCAGTGTGTGAATTTTGAATGGATTTTTAACTGTTTTGTTGTATTCCAGAAAAGGAGCAGTTGGGAGGGTAGTGACTTATGTCCCACGTGTTAATTTGGGGACGGGAGCCCTGTGAGGAGGTGGGTGCTGCTTACCCTGAAGAGTCAAAGAAGGGAGCAGGGCAAGCGCTGGAGAGCTGAACTGCCCCTCTGCAAAGCTGGGTGGGCAGGGTCCCTGTGGAATAGGAGCTGAGCTGTTGTGAAGAAGCCCGGTTAGGATGGAAGGAAGCAGGATGCCTGAGAAAGCGAGGAGGGTCAGAGCGAGGAGCCGTGCTGACTGATGGCGAAATGGACACAGCACTCTGCGCCCGTTAACCCCTAGTGCAGAGGGGATCTACCCTGGACTTCGGGTGAAGTCCACCCCACAGCTGTGGGGGAAAAGCTTGCCTTCTGTTTCCCCTGAAGAGGTGAATCTTAGGTCTTTGAATTGTAAACCGCCCAGGAAGTAACTAAAACAGGATTGCCTGAGGTTAAAGGAGAAAAAGTTTTTTCTTCTTTTTTTATTGACGTACTGTCAATTACAATGTGTCAGTTTCTTGTGTACAGCGCAATGTCCCAGTAATGTGTATGCATACATATAACGTTTTCGTATTTTTTTATTAAAGGTCTGCGAGTCTGTTTCTGTTTTGTAGATGAGTTCATAGTGTCTTTTTTTTTTTTAGATTCCACATATAAGTGATATCATATGATATTTTTCTTTCTCTTTTTGGCTTACTTCACTTAGAATGACAATCTCTAGGTCCATCCATGTTGTTGCAAATAGCATTATTTTATTCTTTTTTATGGCTGAGTAGTATTCCACTGTATAAATATACCACAACTTCTTTATCCAGTCATCTGTCAATGGACTTTTAGGTTGCTTCCATGTCTTGGCTATTGCAAATAGTGCTGCTATGAACATTGGGGTGCATGTATCATTTTGCATTAGAGTTCCCTCCAGATATATGCCCAGAAGTGGGATTGCTGGATCATCTAGTAAGTCTATTTTTAGTTTTTTGAGGGATCTCCATACTGTTTTCCACAGTGGCTGCACCAAACTGCATTCCCACCAGCAGTGTAGGAGGGTTCCCTTTTCTCCGCAGCCTCTCCGGCATTTATCGTTAGTGGACTTTTGAATGACGGTCATTCTGACTGGTGTGAGATGATACCTCACTGTAGTTTGGATTTGCATTTCTCTGATAATTAGTGATATTGAGCATTTTTTAATGTGCCCATTGGCCATTTGTATGTCTTCATTGAGAATTGCTTGTTTGGTCCTCTGCTGATGCTTGCTGTCAGTTTCAAGGAAAACAAGCGAGAGGACGTGGACACAGGCCGGCTGAAGTCCCGTTTGTCATGGAAAACGTCTTCAATTTTGCACGACAGCAGCACTGATCGCTCTTCAGCACCAGCTGCTGTAGTGCCTGAGATTCCTTCATTTGATCAGCAAACACTGATTGAGAACTTGGGCCCTGGGAAGGAGGGAAAAAGACACGGTTTTGCTTTGGGACTGTATGTATGGGAATTCACGTAGATATTTCCACTAAAATTAAAGCATACTGCTACTGAGGTTTTACAGACTGAGTTCTGCCTCAGGAATTTATCAGTAAAGCCAGTTAGTCTCTTGGCATCATCCTGAGGCCGAGAGGCCTGGCCCGTTTTGGAAATTCCAGCTCAAAACGTAGCTTTGTTCTGTGTGTTTGCTCTTTATTTGTTCCCACTGCTTGAGTCAAGAGGGGATTTTAGTTTGAGAGAAACACGACTACGTAAAAAGTGTTATTGACTTAGATGGGAAAATTATATTCCAAAAAGGTGGTTATTTGCAGGAGACCAGTGTTAACACATACACTGGTAATTACGTTTATTCAGTGTTGCCCATAAGAGAAAATCAGGGCCTTTTAGTTTAAGGCTTTCCAAAAATAGAGATTTATGACAACCCAGAGTTAGGGGTGTTTCTACTTAAGACAGTGCTGCGGTTAGGTAGTATGCTTGATATGAGCATTAACATGTAAATTTCAGCCTCCTAAATTTATTCATAAATGTGGCTCATTGCCATAGAAGTATTGATACTCAGTGTAAAGCAGCTGTTTAATATCATTAACGTAACTTCAAAATAGGTCCTTACAGAAATTCCAGTACCCTGTTTCTTAGAAATTCTTATTTTCTACCTGCTCACTTCCTCCCTCACTTGAGTGTGAACACAACCCTACGTAATATTTGTACGCTGACTATTGTATTGATGAAGGTTAAGTTTGCATCTATGATACGAGAAGTCTCCAGTAGTTTGAATCAGATCTATGCAACTCAACAAAGTCTCAAGTACTGTGAGGCCTTACATTTTTCGGTGGAGAAAGGGCACTTCACTGATTCTGAATTCTTGTGCTGTCCTGGGCTGGGGCGACTGAGCTGATTTCAGACGCTCAGGAGCGCAGGTCGCGTACGCCGCACCTGTGCCTACAGGTCACCTGTGATTGGGTCGGAGCGTCAGGCTTCTCCCAGCGGAGCGCGGGAGCCTAAGCGGCTGGCTTCTCTGTAAATGTGACTGGGTCTTCTCCTGAGGCCCTGCCACCCTTCGGTGGACTCAGTACACCTGAGAGGTCGGGGAAAGACTCCTGTCACACTGAGCTGGTTGTGATAGCCGCTTTGGAAAACCGTCATCCTCGCCCGTTCCCGGGGAGAAAACCCGTGTTCGACGTGGCGTGTGTTGTCAGCAGAGACATCCTTTGCCCTGCGGCGCGGGGAAGACGCTCTGGGCAAACCCTGCTTTTCGCTTTGCAGCCCCTCCCGGGAGAGAGGCGTCCACGGTGTTGTCCGTGCGGCTCGGCCTTGGCGGCAGGGCCACCTCCCCCGGCCCTGGTCACTACCTCACTGTAACGTCAGTCAGCTGTAAAAGCTGCTGCTGTCAGAGGGAGACCCTTTATCAAAACATTTTGGATGCAAAGAAAGCTAAGCCATGGAGTAAATGGAGCACGTTTTTGGTGTATCTGTTTCTCTGCCTTCAGGAGCAGCAAAGACCAGTTCCCTCCAGGGCAGCTGGATGTGCGTCGGGGGACTGGGCGCGGGGACTGGGCCATGGCTCAGGTGTCCGCAGAGAGCGGTCCCCACCGAGAGCTGTGAGTCTGACTCAGAATTATTTCTCCTGAACGGTTAACTGGGGATTTAGTTGCAAATTTTAAGAGTTAGAAACACTTGAATATTTATTTACAGTTGAAAGTACATTTTATTCAGTGTTGAAGCCTGAGGTGTATCATACAACATAGAGCTAAGATTTATATATTCCTGTTTGACTGATGTATGCTCTTGATTTTAAAAATTTGAAGTGAATTTTTATCTATGAAAATTTTATTGGATAAAAACTGGATTGGAAATCAGAAGGAATTTCAGTGCAGTGAGCAGAACGAGATTAGCTGTCTTAAAACTGTGGGTGTAAGGTAGACTGAGGGAAGAAAATGGCAATTTTATTTTATTGTGAAGTCAGTGTATCCGTCCTAAATATGTGCTCATGTGTTTTATTAAAAAAAAAAAAACAACTGTGATGAGGCATGGTTATTTAAAATGCTGATTTAAATTTTAAAGCATTTTAGAATAACAGCAGACTCAAAGCTTGACTTTTCCAGAAGCGGGGGCCTGTCTGTGGACGTGGACCAAACCTTTCCTAACAACAGCCATGCGGGGCACAGTTGTGGCTTCGCAGGCCGTGCGGTCTCTGCAGGTCATCCCCCCGTCCGGGTAGCGAGAGAGGGGCCGCGGTCCGCAGGAAGCCGGCGGCAGGGTGTGGACGGAACCGCATGGTGGCCAAGGGGCAGCGCAGCCCCGATGGGCCCTGTGGCCGCGGGCTGCAGACCCTTGTTCTGTGGCCGTGTTTGTAAAATAAATGTGCCATGGTCTTTAAAGCACCTGGATTTTCTTAGGGAGTGAATCCAGTCCTTATGGAGACTGAACATTATAAATGGGAGGAGGGGTCCTTTAAGAAAACATCATGACTGTAAAGCCTAGGAAAGTGTTACTTAGGGTTAGAAATGAATTGCACTGGAAACCCCAAACAGCATGAAAACCTATGAAATACCTGTATTAACTAACACAGCTCGATGCTTTTCCCTCCATTTTTTCATCCCTCATTTGCAATATCCGTTTCTACACGGCAGATGCAAAGATCACTCTGACATGGTTAATTCAAGTCAATCTTACATCATCAGAAAGACTTTCCAGGATTAAAACTTAAATTGGCAATGTCCTGCAGACTTCGGGATGGTTACGGGTTTTCATAATTCACATGGTGTCCAGTTTACCGCCGTGGGGTTGGGCTGGGGCTTCCTCCAAACCTGGCTTCTGCCTCTCTGCCCTGCAAGCCTGAGTCTCCTCCTGACCCCACACGTCCTTGCCTGTGCCCGGGACGGATGCCTAGTTCAGGGCCACCTCTGGTCCTGTCCCTCGGGCCAGTTCTGAGTCAGCACAGGGAGAAGCGGGCCGTGGGGGGATCCTGGAACCTGCCCGGCGCCAGGCAGCCCGTCCATAACCAACCGCCTTGCACCAGAGCCGACTCAGGTTACCCCCCACTTGGGCGCCCCTCGCGGGCTCCCCCAAAGCCCCAGCGAAGGGCAGGCACGTTCAGACAGCGGCCTTACGTGGCCGTCCTGAGCAGCAGTTGCAGCCTTTTCCTCCTGCAAATTTCACAGAATATCCGACCACACGTTCACATTGCTCAGGCATCTCCCGGCCCTTGGCGGTGGCTGATGTTGCAAAGGTCCCTGAGGCTTGTTTTCCGAGCGGCCTAGCATAGGCACTTGCAGGTTTCCTCAGACACGGGGATCTCAGTTCCCAGCCCAGCCCTACGGGACCCGAACTCCTGGGACAAGGCTCTGGTGCGCTCCCTGCGCTGTTAACACGCTCACCTCCCAAGACGGCCTGGAAGCTCGACATGACTTTCAGAGCAAAATTCCCCCAGCCCGTCCCAGCAGTCTAGGCCCTCTTCTCACTTTCTGGGTCAGTAAAAAATATTTGGACCATCAGGGATGTATCTAATTCTGGGTGAGCACTCAAGTATTGTGATTAAAAAAACAGAAGATCCCTGGTTTGAACCAAAACAGACTCTTGGACGTGGGGCACATGCTTGGACTTACCGGTGGGTGTGGTGACGGCCGCGTGCAAGTTTATGCTGGTGCTTCAGCAGTTCATTTCTGTCCGTGATTTAAAATTTCAGGAAGACTTACCCCCCTTGAATGTAAAATGCACAGTTGCTTAAACAGGGATGGACAGAAAGGCATGCTTGGTATGTGGTGCTTCGCAGTAAACACTTTTGATTAAATGAACATGAGTTATTTGAGCATTAAATCTTTGTGATAACTGTACAAGGGCTGAAAATGAAAGGCAGTTTGTTAATTTTAATGCTAGAAATTGTCAGCTTTCATCAGTCCCCAGATCTCTGGCCTCCTAATTCTAGTCATCTCAATCATCTGAAAAAAAAAAAAAAAAAAGAAATTCCATGTCTTGTTTTAAAGAGCTGAGTCTAAATTAAACATTTATTCTGGGTGCTGAGCCATTCTGGATGGCATCCACGTGGCTGGTGATTTTTACTGTCAAAGACCTACCATGTTGTCCTTCCTATGACGGCCGTCCTGCGCACTCTGCAGACACTAACGTCCCTGCCTCACTGCGGTGCTGAGAGGCGCCCTCGGCTGTCGTCCGCTTTATAGATGCAGACACTGAGGTGCAGCAAGGCCGGGGTGAAGTGGCTTCCTGGGGCCTCTCAGCTGAAGAACAGTGCAGCCTGGACTGAGACCCGGGGTGTCTGGGTCCAGATTTTCTGTTCGCCGTACGCTCTGTCGATCAAATTCTCATGCACACGGACCTATTTCACAATTTAATGACGTGGACAAAAAAGAATCTTTGACCCTTGGTTGCTTAGACCATCCAATAACCATAACTCAAAATCTAAAATGTTTGTACAAGACCCCATCACTTTTCCTACCAGTCTGCTCTTGTAGATGGTGTGTGTGTCCAAGTTTTACTCTTAAAAACTGAGGCTGGTCCCTCCTGACCGTTCACGACCCACATCGTGGGGAAAGTCCCATTTCGCGAGGAGCACCAGCTCGGTCCTGCCTGGAGGACAGGGACAGGAGAACATGATTCGTACACTGATGAGCAGATTCAATGACCTCATGTGTAAACGTCTCTAAACATGGGCCTGTCTGGTGGTGGACGCCGGCGTGGGGCGCCGTTCTCAGTATTCACCCCCTTCTCTTCTCCTGGAATTGTGTTTTGATGGCGCGAGTCATTACAGGGCTATTTTTAAATGCCCCATCACTTTTAGATCGCTTCCCAGCCCGTACCTTGTGCGTGCTCCTTTAACTTGTGATCTTTTCTGGTACTTCCTGACCCAGCCCGCGTTTGTGTTTTCTCAGCATAAATCATCTCTAGCTGAGGGAAGCTGCTCATCAGTCAAGGTCTCATTGCATTTTCACTCCCCCAAGGTTCCTCCAATTTCCTGGGATTAGAGCTAGCATCGCCGGGGACCACATAGATAGTTCAATAAACTGCTTAAAACAACAATCCGGCCCTCCTCGCAGAGTCCGCTTCCTGGCCTTCGTTTCTGCGCAGTTACCCAATCAATACTGGTATCTCTGTAATTAGAGGCTTCCAGGTTGGGAGTTTGGGCCCCCCCGCCAGACCCCCTTATCTGCAGAAGCACGGCCCGACGCATTCACCTCAGCTGCCCTTGACTTCACAGCCACAGCCAGCAGCTTCACGGCTGCTTTTGTCCCCAGTCGGCTGCTCTGTCAGGTGCACTGTTTACAGGACCTTTGCTCCGCAGGCATGACCGTCCTTGACACGGTGACCCTTTGCTTTGCATTGCTTATCGTGGCTCCAAGCCGAATCCCCCTCAGCTTGTTGTAAAGCTTTCCTGGGTAAATAAATACATTCCCACTGAACTGACAGGGTGACTCTGGAAAACACCCTTCACAGTTCCAGCAGCTCCTGCTCTGAGTCCCCCCTCCTGGTGGTCCGGATCTGCAGGGAGAATGAACAACTCGGTCGCGCGTGGGGCCGCCTGCAAGCACAGGAGGACGTGGCATGACACGCGTCCCCAAGCACGACAGTGAACTGCCGTGATGTCTGGTGGACAGAGCCGCTCTGTACTTAGCTCTTGGCGACGAGGACATCTTCAGCCTGCAGAGTCCTTTAAGAAGCTGAGAAGTTCTGAGGCGAGTCTGCTCAGACACTGCCGCTCACTGAGGCTGGGACTTGGCTGCAAATTAGGCAGAATGGCTGTGAGATTTGACTAAATCTTACAAACGCCTTGACTCCATTTCTGTATAGCTGCCCAAGCGTCCAAAGGCAAGGTAAGTGGGAGAGAAGAAATTAAGGAGAAAATGGGGAAAATGAAACTAGAAAAGCAGCAAACGGAGTCATAAAAGGAAATGTGCAGTTTTAGTCAAGACTGTCGTGTGAGGAAACAAAGGCTTCAGAGGCAGCTCAGTAGCAGCACTGCTGACAGCTGCCCCGCCTTGACGGCCACTGCCACCCGCCACCAGCCACCGCTGTCACCATCAGCCACATACAACACCTCCCACCCACACTAACCGCCACCATTCACCACCAAACATCACCACTCGTCCCCCACCTCCACCTCCAACTGTAACCACCCACCACTGGCAGCTAGCAGCCATCACAGCCACCCACCACCCACCACCAGCCACTCACTGCCACCATCACCATCACTCCCCACCACCACCAATAAACAACCACCCACAGCCAACCACCGCTCGCTGCCACCGCTTACAGCCACAGCTCACAACCACTGTGACCCACGACCACCACGTGCTGCCTCCAGCCGCCATCGAGCATAGGAGTTGATGGAGAGGAGTGCTGGTGGCCAGGGAAGCGTCATGGCGCAGTAGAGAGACGAGGTCGGGCAGGCGAAGCATGGCCTGATTCTAACAACCTGAGGTCGGTCCTGGTGCCAACGAGGAGAATAGAGGCCAAGCCTGGAAGGTCGCGCCCAGGAGCTCACGAGGGGGATGTGATGGTCACATTAGAAACGGCTTAGTAGAAAATTGGAACCACAGTGGAACAATGCACATTGAAAACAGTCGTCTGCTTCTGCTATGATGCAGCCCAAGCCGTGGAGTCAGAGGTGTCTGGGAAGGAGCCCCGGGGCAGACTGCCCGGGGCAGACTGCCCGGAGCACAGGCGCTCGGCCCGCAGGCCAGGCGCCCTCGCAGAGTCGCCCCGCAAGCCAGGGCGCGTCGTGCTGAAACCAGGCCTCTCCACCACACAAGCTGCCTCAGCTTTGTTTTTCAACAGAAACTGCCTGTATTGAGCCAAGAGTTAGAACTTTCAGCTCCACTTCCAGCTTCAGCCACCTAAGAGCTGTTCAGAGAATTGTGCACAACAGTAAGGAGGGAAAAAAGGGGAAAAAAATTCAATAAAAGGTTATATAATTGGGTTTCTTATCTCCCAGTGCTGGAGCTATCCTCAGGAAATCTAGCGACCAGAAGACACCCAGCCTTGGTGGGGTTCGCCGGCATCCGAGCGGCTGGCGACTTTACAGCGTTATTGTGATGATGAGGATCATTGCCAGTTGTAGCAGGTACCTTTTAATTTGGTTGTCAAGGGAGACAGGGAGTGATAATTAAGGCTAAAAGACGGAGAATGGAAGCCTTATTAAAGGGTATGTTGAAGATGGGAATTTGATCTGAGAATTAGATTGTGATGAGCGTTTGCAATGCAGCTGTGGCACTGCTGAGTGACGGGGGGCTGAGCAGGCAATTACCGCGACAGGCGTCTCCCCTAATCTTTGCAGTCCCAAACTCGCAGTCACATCCATTTAAATTAATTTTTCTGAAGCCTGCGCATTTAGAGCCTCACTGAATTGGAAATTTGTTTGTTTATTGTCCACGGGAAATAATTTGAGGGGAGCAAATAGCAGTGAAGGCCATCATGCCTGTCTTGCTTGTCTTTTTAACTCGTAAAATTAATAATACGAGATTAATCTGAAGGCGGCTGGCATTATTATGATTATCGGGGGAAGGTCAAAGGGAGGCATGTAAAAGTCACAGCTGATTCATGAGTTCCTACATTCAGCAAAGGATTTGAAAAAAAATGAGGCCTGTGTTGTTTGGTGTTACAAGTGAGAAATCAGTCCTTGCATTGCTGAAACCGAAATTTTCGGGAACGGATTTTAAAATTTGGACATAGTTATTTAAAGACGTCTGTTCAGTAGAGATAGCAATAGTCCATTACCATGCATGCTGAAAACCTATTTTAAGAAGTACTTTACTGCGCAAAGATTAATTTACCACATCGTATTTTTTTTTCTCCCGGTAACACTAATATAAATAATTGTTGTACCTTAAATTGGCATTATATTTTGATAGCCTAGTTTTTAATACACAAAGAACTGTTCAGCGGAACTGTTCAGAGATGTGGAAACACAGGCGGAGAATAGGAGACCTCGGGAACAGCTCTCAATTTAAATCCCACTCACTGTTCCGATGGAGCGAGGTGGGTGAGGACGCTTCACCGCAGGAGTAAGGATGGGGCCCTGATTGTCTGCAAGTGTGTTTCAAATATCAGTAAATATTGTATGTGATTTGGACACGGCAAAATCTGAAAACGCAACCTAATTAGAAAGTGTTCCTTTGTCTCCCACCTGTCAGCCTGCTGACGTTTCCTCTTAGAAGATCAGATCAGGCAGGGCTTTGTGGCAGGGCCCAGTGGGTGCACGACCTTCACGTGCTCTCCTGGCGGTAGAGGATGTTAACACCGCCAGCCTGCAAGATAGATGGGGATAGACAGTCCGTGCGGCAAGTAGGATGGGACGTAATAGACGGAATTCATATCAAAAGGTGAAAATACCCAAAAAGCATAATTACACCTGTATTTAGGGGAGGACCTGGGGAGAATAAAGTAGCTGAGTCCTCAGTACAGAGGGATTCTATTTATAATGGCTCGTGTTGAACAGGGCAATTTAAATTCAGAAACAATTATGTAATTGGAGTATCTGCCACTGGAGACACAAAAGAAGATAAAAGGATGCTTTAGAGAGAGGAGGTTTTAATTTTGTATGGTGTCTTAATTATGTCCCTATATTTCTGTGATAAAGTACTTTGAATTACTTCTTTTAAATATCTATATTCATTTAAAATGGCTATATTTATTTTAAATATCTGTGTCTGGTATTATATGCCATGATTAACTTCTAATCACTGTCAGTGGATTCAATTTATCTTTCATGAAAGATTAGTTATTCTGAAAAAGTTTTGTGGTTGTCTTTTTGCTATGTTTAGTGTGATGATGAGTGACTTGTTAGTCCACTTTGCTTCGTTTCCTGTGTACAAAACTCGAGTGGCGGCACCTGCTGTACAGGTGGGTTGTGTTTCAGATTAATGGTGCACATTCAGGGATGAGCAGGGGTTAGGTAGCTCTCAGTGCTGTGCTGGCCCGGGACCCGTCTTCCCTCCAGGCTCCATTACCCTCGGCGGGTGGGGGTCAGCATACCGCCTGCATCACCTGCTCTCTCCAGCACCAGCCAGGTGCCCTGTAAACTACCCACCGGGGCAGAGCACGCCCTCTCGTCTCAGGACCACTGTCTGCCTTTACAGCTTGCTTTCTCTGCCAGCATCTGGGAACCTCCGTCTGTCTGGCTTGAACCGTGTTCTTGTATAGCCCCAGAGGTCGTATATCTGTCTGTTCAGGACACGAGTGTGCACGTGGTACCGGGGCTTAATTGATGGCTGCGTGTTAACCACTGGCCGGGCAGTTTGTGAAATCACTTGAAGGAAGATTGCTGAGACAGTAAAACGTGATGGAGAAGATTTGATGCTGGAAAGGTCAGAGTTTATGACGTCTTCTCATTGCACGTTTTTTCTCAAGCCCCTGGTCTGCGCATCTACAGAGGTCGGGAGCGCTGGACGGAGACTGAGGAGACAAGTGTGTTTTCCAGACTCCGCCAAGTGCCAGCCTGTGACCCTGGCGCAGTGGGTCACCCGTGTGCCTCCCCGCCTGTGACGTGTGCTAACCGTTGCTCCCTGCCCGCCCCACACTTTCTACTGTTCATCCAACACAGAGGTGTCAACAGCCATTCTGTGCCCAGGAAATACGGAAAAAATGACCAGCAGGACAGAAACATTTCCCAGTGTCATGAAACTTAAAATCTGGAGGGAAAAAAGAGCTATAAGAAAGGGTGAATGGAGACCCTTTTCCTGGTTGAGAATATTTACCTTTATGCATATTTAATTCACCTCTCTTCCAAAAGCTAAACTGTAAGCATCCAACAGATATTTTAGTGATAAACTTAATAAGCAAACTCTGCGTATTAGGTGGAAGAAAATATAAATAAAATCAGTCCAGAGAATGTTGAAAAAGAACAATAAGAATGGTTTGCTATGTATAAAACATGAAAACATGTGATTATAATACAGTAATCAAGGGGGTGCTCTGTTGCTGTAGGAATTAAAAACGAGGAAAAAACAAAAATTAAAATTAAAAAAGGATGTTCGAGAAATAGAATCAGAGAGGGAGGACTTTTCAAAAAATGATGTTGAAATAACTGGATCGTATTTATTAAAATTTATAATAAAAAATAGATGTAAACAGGCACACGTATATATGGACATTTATGAAGAAACGAACGAAAAGTGATGGAAAACAAACACATAACGATGTTTCAGAAAGGAACCTCTGATGCTTCGTGGGAACCACACGACTGTACATGTTATACTCAGTTTCGTCAGAACTGCAAACATAGGGGAGTTGACAGTAATTTAAGTTTCAAATTAGATTTTAAAACATGAAAGTGTACAGCAACAAACAAGTTCGAACAAAATAAATGAAATATTGTTGGAAACAGCTGCCCCCAGACTACCCTTGAATGGCATTTATGTTTTTCCGGAGCATTCAGAAGTGGGGTGTAATTACATATGTATGTGTGTGCAAACTTTTGTCACAATTAGATTTCTGCAGCTTTTGACTCATCTCTCTCATTGTTAACTCCAATATATCTCACACGATATTGAAAAAAATCACATTTGAAATTCAAATAAATGAGTGGATACTATAATGAGTCTGTCCAGCAGACATTAGGCTCACCTAATTAATTTGCTCAACAACTTGCAAAAATTGAACAAGAGAACATTGAGAGAAATGGTTAGGCTCTTCGGTAGTGGATGCTGGAAGAGTCCACACATGTTACTGCCATCGGCACAGAGAGAGAAGGGGTATTCTAAACTCAAGGCCAGGGCAAGTCAGTATTTCGCCTTGAAATTGATCCAAATGACACAAATTCATAGGTTCACCCAATATGGTTAAAAATGAACAAAGTCCTGTTCAGCTGTGAAGGGTTAACGATGCAGGTGGGGGAACATCAGCCGTGAGGCCCAGTTAATGAGAGCGGTCTCTCCGTGAGACGGGCCTGTGCGAAGGTGGCTCAGGGAACGTGGGGAGATCGACTTCACACCACAGCAGGGCCCGAGGAGACAGGCCACAGACGTGCAATTCTGGGCTCAGGGCGGTCGTGTGCACCTTGATGAAACTGGGGAAATCTCGAGACTATGTTTATGTGCATGTCTAGTTTGTGTTTAAATAAGACCTACTAAGTGGCCGAATCCCGATCTCCTTCTGCACGGGAGTTGGCGCTCCTATCCGCGGAGAGCAGAGAACATGTCCCATTACGACCTGAAGCCTCCCAGGAGATGAGGACAGGGAGCCTGCGTGACACCTGAAGCTTATCTGTGTGTCTTCGTGCTCAGGATGATTCGCACTAGGCTGTTGCTTAATCACCTCCCGTTGGGGAGGTTCTTCCTCACCTACAGAAATTATAAAGCTTCTGGGAAATTCTTAGTAAGTCATCTGATAGAAATGGAAAACGTATTCACTGGCATACGTCTGAGTTTGTCCCCTAAGTCTAGACAGTAGGGGCGTCGTAAACCCGGGCTTTGCAGGCAAGGCAAGTGGATCAGATCCTGGCCTTCGCATCTGGATGGCCCCGGACAGTGAATTCAACTGCCCTGAGCCTTAGTGCAGGGCAGGGCACCAGACATTGTGCTTCCGAGCCAAAGACGCAAAGCCCATTCTCAACTCTCCTTATTACAGTGAAAAGGAAACAGGGGTTCATGCGTCTATGTGAGAGCTATAAAATTTGTACATAGGGCATAATCTAGCTTACTCATTTTCAAAATCGAACGACAATAAATACGTAGAGGATAACAGAATTTTTCAGTATCATTTAATCACTTAATTAAAATTTGTGTATATTTGTTCAAACGTTTGATCATCTTCAGTAGCACCTGTTAATTAAACTATTAAAACATTTTTTCACCTACTGAAATGATTAAACTTTGTGCTTTTTCATGATTCCGTCAGAAAACCTCAACAGGTTTTATTCTCTGGCAGCAGTTCTGTAAACGAGCTCAGGCGCGGCCGTCGGCTCCCTGTCTTATGGGGAGAAATTCTGTCTTCTTTGTGCTCTTTACATCCTGTGCATAGCGCTCCTTTTTTATTTAAGACAACAGTACAGACATTCTGTCACGATCTCTAAGGAACAAATGAACTTTCAGGCTGTGGCCTTGCACTTACTTTGTGTATCGGCATGAACCTACCTCCCTGTCATCTGTCTTCTGTCTTTCTGTCTAGTGTTTTCATTCAAAACTCAAGATATAGAAAGGTTTGGTCTGGTTTGGTCTGGTTTGGTCTGGTTGAAAGAGTGGATCTTCAGCTGAGTTTGTGTAGAAAAAAAAGCCAGTCCCCTGTGAAAAGTAAATGAGAATATTGATTGCCACGTGAAGTAAGGTATATTCGTAAATAATGGTTTTTGAAAAATGACCATAAGGCTAAATTTGTTTTCTGTTATGCCCATAAGTTTATGTGCCATGGGATTTAATGTGCTCATCGGACATTGGGAGTAGGTGGAGCTCAGGTCCCCAGACGGTCTGGGTGACCTTCCCTGCCCCCCTCTCAGGGGCTGCTCCACTGCAGGGGCAGGTGGACGGGTTTGCACCCTTGGAATCAAGGCCCAGCGTGAACGTTCGTCCCTGCCTGTCAGCCACCACCCCTTCCAGTCTCAAGGCAGCAATGACAACGCTGACCTTTCCAGACAGAACACAGTAGAAGGACAGGAGCAGAGGCCTCGGAGGCAGAACTTCAGGGGTCACACCTTCCAGGGAGCTGCGGTGGCGTCTCTGGTCCCCAGCGGCTGAAGCTGGTCTCCCGCTGTGGTCAGCGCCTGTGGTGAAGACGGCTGCCGTGGGGCCGAGCAGAACTGCCCTGCAGGCTTCTGAGCTGAAGAATGTTGGAGCACCTTGTGTGTTTCGTTTGTTTTCCTTTGTGAGCGGCTGGTGCAAATCATGCTCTTAATCCTCGACGGATTTAGTGTTTCCGTTCAGCTGCGCCTTCCGTAAGGCGCCGGAGAAGCAGCGTGCAGCTGTAAACTCTGTTCTCCTTCCTTCTCGAGCAGGGAGACACGTTTATCACTTCCCAGAGGTGTGAATTTAGTATTATTTTATTTTAATATTATTTATATATGCGTTTATTACACACATATATAATTTTTATTATTTCCTAAATTTAAAGAAATGGTACCAAGGTCTATGCATTCACAGCTAAAATGAGGTTGGAATCGACCCCTGTTCATAGTTTTGTATCTGGCCACCCGGGAAGACCTTGTGAAACTTCTCGTTTTAACTTGTGGCCCAAAAGCTCGTCCTAAGTGTAAGGGACGGCGTGGGGGGCATTTTCTCTGTCACGTTCTCTTGTTCAATAACTTTCTGAAGTTGAGGACTTTTATCAACAAACAGATGTAAGCTTGACACCGAGTACCAGGTGCGGCCCAGCCGTGTGTGTATCACGTTTGTAGGGCTGATCTGCGTCTGCCTGTCTTCCAGGCGCTCACGTCCAGCTGGGGGCGCACGTGTGTAGACGTGGTCCCTGGGGAGCGGCTGCAGACCCCTTTCATACTTGTCCGTGGGGTTTGTCGCCTCTCTGTTTCTGTCCTCTCATCTCAGAGGCGGGAGGGACCACGCTGACACCGTCCGTGGCTTTCCCGGCTGCTCTGCCGTAACCTCCCACGTGAGGGCACGGTGGGGACAGGCGCGTCCAGGTGAGAAGTGTTCTCAGCGTCCCTGACGTCCGAGCAGGTGCTGCCGCGCAAGCCCGCGTCTGTGCCGTCGACATGGGGACGCTCCAGATCGAGGCGGTTTACACATCTGTGTCTAGACATAAACCCAGACCAGTGAGGGAGACGGGCTGGGGTGGGGGCCGACTGGAGGCAGTCTGGATTGGTACGAAGTGTGCTTGTTTTGTTTTTAAAATTACTACTGTACAAAAAATGGCGGGGGCCTGAAGTCGGGTGACACTCATTTAGTTTCGACTTGCTCTTCTGTCTGAGCTCTGGTTTTGCTTGGTTTTCTTGGCTGCTCAGATCGTGACCTCCGTCTGCACGTCCGAGCTGCCCTCCCCTCACCCAGGCGGCCCCCGTGATTTCCTTCTCATCAGTGCTGGTCTTTGTTATGTCCCGGCTCAAGTGTTGTAGCGAGTAACAGGTTTTATCAGTGGCATTCACAATTAGAATTCTTTCCTTGTGTGTGTGCGGCCAGGTAGACCCAGGGTGACTTGTTGTGATGGCCTGAAGTGTTCTGCCTTCATTCAGAATGATACTGAGTCTTCGGACAGCTGCTCTGTCTTTGCCCCACGATCCGGTGTCAGGACAGTTTTTGCGGCTGGACGCCGAATGGAGTGTGTGCCGGATACAACTCCCCCAGCAGCGAAGGGAAGCGTTCTCAGTCATACCCTCTGCCGATATTGGAAGCCGTCAACCCTGTCAGTACATCTTAGGGCCAGTCCTTTCCAATAGTGCTCCGTGCCACCCGGCCTCCTCTGTCACTCCATGTTCCTAATATCTTGAAAATCTTAAATTAGTGGCTCTATCACCAAATTAAAAAAAAAAAAAGCCAACCAATACTTTGTTGATCTGTAATGTCTTTATTTCATGGTATAATGTGATGAATCACATCTCTTGGAAAGGAACTTGAATTTCTGCAGAAGCAGAGCTGAGAGACCTTGAGGTGGGAATTTTGTCAAATTACAGATACTTATCTCTCTAAGGTTTGATCCCTGAACTTCTTCAATAGCAAGAAACCCTGTCTTAATTCAGGTGCTATGGAGGCCAAGAAAAGTGCCTCCCGGAACGAAGCTCGTCCAATTATCTACTGTCCTCATTGTCCTGCTGGCCATTGTGACATGCGACTGTCCAGTTCCATGGTTGCTAATTGACTTCAACTCGTTTCAGAATTACAATTATTTTGACAATGATACTTCAACTTACAATAATTGAATGTTGAGGTCAAGTGAATAATATCTTAAAGTCCTTCTAATTGAGGATTATTGCACAAAATAATTCACCCGGGCACTCTGAACCTGGGGACACTAAAACTAGTCAGTTTTACAGGAAATGGGGTCCTGGAAAAGTAATTATGATGAACATGTGTCTTTGTGATTTGTTGTGCTCTGACTCCGCCTCTGCCCTGAGCTTCTGTCAGGGTGGCTTTGCTTTTGTTTGCTTTACAAGTAAACGTAAGTGTTTGTCTTGAGCTGGCGTTTGAATGCCAGCCAGGAGGCACCGACTTTATACTTAACACAACGGGAGTCAGGGCAGCGCATGCACTGTGTTTAAGCCGGCTAAATGTAACGTCCCCACCCGCTTGCCTGGGTACACGTGTGAGGAACTTGTTACCGAGACACATGGGATGTTCAAAAAAGCTTTTCACTGGGAACTGTCTAAACCCATCCACTTCCTCTGTGGATTGTTCGTTTTATTCCCTCTACTACCACGTTGCTTTAAAGGAATGACTGAAGTTGGAAAGTAATGCCCACTGAACACCAGGAATATACAGCGGCTGTGGTCAGGCAGGCATTTCGTAGTCGGGACCATGGGTGTTGGTTAGAGCAGCGACGTGAGCTTCCTCCGTGTCTCCCCCTTTTTCCCATTTTTGTTTGTTTCCCTGTTTCTGTTCCTTCTCTCGCATCAGTCCTTGGCCCTGCACCAGCCCCTTTGCTTCAGATCATGCTTTTTTCTGCTCAGCATTCACTCTGATTTGATGTATTTGTTCTGAAGGCAAATTACCAGAATGTCTCTCTCAGAACTGACCTACTTTGGAGCTCGTATCATTCAACACGAGGTAACCGTTGGAGTGACTTGGCATAAAAAGACTAGTAATTTGCAGAGAGTAACGTTTATGGTGGTTTTAGCTGATTATAATGTGGAGCGTTATTTAATAATTACTCTTTGATTATAGCAATTTCCCTTTAGGAAAAAATCAGAAATGACGAGGATTCATACTTTTGGCCAAGATGGAGTGACAGGGACCAGATTTATGCTCTGACCTAAAACAGTAAATGTATAAAACCAGGAAAAACACATGAGTGTGTGTGAGCATGTGAGTGTGTGTGTGTGTTTTCTCAAGATACTAGACATTAGGCGATAAAGGAGAATAATGCCTAAGAGACAGGAAACAAACGAAAGAGCCCTATGATTTCCCAAGATTACAACCTTCAGATAATTTTCTGGCAGGGGCCCAGGCAGCGGGGTTTCAGGCAGAGACCAGCAGAGTCCCTGTGAGGAGCTGACGCTGAGATTTGGGGAAAACAGAGCAGCCAGGTTTCACAGGGCGGAGCACTGGAGAGGGAGGTACATGGAGGATCCTGTGGACACCTGCAGAAGGCCCTCGTTACGTCTGAGTGTTTAATAGCGTGCTGACCACCATGCACATTTGAGGAAAGTGCCTAAGACCGTGAAAGGACCATCGGAGACAACTGGAATGTTGCCAGTGACACCGGGGGGACTGGACGCCCTGTAATTCCCGGGGCGTTGGGTAGGGTAACGAGGGCAAGTCTTGCATCCACTGTAGGGAATGATCAGACTACACTAAAAGTGTATCCTCTGGTCTTGCCTAAAAGCTGTTAAAGCAAAATTCAGAGGAATCGACCCATTTCCGAGTAACTTTACCATGTCCTGGAACAAAGCACAAGAGCATCTGTAAGAAAACAAAACTGTTCGGCAGCCAACAAGAGAGACACCCACAGTGTTTGGCAACTGCCATGAAAACTAACTAGGCACAAAAAAAACCAAGTAAGGACCATGATTAGGACAAAAATCAATCGGCCAAAACCGAACCGGAACAGACACGGGAGTAAAATTAATGAAGACGTTGAAGCAAATATTCTAACTGTGTTTCATGAATTTGAAAGAAACATGGAAGACAAGAGGAAAATGACTCAAACTGAACAAAAATAAGTCAAAATGGAAAAAAAATTTCATTTAAACCTGAAACTATAAAATTTCAAGACAATAACTCTTAGAGACTTTTAATATGATCTCAAAAGCATGGATGGCCCATGAATTTTTTTTAATCTGTAAATGATACATCATCACACTTAAGAAGTTTCCTTTGGAAAAGGAAACTGTTAGGAGAATAAAAACACAAGAGCTGAAAGTATCTTTGCAAAGAGCAGACCTGGTAGAGGGTTTGCTTCTAGGACGCATAAAGAACTCTCAAGCCTCAATAAAAAAACAGATAGTGCAGCCTATACGTATGCAGAAGATGTTACCAGAAACTTCATCCACGACAGAGATGTCAGACACACATGAAAAAAGGCTCAAACTGATCAGTCATTCAGAAAATGCAAACTAAAACCATAAGGCCCACGCCTGCCGGAACGGCGACAGCCTCCACACGGCTGCCCAGGGCAGGTGTCGGTGCGGCTGTGGAGGAGCCGGTGCCCCCGTGCCTTGCTGGTGGCACTGCGGGGCTGCCCAGCCACTCTGAGAAATGGTTCGGCAATGTCTTCCAAGTTCAGATGTGCACTTACCACATGATCTCACTGTAGGTCCTTGCGATGAACGCGGAGCCCACAGAAGCTTTGTCCTGCCCCTGCAGGGACCCCGAGTGAAAGAAGCCAGAAGGAAAGAGTGCACGCTCCACGTTCCCGTTTGTGCAGACCTGGCCGAGGGAACCTGCCACGGTGACAGCAGACAGCGACCGCCTGGGTGCGCCGGGAGTGGAGTAGCGGGTGGGTCTCATAAGACCCCAGGGGAGGCCGGGGGTCTGTGGCCTGCAGTCTCTGGGCGGACGTGTGCTCAGAGGTCGCACGGAGGACAGACTGCACACCTTAATGCATGAGCTTATTGAATGCAAACTGCGCCTCAGGAAACCTGCATGACTTAGCCATGTAGATGGAAGGTAGGGATTCCGGCAATGCGCACTTGCCCCGAACCAGGCCGAGGGGCTTGGACTTCCCGATCTGTTAATTGCACCATCAGAGACAGGTGTTTGAAAGGTCTCCAGAAATGTTGCCTTTTGAGGCATTTTGTCCTTCCCCAGCCATAGGCCCATTCTGTGGCCCTTTATTCACCCTAAGGGTTGGTTATCTTTAAATCGTGACCTAAAAAGGCTTACTTCATACCGGCATCGTCCTCCACCATCTGCAGACCCCAAATCCACTGGCCTGTATCATCCCCCAGGAGCTCCACTGCGTGGGGCACAAGGCATTTAATGGGGCTGAGGAGATGGGGAATCCATTTCTTCTTTCACCCCATTGAAAAGCCATCTCTAAACAGCAGTGCTCGGCCACCACTTGACAAATCAGTATAAAGGGGGGCTGATGACATTTCTAGATGACAGATGATTTTTTTTAAAAGCTCTAAATTATCCTTTAATCGGAATCAAGTCAAGGAGACTGAATGTCCAGGCGGCCACGCTGAGACGTCTGGAACTGGCGAGGAGGCGTCCTCAGACTCCAGTGAGAAAAATCAGCTCGCTTTCCCCGCGGTGAGAAAGTGGGTCACATCTGATTACGTGCGATTCGGGGGGTGACTTTGAATGATGGAAATGGCCTGTTTAAATGTCCCATAGCTGCTCCTTGGGCTGGAATTCATGGGAGAAGTCATGGCGAGGACTCGGTCTGCCCTACTCGGGGCCGCATGCCCGGGCCCCTGCGCTCTCTGCGGACGGCCTTCCTGGGGAGGCTGTCTTGTAGGTAAGAGCACCAGGAAGGTGTCCCCGTGTCTGCAGCAGACAGACTGAGAGGCTGTGTAACTGGTGGCTGAGAAAGACTAGTAAGACGGAAGCGGAGATAAATAGATGTAAGAGGATGCAACCTAAACTGAATTTGGTGATTTACTTGATTTGGAAGTTGAGCATTACAAGTGGAAAGTGACAGCTTGGACCGTAAATGCATATTCAGGTTGAAGTGATCTCAGGGCAGCCAAGAGAAGGCTTTGCAGAGACGAACTCTTTTGTGGATCTGGAGTGTGGAAGCCGGGGGCTGGAGCCCGACGCTGGTGAATCTCCCAGCAGTTCCAACGCGCTGTTACGACTAAGGCGCTGATTTAGTAGGAAGGCCAACCTAGCTGCAGAAACTGCAGCTGTGACCTACACGAGGGCTTCCGCGTCACAGAGGGTGTCCCTCTGCTCGTCTGTCTGTTGAAACAGACCCCCCAGTGTGAAGGGGTTTGGAGAGTGGTCACTGGGGTTCTGAGAGTGGGACCCTGCAGTGGAGCTCATGCCCCTATAAAAAGAGGAAGAGACAGGGTGTGTGTGTGTGTGTGTGTGTGTGTGTGTGTGCGCGCACGCGCGTACGATGTGGACACACACCTAGAAGAGCTCTCACCAAGAACCCAACACGTAGGCACCCTGGTCTTAGACTTCCAGCCTCCAGAACTGAGAGAGACAGTTCTGCCACTCAGCCCCCGGCGTGCAGTGTTCTGTGACAGCAGCCTGAACTGACTGAAACAAGGCTCTTCTGTGCTGAGCCTTACTCAGAGTGGGCACTGTGACTCATTTTTCCGGTGGTTAGAAATGAAAGGTGTAACAATTTGCCCCATATGTGTAGACTTCAGCAGTGCAGAAATGTGCAGGAGGTTGCAAAAGCTTTTATTTTAAAGGAGTTTATTCCTCATTCTCTGGAACACACGTTTATTGCCAAGGCATCTAAGAAACCTGGTGCCTTTAGCCTCCTGGGTAATTTCAGCTTGATGTTCCCAACATGGGAGACTGCCAGTGTGCCCTGTGGACTCGCAGAGTCACTGAAGTCCCTTTGGAGTTAATTGTGACAGAGCCAGAGATCAGATGTAACACCTTAGGGTTCCACGCTTACTGGAAAAAGCAAAACAAAACAAAACAAAACACAAGTACTGGCAGGATAAACAGTTGCTCACCAGATGTCAGGGCTTCCAGTAAATAAAGTAAAATTGGAACATCACATGCAAGTGAAATAACGAATTGATTAATCTGTTTTATGAAATAGGCCAAGCTGGTTAGTTGAACGTGGGTCCAATAAAAGCCACAGATCTGCATTTTCAGGACATTTTTGGTGACACTGATCTTTGCAGTTTCCCCAGGACTGTTTTATAGTTTTTGTTTATTTTTATTTTAGAAGGAAACAGGTTTTCACTTTGTTCGCTTTCAAATGATTCTTGTTCTGCAGATCAGTAAGATAAACAGCACAGCTCTTCCACTTACGGAGATTGTTATTCAAAGGCTCTGACACGGGGAGTAGCCAGGGGCGGGTTAAGGGGTCTGCTGGGTCTCAGATGAGAAAGACCCAAGACCAAATTCCACTCGCCGTCCGAAGCCCGTACCCCGACGTTCTGACCGTGTGCGTACGTTCTGGCGGCTGTGGTCTCTCCCGGCATTCAGTTTACTTTCAAGTCTGTGTGCGACAATACTTGGAGTGCTGAGTATGTCTCTTTAATGACTGCGTATTTTGTATTTTGGATATGTCATGTCCTTAGGTGGCTGTAAACTATTGTGGGTTTGATATACAGCAACCCAGGTAAACGACTCAGATGAGAAGACCGGATGTTAACGGTGTTACCGCAGCCGCCCTCCCCAAATTAGCCCATCCCCCGTCAGTTCCGTGGGCTTTACGCTGCGATGTGCCTTCGGTCTGGACACTGGACAAACGACCGTTTCTGCAGCCTGGCCTCTGTCAGGCTGATGCCTTGAGGTGTGCAGATCAGGCGGGGCTCTCATGTTCGCCCACCTGCGCTGGTGTATCGCTGTGTTCGGCCCCCGTGCCTGCCCCCTCCCACTGGTCGTAAACGTGCTCACCTCCTCTTTGATGATGAAACACAACCCGTGACTTAAGTATTTCCTTTTAAGTCAGAAAGCCCATTTTAACTGGCGTGTCTCTCACCACTACTTCCATTAAATAGAAATTAAACTACTTTTCAAGGATAATGCAACCCCCTTCAACAAATATTTACTTATCAAGGTTTTTCTAAAGGATGTACATTCGGGGCCCTTTTGGGAAGAAGAGATGGATTTGCATATCGCAAAAGATCAATTACTTCCAGGTCTTTGGGTCATTTTCTGCGTTTTAGAATTGATAATTTTGTATAACAGTTCAGGCTTACTTGGTGGTGGGTACCACTGATTACAGACTCCACTGAGTCAGCTGAACCAGAATTCTACCTCTCTCAGCAATGTGAGTTGTCAGAGTAATCTGGAATCTCCTAAAATGCCATCTCTATTAGCAGTTTTAGCCTAAACTCTCTTCTTCCCTCCTAAGATTGCACGCTCATGGGATCCATTCCTAAAACAGACCTCAGGAATTCACCGATATGAATTCAAAACATTTTGCACTTTTTTGTGTGTACCAGCATCGACGGAGCAGGGTTGGTAGAAGCCATAGAAAGGGTTTTAGGGTATGTCAATCACTCTTCCGAGGTCTGTGGGTGTGAGAAGGAACAGAGCAGTCAGGGGGCAGCTGGAATGCAACGTGGGCGCCAAGGGTTGGTGATTTTATTTGGTTTTGATTTTTGTCAGTTTGTCCTAATACTAAAGGGAAGGGTTGTTTACGGAGGGGGAGGATGAAACGGAAGGAGTCAGGTATAAAGGCATTGTGACGGGAGGGGTCCAGGGAAACGTGCCGATGTTTCACTGAGACACAGGAGGAGGAGAGGGAAGGGCGGGGCTGGCTGTGGACGCTGGCCGCGTTGGCCGCTCAGACGCATCTGTGCCCACTTGCTAACGAGCAGTGTTTATCCCGTCCTGCTCTCGGACAGGACCTTCAGCTGGTGTTGGGGATGCGGTGGTGAAAACAATGAGACACTTGTATTTTTAGAGTTTACATGGTATGTTTGTTTAAAACTCTCAGATTAACGGGGGTAGAGAGGAAGACACTTGGGTCGTCTTGGTGAAATTTTTCATGAGTCAGGATCAGCGTCCAAAAGAAAGATAGACATGAGAAATGGAAGCTGTTTTATTTGCTTGTTGGTGGGCTTTTTGCAAAGGGGGGAGGAATAACCTGATAGTAAACGGTTGTATCAGGGGTGATTCTAACTCCACTCGCAGTCCTTGACTTACGTGAAGTGTGAAGGAACACGTGGGGCCGGTAGTCAGGGCTTTGGAGAGAACACAGACGGCGTGGGCAGTGAGGGGAGGGTGGGGGGAGCTCAGAGGGACTGGAACAGTAGAGCTGGTGAACGATTAGGAGGTGGTTCTATGTCATCTCCCCGTGGGTTGCAGCCCCTTTGGGAAGACCAGCCTGCAGACACAGAGATTCATTGTGCAGAGATCAACTTTGGGCATAATGAGTTTGTGCTGTAGTCACACCAGTTTCTTTGTATTAATCTCTCAGATTCAGGGAAGGATGAAGTGTTCCCAGAGGATGTTACAGCTGGAAGGTGTCTTGGATAACCACAGACAGACACACGCACACTGACTGACGTCGGCATTTATAACCAGAGCCCTGTCAGCTAACTGTTACCCTTGTGTAAGTAGCAGGAGCGTGTTGCTTAGGAACACGGGGATAAATAACCACAGACACTCCCCCAGAATGAAGGCACTTCCCTCACAAAGGAAAATAATCGTGTGTGTGCTGGGAGGAGGTGGAGACGTGTAAGAATGGAGTGGAGAAGGTAACTCCTTTTTTTCTTCATAAGACCCTGATTAAAGTCTCTTCAAGAAAGAAATAGTGAGTGTGCTGTGTGTGCAGAATGTGTACAGCGGGCAGGTTTGGCGAGTGGAGGACAAGCCGCGTGTGCACTGGAAGGCAGTAGCTGGTGACGTGACAGCAAATGTGGCCGTCGGTTCCTGACCTCGGAGGAAGGGACCCCGAGGACAGAGATTGCTCCTCTTCCACTTACACGGGAGCAGCTGGTACCAGACCCTTTTCTCATCAAAACAGCCTGGATAACTGTATAAAATGCACCGAGGCCCCGGCTCCTCGAGGTCCTTGGAAAGCAGGCCTGCAGCTGGGACTCAAGGACGGAAGGCCCTGGAGAGAAGGAAATTGAAAATACAGAGCCTGGCATGCCGGTGGAATTTCCTCTCTCTGCATTTACTAGATTCTGGGCTGCTGAGCTGTGGACGCCTAAGGAAGGAAAAGGGAAGTCACCGCCAAGAAGCGGAAGCCTAACCAGGGAGGAGAGAGGGCCTGGCGAGAGCCAGTGGTTCCCATGGGCTCCCTGAAGGGCCGCACACAGAGCCATCTCCACCTCTGCGTGCGCGAGGCGAGCTGTGGCCTGGAGGGGACAGCACTGATCAGAGCGTCTGCTACTCTGTAGCAGTAAAACCTGCTGGACATCCCGGGAGCAGACCTACAGGTAATAATCCAATTGAGGTGTTTAATAGCATATTTGAAAGTGCAAAAGAGAGAATTAGTAAACTGGAATGCAGGTCAGGGGAAAATACACAGAACAGAAAACAAGGAGAAAAGAATGGGAAATACAGAAAAGGGGTTACAAGCTCCCCATGGGCCTTGGGGATGGTGTAGCACGCACGTTATTTGATCCCCAGAATGATACAGACGGGGAGAGACAGAGACAGACGGAGACAGAAGCAGCCTGTGAAGAAAGGCTTTTCAACATTTTTCCAAATCTGGCAAAAGGTATTAATTCACAGATTCAAGAAATCACAAATTCCATCTCAAGCCAAACAAAATAGGATGCTAATGACACCTTGAGGCACAATGGTTAAATTCTACAAAACAAAAAGAGGGAAAAAAAAAATCTTAGTATCTTGCAGAGATAGTACCTGTAAAGTCATCCAGAGCTGTAATCAGGGATTACTTTAAAGGGACTAAAGCAGAAATAATGGGAGGCTAAAGATGGCGGACTGGTTTCTTTAAACTGAAAATAACAACAAACAAGCTATGAAGATAGAATTCCATACTCAGTGGAAATAGACTTTAAAAAATGAAGACCAAGTAAAGATGTTTTCAGGCAAAGAAAATCTGGACCAACTGACGTAAGTTCTTTGGCTGAAACGAGGCGGTTCCAGAACCTTGGCAACGCAGGGGGACGAGAGCAGTGGGGACGGGCAGGGGCGGCGGGCAGGTCACACTGCACGACGCTGATTGCCTAACGCTGCCATCGTGCTGGTGTGCGTTGTTCAGAATAAGGCCTGTGCCCGCCTGCTGAGGAGGGAAGAGCGGGACGTGGACCCCACGGCCGAAGTCAGGCTCTGCGTTGACGCGTCAGCGGGTTGGGCTGAGAGCCCCTCAGAGCCGCCCCGGCCGCTGCCCCTCCGAGGCCTGAGCACTGGGCGGAGACACGAAGGACTCGGACGCCCCGGGGCCGTCCCGGCGCTCACGGCTGACCGCCTGCCTCGTGTTCTGGCCCCGTCGCCTTTCCTCCCCTGAAAGGTGAGACTTAGCTTCTGAGCCAAAAGCTTCTGCACTGGCCTCCAGTCTTGGGGACTTCCTTTATTTCTAGTCCCCGAGCCGCCGTGGCACCAGTCAGGACATTGACGACAGTCAGGAGTTACTGTGTTTCTGACCAGCGTCTCTCCTGACACCCTCTGTCGGCAGTTTGAAAGGCCTGAGCCGGAGAAGAGGCCCTGAACTACAGCACTGTGTGTAATTAGTGTTCTCGCGGTTCGTCGTTGGCTTTTGAGAGACACGATACCTTTTGCCTTTAGATTTGTTAGTATATGCACAAAAAAAAAATGAATTTCAGAATGATGACCACTTGACTTCGAGTTACGGAGGATGGCATAAATGTGTTCCACTCTGTTCTTCCAAACGATTACAGTTTAAAACTTTGGACAATATATAAAAAGCAAATGCCACAAAACTAAAGATGGAGAAAAGAAAGGTCAGACCGGCAGAGGGTGTTGAGATGTGAGGACAGACGTGCTGGTGTGACTTCCTTTCTTTCTTTATCCCTTGTACGTGGGAAGCACGACCTCAGCATGTCCCGGCCTGGGGAAGCCCTCGACCCCAAGACGCAGGGGGCGAAGACGAGAGAAGGCCCGAGGAAGGCCCGGAATGTCCGGCCGCAGGAGCCTGCCAGAGGCGTCCCGCAGGACAGAGCATCCACAAGACCCAGTGTAGCCCCGCCGGGCACCAGCAAGGGACCCCTCTCAGCCTTTCCTCAGTGGGCCCCATGTCTGGGGAGACTGCCTGGAGCCTCCAAGGCTTGAGGATGGGACTGCGGCGACCATCCCCGCTAAGACTGCACGTGAGCCTCAGCGTTGCGTCCTAGCAGGGCGACCGGAGACAGCTGCAGGGGCTTTACCAGTCAGGGTTTAAGCCACAATCCACGCGTAGCCAGAGCCCGTGTGCCGGACCCACCCAGGGTGACCACCTGCCAAAACAGGGGCCACGGGCTCGTATCGCAGGCCCCAGAATGCCCGGCAGGTACCTGCACGTTTCACAGGCCCCCTTTGCACTGATAAAGATGTCAGATTCCAATAAAAAGTGCAGGCTGGTAGTAACGAGTATATCCAAGCTTATAACCCCAGTTTACCTTTTTATACCCAGAGTCCCAGCGTGATAAAACCTGCCTGATGTGAGACATGCTTCAGAAAGCGCTTACAACAAAAAATTAATATGGAGCCTAAAGATAGACATGTATATAAAACAGACTTTGTTAAAAGAATATTTTGACAGAGAACTTATTAATATAATTTATTAAGGTTCTAATAATCTGAGCTATCTTGGGGTTGTGTGTATTTTAGGATGATTATATTCATAGAGAGATGGTGTGCGTGAATGGCACCGGATGTTCAATTTACATCAACAATTTATGTACAGAAGTACAGGAATGTATGTACTTTTTAATATATGTATTTTTCATTTTTTTGGAGGGAGGAGGTAGTTAGGTTTATTTACTTACTTATTTTAACAGAGGGGCTGGGGATTGAACCCAGGGCCTCACGCGCGCTGTGTACACGCTCTGCCACTGAGCCACACCCTCCCCCAATTAATATACGTATTTTCCTATTAGCGTGTTTGTTTGCCTGTGTTCATACCTGTATGTTATCTATAGTATGTTTTAGTTGGACATTTTGCCAAAATAAAACAATATTTTTTCTTTAAAGATTTTATGTAGTAAGAACATTCTATATTATATGACATTATTATATATTGTATATTATTATAACCCTGTATGTATAAAGATTATTTATAGATGCATAAAACTTTATTATTTTTTTCCTGAATTTAAAAAAGCATAGTTTAGGAAATACACAAAACATAAAAATATGTAATAAAATATGTACATATTAAAGAATAATAATAAACACTAAAATCACCTATAACCACTACACACTGTGTGTCAATCCCTGAGTTTTCTTGACAAATACATTTACAAGTGCTGACCTTTATTATATGGTGAGAATTCTTACTGCTGTAAGTTGTGCAGAGACAGGCAGCCCCACACCTTCTCAGTCTTCACCCACTGTGCTGTCCTCAATGTCAACGTCGAAACAGCTGTAACGTGAGAGAACTGCGTCCTCCTGCTATTTCTGGTGATGTTCTAACATGAACCGTATCCAAGGTGGTGCGTTTGTATTTTATCATGTCGTGTTTTGGCTGACAGAGGCAGGGTTTGAGACTGCAGCCCCCAGCAGCGACATCCACACATGTTCACCTGTCCAGCGTCTAACCTCGGGCAAAACTGCGTCTGAGAAACTAGGACAGGAAAGAGCGGTTTCGGGCACCTTCACCCAGGAGCAGGCAGGGCACGTCCAACAGCAGTGAGAACATGCGAGGCGTGACTTTGCAAGGATGCATTCTGTCTGGTTAACGTGTTCCCCATTTTTTTCCTTTCCTTATTACTCATGTGCAGGGCAGTTCCAAAACCTGACTCATCACGGCAGAATCACCTGAAAGTTAAAACCACGGTCCCAGAGTGTTAACACCTGTTCAGCTGCACCGCCCAGCGAAAGCCTGGACAGGAACAT
The DNA here is from genome assembly GCF_036321535.1 of Camelus dromedarius. Lineage (NCBI taxonomy): Eukaryota > Metazoa > Chordata > Mammalia > Artiodactyla > Camelidae > Camelus > Camelus dromedarius. The sequence goes on from NC_087461.1 coordinate 1,302,582, forward strand.
AAATAACGAGCAGTTCGAAAATAATGAACCCAATGTTTGTTACGTAAAAAATAAACCCTTTTTAGAGCAGTTCTAGGTTCACGGCATAGTCACAGCCCCTCCCCCATCAGCATCCCCACCAGATGCCACGTCTGTTGCAGTTGACGAGCCCACACTGCGCTGCTCCGAGGGCCCATGACCACCACCATGCCCACGGTCTGCGTTGGGCCTCACTCTTGGTGTTCATTCTGCGGGTTGGGATGTGTGATGAAACACAGCCACCATTATGTTTGCAGTTCTAAGGGTTCTTGCACATCTCGGATAACAGTCCTCCATCAGGTGTGTCTCCGCAAGTATTTCTCCGAGCCTGTGGCTTGTCTTCTCATTCCCCTGGCAGCATATTCACAGAGCAGAAGGGTCTGGTTTTCGTGGTCAGCTCTTTGATGGATCACTTCTTTGGCGTTGTGTCTGAAAGTCACCGTGTCACTGCCAAGCCCAAGGCCGTCTGGGTTTTCCCCAGTGTTACCTTCTAGGCATCGTACAGTCTTGTGTTCTGCGTGTGCATCTGTGATCCATTCAGGTGGGCTGTGTGATGGCTGTAAGGTGTGCGTCCAGTTTCACGCTACTGTGTGTGGACGCCCAGGGGTTCTGGCCCTGTATATTGGCAACGCCCACCATTGTACTGCCCTGGCCTTTTGTCAGAGGTCACACAGGAACCACGTGTGTTTGTGTGGGTGTCTCTGGGCCCTTTATTCCGCTCCAGCACTGTTTGTCTGTTCTTCCACAGTAACATGCTTTCTTGATTACTGTAGCTTTATACGGAGTCCTGAGTGCTTATCACTTTTTAATAGAGATTCGATTCTGCAGCTGGGAGTTTCACAGCCCTGAAATATCATCTTCCTAAGTAAGTTAAGCTGCTTCTCTTGTCCTAACTTCTGCGTTCTCCCTAAGAAAGCTGAAATACTGCCAGGTGTCCCCTCTCCGCCACGGGCTCCGAGAGCAGGATTAAATCCACGCTACAGCCTGACCAGGGGAGAACAGGTCGCTGACGGGAGGTTGCAGGAAACACGATGTGACCCAGGTTCATGAAGTCTGTGCATTAAGTTCTTACAAAGGCCGTGGTATTTGCTCTACTTGATGGAATGATGGACACTGAAACGTGAAACGGAATTTTATTTCTCAGCAGCGTGAAGAGCTGTGGCTGGATTGGGCTCCAGTAAAGCGAAGAAGTATGCAGCAAGCTGTTTGCTAAGCAAGACGTGTTAAGGGAGTTTGAAGCAGGTACTTCTCAAACCCAGATTTCCTCCTGTTATTTGCCTACGCACTGCGTTTTGACAGACACTATGTTATCATGGAACCTGTAAGGTATTCCAGATGAATGACGGAAGAAATTGATTTTCAATTCCATTTTTTTAAGCATAGTAGTGTATCAGTAGGTGAGACAAAAAAAATCTAGTATGCCTTTCCGTTTAGAAAAGATTTATTCACCTGCTACTATTTCTGAACTTCTAAAACATAAAGTGACAAATACAAGTCTCATAAAATATCCCAGCTCTGATGCGCAAGACAGCAGAGCGTGATGACAAACGCTGAAGGGGAACAGGTGGCAGGACCGCTCGGCCGGGACCGGAAGCCGCCAGAGCGGCCCCGAGACAGGCAGGCGGAGAAGCGCCCTTTCGGCAGGCGGGCCCCCTGGAGCCGTGGGGGCTCCAGGGGGCCGGGCTGTGCTCTCACGCTTGGTGTGCCCGGCTCCTGCCTGGAGCCCAGCTGAGCCATGTCGGGCTTTCTCAGCATGACTCCCCTCCCCCGGTTCTAAAGGTGATCGTAGTTTAAATGCAAATATAGTTCAGCATAGACCAGCGACTGAAGTGAGTACATATTACAAAGTCAGTCTCATGGTCTCAAAAAGCCAGAAAAAAACACTTCTATTTCTTTTAGGAGAAGAGGGGCATTCCTCTTTCCAACAGATTCTTCTAGCTTTTGTTTGTTTGTTTGTCTTTCTTTTTTTGTTCTGCCAAAAACGTCTCCCTCCTTCTTTGGAAGAGGAACCAGTGCTAATTTGCACGCTGACACAGCACTGCGTCGCAGATCTTGCCTCCCAAGCACATGTGCCAGTTGTGTGTCTGGAAGACTATGAACCCGCCGGCGACTTGTGGCTTGCGGTGACAATTCACCGGAAGCCGGTGTTTCACACCTGCAGGACACCCGCTTCGTCAGGGATTGTCCCGTGTGCAGATTCCTGGGCGGAGGATGAAGGCTCGCTCTCTGTGTCACCAAAACACCCGCTGAGGTTTTCCTTGCTTCCCAAAAGTGACCGTTCCCCCAACCTGCCTGTTTGCCATCTTTATCCCAGGGGTCCCCACACGCGTCAGTGGCCCTCAGATATTAACCAGCTCAGGTCTGCTTCAGCCTCATAATGAGCTTTTGCAATTGTTGCAGGAATTTCAGGTTCCCAGATAACCTGTCAACGAATTCTTTGTGTGGAATGTCCTTTACTCAGTGCCTTGTCAAGAGTGGTGCTGTAACATTTCTGGAGGCTTAGGGAAGTGACCCCTGAGGTAGGTTTGCTCATGGGAGAGACTCAACATGGAAGATTACAAAAGCATTAAGAGGCAAACGCACGCACCGAGAGTCGGCATTCGGAGCCTGGTTTGCAAAAGGGAGGAGGGTCCCTGCGGCCTTGGGACACCAACTGTCAGCTCCGCCAAGGCCCCAGACCCCCCCCCCCCAAATCTCAGTGGCTTCCTTAGACGGCTTGCAGCTCCTGGAATCACACACACGGCGGCATATGGGGTGGTTCTGCAGCTCTGCCCAGGCTGCCTGTCTGTCCCGGGGCCGTCTCGTTCTAGAAGCCGGGTGGGATCATCCTCTGGAGTACATTGCCCTCATGGCTAAGGGCAAACACAGAAGGTCAAGGCAAACCAGACGGCCATGTCTTGTGTTCCTGTTCAGGAGGGTTGAGTGACCCCCAGACTCACAGCAGTCACACGGCCAGCCCGACAGCGGGGAGGGAGGAGCACCCTGTGTCCAGGGTGGGGCCGGGGTCACGGGCAGGTCCCAGGCTGCGGGGTCCTCTCACAGCCATGGGGGCCAACCGTGATGGCCACAGAGGCCACTGTGGCCTGAAATACATCGAGTACTCGTCTTCTGACTTGACTCTGACTTGGTGCCTCCCCTGGTTAGACCAGTGGAATAAAACGTGAGGAGCGGCTAATATTTACTGTGCATTTTTTGTCTGTTTGCAGGTCTAGGCCACGGCTGTCCGTCAGAAAACCCACAATTGGACATTGTTCTGTAAGTTTGTTTCTAAACCTTATTTGCAAAAAAAATTTCCTAGTGAATTTCCATCACATTATTGGCAATTTTGAGAGAAAGTTCTCAAAAGACAGCTTGACTTTTACACTGTTAGCCTGATTTTTCTGCCGCCTCCCCTCAAAAAGACATACACCTGACTCCTGTGTCTCCCCCCCTCCCAACGCTGCGTTCAGGTCGCGGGTGCTGGGCCGTGTCTTTCTAACTGTCACATTTTTATCAGAGTTTAAACGTGGTTTAAATAGGGGCTGACTCAAGCAGGACTAGACTCACAATTGGAGTGAACACTCTCAAGTCCAAGTTTATCAGTTTTGTTTGGAGCCAGTGATACAAGGAGGAAAAGGGGTCTTTGACAAGAACCTGGCATTTTTCTCAGGGCTTCAGCTTCACGAATGCTTTCATATGACAGGAGATTTAGAGGCCTGACAGCCACCACTTTCACGGTAACCAAAGAAACACAGCCAGCAGTCACCTTTCTGGCATCGTGGAAAATAAATAGATATTAAAAAAAAACAAAACACTTCTACTTCTCTCGTCTAAGCAATTATACTAATTAGATTGAAAACACCCTGACATTTTCGGTTAGCATTTTCTACCAAATGTGTATCTGCTGATAGAACAGAGCATAAATGCTGATTTGTGAAACCAGGATGACTCGCGTGGGACCAGGCCGCGGGCGTGGCGCGAGACAGCACAGGATGCTAACACCATTATCGGACTTTTCCCATTTGCCACTGAAGCAATCTTTTATGAATTGTGTGTTCTTAAACATGTAAGTGAAACCTCTGGAGATGAAATATGTCAGGTTGGGCTCAAAGCAATTAGAAAGTAAAAAGAAAAGTTTTCTTTTAACTAAAAAGACCGCAGGGGATGGTGCAGCACGCGAACTCCCTGTTGGAGGTTCCCGACCAGGGCTGTTCCCAGGCCCACGTGTGTCCAGTGTGCACTCGCAGTGTGGTGACCGGAAGGACAGGGGGTCGGGACTGGCTGCCGGCTCGTGTGGTGCAGCGCTCAGCGCACAGGGGTGTGGGATTGCTGCCCAGCCCTAGCTGCAGGGGAGACCCGCATGCAGACTGCCACTGCGGAGCTTCGTGTAGGCTGCACTGAGGCTGTGTGGGGTTTCCTTTCTGCCACCTTGTCCTCAAACTCTGAAATATCCCTCAACGATGTCGGTCGATGAGGTGCACGCCGTGCCCTGGGCAGGTGGAGGGGTGGGGGCCCTCAACACCCCCGCTGCCTGCAAATCCCTCCCATCGTTTGCCTGTGTGCTCCCCAGACTTGTGCTGAATTCCTGTAACAGTACGTGGTGTTTGCACACATGCTTGTGGATTGTTCTCTGGCAGTCTTACAAAGTCCCCCAGAACGGAATCTAAGACTAAACTCCTCTCCCTCACCTGCAACAGTTTTCCAGTTATAGTGGAAAAGAAATTCAAGAACATAAACTACATTTTAATTAGGTCTTCTGCCCCAATTTTTGGATTGGGTTGTTTGTTTTTTTGTTGTTAAGTTGTATGAGCTGTTTATATATTCTGGATTCCTTATCAGTCACATCATTTGCAAATACTTTCTCCCATTCCATAGGCTGTCGTTTTTTTGCTTATGATTTTCTTTGCTGTGCAAAGCTTATCAGTTTAATTAGGTCCCATTTGTGTATTTTTGCTTTTATTTCTATTGCCTGGGTAGACTGCCCTGGGAGAGCACTGCTGAGATCCATGTCAGAGAATGTTTTGCCTGTGTTTTCTTCTAGGAGGTTTATCGCGTCTTGTTTTATATTTAAGCCTTTTAGCTATTTTGAGTTTATTTTTGTGTATGGAGTGAGGAAATGTTCTAACCTCACTGATTTACATGCTGCCATCCAGTTTTCCCAACACCACTTGCTGAAGAGACTGTCTTTATTCCATTGTATATTCTGCCTCCTTTGTCAAAGAGTCATTGACCCTAGGTCTGTGGGTTTATTTCTGGGCTCTCTATTCTGTTCCGCTGATCCATTTGTCTGTCTTTATGCCAATACCATGCTGTTCGATGACTGTAGCTCTGTAGTATTGTCTGAATTCTGGGATGGTTATTCCTTCAGCTTCGATCTTTTTTTCTTCAGTGTTGCTTGGCCAATTCTGGGTCTTTTGTGATAAATTTTAGGATTATTTGTTCTAGTTCTTGGGTAATTTGATAGGGATCACATAAACAAGCAGTTACCCAGTGAAGACATGTAGATGGCCAACAGACAGATGAAAAAGTGCTCAGCATCACTAATTATCAGAGAAATACAAATCGAACTACAATGAGGTATCACCTCACACCAGCCAGAATAGTCATCATTCAAAGTCCATGAACGATAAATGCCGGAGAGGCTGTGGAGAAAAGGGAGCCCTCCTACACTGCGGGTGGTCTCAGAAAGTCACCTACAGGAGCCAGCGCTCTGGAAGAAACAGGTACCTACCCCAGAGCACCAGGATGCAACCTCATACCTGAATCCAAACACGTCTTTGCAAGAAATGCAGTTGAAAATACCCTGATCTGACTGAACCAGCTGAGGAGACAAGAGGACATCAGCACTGCCACGAAGCAGGCTCGAGTGCCCGTGTAGGGAGGACGTATTTATGTGGTGAGGACGGGTCCGCAGAAGCCACAGGACACTCTGGGTGGAGCGACTGGATGATGAGTGGAGGCACAAAGCCTGGAGAGCAATGAGGGAGAGTGAGGTAGTCGGCGACTTGGTGCAGGAGTATTAGGTGCAGTTTTGGGGGCATTTGCCTAGAAGCTGTTGCACTGTCTTTTCGGTATTGAAAACAAGTAGGTGCGTAACAGAGAAGGCGAGGGCAGATCCTTCCCTCCGGGGGGCACAGCGCTGGCTCTCTCCGAACCTGCAGAGGCGCTCACTAGTCCCGAAGCTAGATCAGTGTAATTCTCCACTGTGCACACTTGAATTTGTAAAGAGAGTCCAGTCGCACTTTTCATGTTGTCACCAGTAAAGTAAATATGTAGTTGTTTTCTCTGTCCTGTGAAGCCAAAGAAATTAGCTGCTAAAATTTTCTAAATTTAATTAAGCAGCAGTGTCAACAGTTCTGAAACTTCCCACAGGGAGAAAGGAAGCGATGACTTGGATTCTAGGCTAATTATGGCGTCTGCTGACCTCATCACTTGCTCTTTTTTTTTTTTTTTTTTAACATTATCGGGGGAAGGGGAAGGTTTAAAAAGAAGTAAAAGAAAATGTGAAAGGCTTTAATCATTTTTCAATTGTTTCTTCCATTTGCTCCCCACTTCATAGAGTTAAGCAATTATAAATGACATTTCTCTTTTTTTGGTAGAATTTTTCTAAGAATGTATTCCTTTCACTTAAACTGTCAAGTTTATTGGCCTATGGTTGCTCCTTACATCCTCATATTATTTTTTAAAATTTTTATTTTTAATGAAAGTACCAGGAATTGAACCCAGGACCTGATACCTGCTAAGCACACGCTCCACCACTGAGCTTTACCCTCCCCCCAGAAGTGCCATTTTTCTGTGTTGAGTCATCTTAGCTAGAAGGTCCACCAGCATGATTATCAACATTCCAGAGTGTGAGCCTCATCTATAAGGACAAATGTCCGGGTTTCTGACAAGTAATGATGACTTTCTGACCGGGTTAAAGAGCTTCCAGTATTTCCTTTGACTGAGTAAAATGTAGTGACTCAGATGGCTGCATTATTTGGATTACAGTTTTAAAATGTTTAGAAAATGTGCACACCGTGGATGTGTCTGAAGTTCCGTAGCTCTTGTATATTTTCATCGCTTGCTCATTCCTCGTCGTTTTGCTCTCGTGTGCCCCTGGTCTGGCTGCCCAAACAGGGCCTAAGCTTACAGAAGGTGGTGCCGCCTCTTCCAGCCTCTTTCTCTTCCTCACACCCGGGCAGAAGTCGTCAGGGCCCAAGTGCTCGAGAGAGGTTTTGGGAAGAAGGCTGTGCCTTCAAGTGAGACGTCAGTTATTCCAGAGAGGCTGCAGGAATTAGCGCACGTAGGTTGCAGTCAGCATGGCGTTGAGGGGGTGAGCAGGCAGGCGTTCAGATGAGGGGGTGACGTGGACGGGTAAAGCAGGGTCGCGTTCTGAGGCTCCTGAACAGCAGGAGGAAGTCACCTCTATGCTCAGATTCTTGATGGGGCAATTGCACTTGAATAATACTCTGGATGGTTCCTCTAAATACATATAGTAACACTGAGCAGAAGGAATTGTGGGAGGAGAAGACGGAGGGCGTCAGTGAGGTGATCAGGTGCACGCGTTAATAACCCCCTGCGACTTGTAAGGCTGGGATTCCCCCCGTTACAGAACAAACTAAAACACCGAGAAGAGAGTGGTTGAGAGACTTGAACAACAGCGACAACAAAACTCCATAAATCATAAAGCGCTCTCAGGAGCTAGTACACAGAGCACACAATTAGTTACGTGCACCGAGGTCATAAGCTGTGGGACGATCTGTTTAGAACCTGTTTATTTTAAATGTAGAGTAATTGGCGTTTGGGGTTCGGTATTTTCCCCGTTACCCACTCTCATTTCTGCGCTCAGTTCCTCAGGGCACTTAGCCACTCGGAGCCACAAAACGCATGTGAGTGTGCTTCAAAAAAACAGCCCACGTCCAGCTTGTAAACAGCAACGCCGCACACTAGAGATGATGCTATTTTAAGTTGATTTTTCTCTTTCTGCCTTTCCAGTGCTTTTCCATCTCTAATTATGCATCTGTTTTGGTTTCTCTGAAGAATCATTTTGCTCTGAGCTAATTTTATTAGTCAGATTTTACCTGTAGGAGTCCACCTCTTACATGTACTTACCTCACAGCCCCCTGGGGGCTCCCACCATTGCCAGCACCTTCGAATCAACATCCGTTGTGGGCCAGGCTCTCTCTCTCTCCTCTCCCTCCCTCCCTCCTTCCTCCCTTAATTCCTCCTCCTCCCCTCCTGTCTCCTCCTCTCCCTCCTTCCCTCTCTTACTTTTTCCCCTTTCTTTTTTCCCCGCTGCCAACAGCATCACTATAGAAACAAAGAGCCTGTTGTGCTTTGGAGACAGGAACACCTGTGTCACTCATTCTGCAAGACCAGCCACCTGCCCGGTCAACATCCAAGGCAGAGTAGAGACGCCTTGCGACAGAACCATGACAGAGTCCGTTTGTGATTTCAGGAGATTCTGAGATGCAGTTTATAACACTTTCCAAGCTAAGGCATATTTCAAGATAAAGCAGCCACCGGGAGGTAGAGAAGGAAAGTATTCGTGTGTGAGTTCAGGGATGGGAAGGGGGATCATGGAGAAATAGGAAATCTGAACAGATCAGTAATGAGTGAGGAGGCTGAGTCAGTAACCAAACATACCCCAGGATAGAGGAACCCGAGGCAGGATGGCTTCACTGGTGAGCTCTGACACACATTGAAAGAAGAATTAATACCAATTCCAAACAGACAAAATAGAACACGTGCAAAGCTGAGTCTACTACAGCGATGGTTAATCATATCAAAATGTATAATGTAACCAAAAATACCAGGCCTGACAGCTGGAAGAACGCCCGCACAGCTGGACTGCTTTTCCGCACCCCCGCCTGCAGCGTTACGACAACACCCCCGGAGGCTCGCGCACGCGGGGAGGGTGGAGGCACGCGAAGCCGAGCAGGGCCGGCCAGCCCGGCGGGGCCTGGCGAGCTTTCCCGCAGCTGACCTCAAACCATGAAAGGAACGACCGTTGTCTTAAACCGCTCAGTTCTGGGTAGGTTTGTTACAGAACATTTTTGTGATAAACAGCAAATGGCTGTCCCTAGATGGAGTCAGTATGAATGTAAACAATACTAAATTCAAAGTGTCCTAAGAGCTTCTCAGGTTGGAGAGAGAGAAAAAAACTTTTAAAAATATGCTTACAAAGAATAGGAAGATTTTACATTGGTGAGAATGAATTCTAGACTCCAGAGGAGTCTGAGCTTCAGCTGTGTGAGAGCAAATGGTTTTTCTCCTGGAAGTTTATATCAAGCAAGTCTATCAATCAAATGCAAAAGATAAACTCATATTCAATCAGGTAAGGCCTCAGAATATGAACTCACATGTTCCCTTTCCGGGAAAGAAAAATCTAAAAACAAACACTTGATTTAATCCTGCAAGAGGAAAAAGCAAACCAATGGAAAGGAACAAGTAACAGATCAGACACTGTGGAGATAACTGAGGACTCCAAGGAAAGGCAACTTCAGGATGAGACGTGTGGCCTGAAAAGCAATTGCTCTAAATGAGAAAAGAGCATCCGTGTCCTTTAAAAAGAATGGCTTTGAAAATAAAAATAGAATAAAAACCTATGACAGTAGTGATGATGAGTAAGAAATGAGAAGACAATAGGGATGAAGTCAAAAGGAGTATGAAAAGGGGCATGTGGAGCCCCAGAGAGCACCGAGGGGGAAAGAAGAATGCTCATAACGCTCGACACCAAAAAAACAAACAACGCAATTAAAACATGGGCAGAAGACCAGAACAGAGAGTTTCCCAAAGGAGACACCCAGGTGGCCAGCGGGCACATGAAGGATGCTCAACGTCACTAATCATCAGGGAAACGGAAATGAAACCCGCAGTGAGACGCCACCTCGCACCTGCTGGAATGGCCGTCGCCAAAAGGACAGGCTACAAGCAGTGTCAGTGAGGACGTGGAGGAAAGGAAGCCCCTGTGCACGCTTGGTGGGAATGTGAAGTGGTGCAGCCACTGTGGAAAACAGTACGAAGTTTTCTCAGAAATTAAAAACAGAACTACCCTATGTTCCAGCAGTTCTGCTTCTGAGTATTTATCTAAAGAAAATGAAACCACTGTCTTGAAAAGATCAGCACCGCCGTGTTTATTACAGCATCACTTACAATAAGCCAAGGCGGAGAAGCAGCCTGTATCTGTCCGTGGATGGACGGGCAAAGAAAGTGCACCATGTGTGTTGAAATACGCTTCAGCCATAAAAAGAAGGAAACCCTCCCATTTGTGACAACAGAGCTGAACCTTGAGGGCGTTACGTTAGGTGAAATAAGACAGAGAAAGATGAACACCGTGCTAGCACAAACTAGGAACAGATGCTTCAGTGGCCACACGTGACAAGGAATTCACTCTTTTACAGAATACGGTGCAAAAGTCCCTGAAAAAGAAAGGCTTTAACAATCAAGAGAAGCGACCTCTGAGGAAAGAGGAGACTCTGACTTCCAAAATTACCACATTATAAATCCCAGCAGTCCACATATCAACATCACAAAACATTAAAAAAAAAATTATGGCCCACTCACAGGTAAACAATAAGCCAACAGATGCCATCGAAGAAGCAGCCAACTATTGAACTTATTCAAAACTCTCCACTAGCTATCTTAAATACACGTGAAACACTGACGGAAACCACCACGGACAAAGACTAAAGGAAAGAAAGCAAGAGGGAAAAATGTGTGAATGAGAATATCAACAAAGAGAAATTATGAAAAGATTGGGTGATGGTGGAAGTGCTGTCCTGACTTTGTTCAGGGAACCAAGCAAAGCAGGGTTTGAGAGCAGGAGAACCAGTATGTGCAAGGGTCCTGAGGTCGAAGGGACTTGCGGTACTCAACTGACTGAGGGAATGAAGCCGGACTTGACCTCATCGACAGGGAAGTGAGAACAACGACCTGGAACAAACCATGCTCCATGTCAGGTGAGAGTTTTGATGCTCATATGAAGGGCAGAAAGAAGACACTGAAATTTCTACCCACCGGATGGCTTCACTGTGGGGTGTTAGGAGTGGAGATTTGGAAACCAGTGAGCAGGTTCCGTGGGGGCCTGAGAAGGTCTGAAGTTAAAGTTGACTGGACTTGTCAGACCTCGGGGTATCAGGATCGGGAGGAGCTGCTGTCAGGCTGTCGGCACGCGACAAGCCCCTGTGCACTGCTGCCCTCGTTCATGGCGTCATTATTCCTCCTCCTCCTCCTCCTCCTCCTCCTCCTCCTCCTCCTCCTCCTCTTCCTCCTTCTCTTTCGCCTCCTCCTCCTCCTCCTCATCATCATCGTCATCATCATTACATCACTAACGCTTCTTGTCATCATTTTCCGGATTAGCTTCAGTTTTCCTGCCTGAGGTTCAATGCCAATTGCTCCGAGATACTGTTTTTCTTAATCTGTGTAATCCTGGGTTTCAGTACAAGATGGTGCTTCTTAGTTTTAAAAATCATGATCTCGAAGTGCCTGTGAACTCATTGCTCCGCTTTCCTGAAGCTCAGGAGGGGTTTCTGGTCTAGAGGTGACATGCAGTGAACTATAGTTTGGAAAGCAGGTCTCTCTCTGCCCTTTGAGGCCTGCATATGATTCCTTTGAGCCATTCTTCAATTTCGCAGCCTCTGAGGAAGATGATCTCAGTGCCGAGGGGCTCATCCCTGACGCTGAAGTGCGGCTGCTGGCTGCGGTCCTGTCGCGGACTTGCTCTCTCACTGGTGCTGCAAAGAGGTTTGGGAGAGAGGAGGCTATGGAGGGTTCACTGTGTCTGCATAACAAAAATGCATTTCTATATTACAGATAGATAAAATAATAAATAACCAGAATAGGGGACCAGTGTCCAAAATGGTCCATTTACATGGATCAGCATATACATTGTATTTCTCCCATATGTTCCTGAGCTTTCTTTCAGCCTTGCCGAAGAGGGAGAGACTGTTACGTTGTAGTAATGGTACAGAACGGGGCAAATGAGGGCAAGTAAATGGGATGCGCGCTGTTACCGCAGCTGAATTACACGGGGGGACTTCATGGAGACTCAGGGCGACACTGTCACGAAACAATATGAAATACATTATTTTTGTAAGACTAAAGTTAAATGTGTTTTCCTACAGGCAGTCTTTGGTGCTTCAGTTTTACATCAGCTTGACTAAGATGTCACAGAGATTAACAGGTTGAAGTTTTGAAAGAAGATTCGTACATTCTAAGTGCAGTGAGACTGTTTAGTAATATTTTAGGATTTCAGAAGCTTTAGATCATCAGGAACTCTTATTCTCGAAAAATACTCTTAATTTTTTGTTTTCTGACTCATCTGTGTGGAGATTCAGAAGAATGTGAGAGTTTCATTTGAAGGAGTCAGTCTCCCCGAGTGTGTGTGGTTTTTGGGGGGCGAGGGGGCAGCGTGTTTGCAACAATCATTGTTTTCGAACTTCTGGGTATTTAGTTTAGCTTCTGCACGACCAAAGGTCGTGGAAGTTTTTAAAAACTTTTTCTAGAACTTTTAAATTAACTGATAGCCCGTGAGATTCCATCAATAAGATCACGTGAACCAGGTATTTTTGACGGAATAAGAGTGAGTGGATTAAACCTTGAGTCTGTCGGGCTCTCCTAATGATTAATTGAAGATTAAACAGATTTTGGGAAATGTTGCTTTTTTAGGTTAAAATGCAGCATGAGAGTCACTCGGCCACACGCTCGCATTGGAGTAGGGGTCTGCCCGAGCTCGGCTACGTTTCCGTGAGCCAAGTTTGCTCCTTTCAGCTCCTCAAGCGTCACAGAGCACATGGAAGGGAACGGGGGCTGTGTTTACCCAGCAGGTCGCAAGGGCAGCAGAGCAGGCAGAGGAGGGGTGGTCTTGGCACGGCCAGTAAAGGCAGGACAGAGCGGGGTCAGTGACGTCCAGTTCCTAACGAGGCCCAGGCCCGGGTGAGACCTGATCCTCGCTCTCCATACCCTGCAAGTAGTTCTTTTTCAGGAAGGAGGATTCCTATTAGATGTAGTTAACAAATTGTTGTTTCCTAGTGACAAGTTGGGAAGCTGTTTTTGTAAAAGGTTTTATCGGTGCTTTCATAAAAGTAAAATTACGGAAATAGTTGTTTGTCCTACAACATCAACCAGCTTGAACGCCGTTTCTGATGATTTAATTATTGATGAGAATTTAACACTGACCAGACTTAGTGACCCCCGTTATTGGACAGTCGGTTGTAAACAAGAGGCGTGAACATGTTAATATACAGCAGTTGAGTGACAAGCGTGTGCGTGTAAATACGTGTATGCATCTCTTGAACGTATGTAAGTAGAGGGGTGTGGGGCAAGCTCACGAGTGTGTCCCATTAGTTGCTTTTATGTAATCATTTTATTACTAATCTTTACTTGTGTTTTTTTCTGCACTCTTGGTAAATTTCAATGGCGATTTAATTGTAATTTATAGTCTTAATCGCCCAAACGCCAGCTGCCACAGGCCCACGTTCCTTTATCTCTGATTCCCAAACCCAGCTGCCTTTGACAGTGGAAGTTTTGTCGTAATTCACCGGGAGCACTAATGGACTGAGCTAAATGAGGCTGTTTACGAAAGTCTTTCTTTCCCCATCGAGCGCCAGTATCTGCGCGTTTCCCTGCAGAGACGCTCATGTGTCTGACTTGATGCTCCTCACTCAGGCCCTTTGGAGGCCTCGCATGTCATCCGTTGCAGGCAGGGTCTCATCGTTCTAGATCCCCCCAAAATTCCGAGCTCAGGAGGCCATCTGACTCCCAGGGTGTCCTAGCAGGAATTTTGGACACGAACCAGCTTCCCCGTCAGTACAAATGTTCCTGTTTAACAACTGAAGAAACAGAATAAATGATTATTGCCAAATTATTTTTAAAAGGAAGAAAAATAATTACCTCAACTGAAAGGAAACATTAAAAATTCTGTTTTATTTGAACATTTCAACACTCCTCTGTCAGGAATCAAACTAACGGTAGATGAAAAATCGTCAAGGATTTAGAATACGTGAGCAACAGTATTCACCACCTTGACCTACCGTGCACGCATGGCGCACCCAGCCCCAAACAGCGGAACGCACGTTATTTTCATGAGCACGTGGATTATTCACCAGATGAGGCCACATTCTGAGCTGCAGGACAGCCATGGCAAATTTAAAATAATTGAAATAATTCCAAGTGATTTCTCTGGGAAAAAAAAATTAAGAGATCAAATAGAAGTTACCTGAAAAAAAATCCATAAATATTTGGAAAATTAAAAATATAATTCTAAATAACTCATGAGTCAAAGAGGAAGAGACAGGGAAAGCTAAAGAAACATACATTTTGCTTTGGATAAAAATAAACAGACACATCACAAAAAAGTCGAGGACGCCTGTCCTCACCACACCTAACGCGTGTTGTGCTTGAGGGCCCAGCCAGGGCAGTGAGGCAAGACGAGGTGTAGAAGTCAGACCGTTTGGAGAGAAAGTAACAAAACTGGTTCCATTTTCAAACAACTTAATTAACATTAGGGCGATGCAACTGAAACGGAGTGACACCGCCGCACACCCAAGGGGGTGACGGACGCCGCCGCGCACCCGGGGGAATGACGGACAGAGCACAACAAACGCGCCAGCACCGAGTGCACCTCCCGCAAGGATGCGGAAGGAGTCGCTGCCAGTGGGGAAAGCACAGCTGAAGCGGACGGCGGTCAGCAGGTTCCTCTTCAAGGCACACCTGCCCTTACGTGGCCCAGCAGTCTCGCCTTGTGAACCCCACTGTGGTTCAGTTTTAAATATTACACCCTCCGGAGACGCCCCTCTCAGCACAGCGCCTATTAGCTCCCATCCGCCGTCCTTCCTGTTCTGCTGTGTGTGTGTCTTTTTTGTGTGTTTATTTTAGTTACTTAGTTAATGTTTGCCCTGCAAGGCTTTTTCCTGCGCTCTGTGAAGAGTTATGTGGTGGCTTGAATCTCAACGCACGCAGTCAGCGCGTCTGGGAAGTTACGCCGCCTGGGAGCAACGCACACTGTTCTAAAGTGAACACACCCATTATGGTGCCTTAAAGGGCTTCGGCTGTGAGAGCTTTTAATTGCCCCAACTGCCCCTATTTTATTTCGGATGGATGATTCATCTCCATATAGGAATACCAATAAATTTAACACAGACAAGGAAACCTGGAGACTCCAGAGGCGTTTGCTGGACTGCGGTCAGCTGGGATACGAGAAAGTGACGACGGAGGCTTACAGGGGGAGGGCCGGGCCGGCGGACTCTAACCATCAGCAGGTGTCCGCGACGCAGCGTGCAGGCGTGGGGGTCCCTGAAAGCACGGGATGGACTGATGAGGTTGCTCATTTCTAAAGTTAAAGAAAAAGTTTTATCTTCATAATCATTAACTGGTCAGCTTACAATTTCAATAGCTGGGAAGGAATGGAGGAAGATGGCCAGGTAACCCCCCTGCAGTCGCCTGGAGGACGGGTGGTGGAGGGCGACCAGCTGTGCTTTGTGACGAGCCAGCGCTGCCAGGTCAGTCTAATTCCCTTCCGTGGTGGAGTGACAGGACTTTGGACAGAGGCGAGGCCAGAGGTGTAATCTCTCCGTGCTCGAGAAAGACTTTCCACTCCCTGCACAGAAAGCGCTTACCCATGGGATGGAAGGCTGTGGCTGGTGGCAGGGTGGGCAACCCTGAGGGAGGGCAGCAGACAACGCGGGGAGGGCGTCTCCGAGGGCAGGGCTGAGGACATCGCCCGGAAGGCATGACCCACAGCTCGTCAGTCCCCAGCCCTCCAGGAGAGTCAAGCAAGCGGAGTAAGTCACTGACTAAAATTTAAGTTATGAAAAAAGTGGCCAAAGAGATGAAAAACATATTCACTTCCAATTTATAAAACCACGTTGTATTATCTCTGTAAGTGCTTAGTTCCAGGTTCTCATCCTTTCCCTGAATCTCTAGAAAGTGCAGCATGTCTTGATTCAAATTAGGCAGAACCTGGCAAGGGTGAATTAAGGCGACTGAAGTCCCCAGATACTAACTATGAAGTAAGTAGTGGCAGCTCGTTACTAATTTCCAGAAGTACAGCTGCCAGATGAATTAGATGGATAAGATGCACGCAGACATTCACAGAAGGGGTAACTGCCAGCAACGGACAAAACGCAAATTAACAATAAAATATTGGTAAAGTCATGTTGTGTCATCACTACTATTTTTTCTTCATTTTTTTTTTTTTTGGTTGTTTGTCTCATTCTACATTGAACTAGGATCATTTTGGAAAACTACTGCGTAAAGAGTTTAAAATAGCATCATGAGAAGTTTACCCACAGACCTTCCAAAATCTTAATTTTGCAATTAAGAACAACTTTTACAGGTTTTGATAAAGGCCCTGAACCCCATTGTCATCTCAGCCACACCAGGCACCGTGCAGCAAATGCATCATTTGTACCTGATGGTGGTAGAGAAGTGCTGTAAGCTTTAATAAAATGAGTAACTGGATCGTGTTTGAAAGCTGCAGAAACCCCACACAAGATGAAATGTAAGGCTGAATCACCATGGTGATTAAAGCAGCACAACAGAGGTGAAGCTGGGTGAGTGCTGTGTTGCTGAGGGGGGTGTCTGGGTTATAATGCGCGAAGGTGGCAGGTAAGGGGGCCTGAGTTACTCGTACAGGACTGAGAATGGTCTGAGTCCTTTTACAAAGGGACGGCTGATACTATGGGAGCCATCCAGACACATAGATGCTGGATGCTTTAATCCCTCTCCTGGGAAGGCATCTGAAAGAAATAATATCACTGAAGTAGAAGTGTGTGCTTATGTTTGTTTATAAAAGCGGTGAACTGGGAAAAGTCTGGCCTTCCCTTTGAAGGAAGACGGTTGACTGAGGTCTATCAACTAAGTGGACTATTTTGCAAGCACAGAATTAAGCATTATGAAGACTGAAGTGAAATAACGATTTTTTAAATGGCTAAAGATCAGACTGTGAAGCAGAGAATGACGGGAGCAGCTCTGGGAGTCGGGAGACCTGACGTAGCACTTCCGCTGCCCCAGTGGACCGGGCACCCCCAAGGCCCCTCCTCCGCCGAGCCCAGCCAGCCTCCGCGAGGCCGCTTTTCAACCAGGCCTCCATCCGGGGTCCTGCCCAGTTCTAGCGAGAATCCTGCTAAGTCAGGTTAGTCATATCTGGTGGAGGTCCTCATCCCCCACCCCTGGCGTCTAGGTCCTTGGCTGCTCTTGGCTAGACTCCTGCTGGGCTAGTTTAGCAAGGATTCCTGCCCCCCTTCCCGCCCTCTTTTGATGTTTCTCTTAGTAATTTTCCGTCCGGGGACCCTGCTCTCTGTCCCCGGCAATAAATCCCCAGCTGTCTCTGCTGTATTCAGAACGGGGCTCAGTTCTACACTGCAGACCCTCCCCGCTGCAACAGCACTGAATGAAACCTGCCTTTCCAATCTTTCGCTGGAATCTGGCTCCATGGTACAGCCTCCCCAGCCTTGTAAAAGGAGGTGCTTCAGACAGCCTTTACCTTCCACACCTGGCTTCCTGGCCTTCAGCATAAGCTGTGTCTTAAAACCTCATCTCTGAGGGGCGGGGTGAGGCCAGGCGTCTGGACCGACCAGACCTGGAGAGGACGATCCGTCCTGAGGGGCTGGGTCACAGACCAAAATGGGAAAGCCACGTAGGCGACTTGCTGGTTGCCGGCGTGAAATGGACCAGCCTGTGGGCAGCGTGTTGGCCGCCCCCCCCCCCCCCCCGAGGAAAGCTGTGCGTGGAGTCCAATCACTGGACAGCTTCTTAGCATCACATCACAACCCAGGGAGCCGGCTATGCGGTTTGAAGCGTTAATAGCACGAGGCTCCGTCGGGCTGCTGTGCCCTCCCTGCGCCACACGCGCCTGAGGTTCTCTTGAAGGCGGAACCCAGGCGGCTTCCCTGGGCAGGGTTTACGGCTGCTAATTCTTATTGACACAGTTTTTCTTTTGATATACTTATCTTCTTAATCAGATTATAGTCAATTGAGTTTTGCCTAGGGCATCCTTTATTCTAAAGGTGACCTTGCCGATCCTGCCGATCTGCTTGGGAGCGTGGGCTTCTCGGCCGGACGTGTGTCTGCGCGGTTCTCCCTGCATCACGGTGCCTCCAGCCTGCTCCATCCTGGTGACATTTGGAAGGAGAAGCTTGCGCCTGTATCTCATCTCTACCACATACTGTGGTTCAGACACGCCTCGCTGACATGGTGGAGATGAAATGAGGTCGTTTATTTGGAAGAGCTTTGCCGACTGTAAAGGGCTATAAAGCGTATGTGGTTCTAACCCCCGATGCTGTGCGTGTGCCATCTGAGAAGGCACGGAGGCGCGATCCGTCAGCAGGAAGAAGGTCCTAGCCCAGACTGCGGGTAGCAGGTCCCGAGGGGAGGGCAAAGCACTCCTTTAATTTCCCCACTGAGCCACCAATTAATTAAACCCCTCCATGGGAGTCAGATTTTCCTTCCTTCTCCCTCTGCTTTCCTCTGTCTCCAAGCCAGTCTGCATTTGTTTATTCCCTCTGCTTTAATTCTCAGTGTTCCAGGGTTTGGGGAGGACAGATGGATCAGAGCCATCTATGAGTTCCAAGAAGTTTAGGATCTTAAGAATGAATTAAGAAGGCAAATACGTCTTTTTTGCTTACTAAGTACTGAACAGGCATAACAGCACGTTAAGATGTGGTGTTTTGTTACAGCAGCCGGAATTGACTCAAAGTATTTCCTAAGGTTGAGAACCAGGCATCAAAATGGACGTATCCGACCAAACGCACGGTTGAAACGCCCACCTCGGCCTTTCAGAGGTGTGTGTAGGTGTCTGTGCGGGCAGGGGTATCTTGTACTTATATTAAATTTATTAAACATGCCTTAGAGTTTGCCACCGAAGAGAAGGAGGAGCAGGGCGGGAATGAGACGCCATCAGGATGATTGAGAACGGCTTTTCCTTGGCCCGGTGATGGGAAATCAATCCGTTCCACGAACTTTTCTTTCTTCTCGAGTTTCTCTAGAATTTAATATGCAGCGTGGCACGATGCTTGTCCCTGAGTCTCAGAGACAGATATTTAATTTGGGGATAATGTGCAGGCCTTCCTCCAGCCTGCCAATATTTCACTCCAAGGGGAGGGCTTCCTCCTGAGGGGCTCTTGGCTGCAAATGAGTGAGAAAGTGAAATATTCCAGTCGGCTCAGCCCCCAGAATAAAGGCAGGCCATCAACCATTCAGGCAGGTGAAGCGGAGCTGGGATGAGAAGACAGACGCCCGAGTGCAGCCCAGGGGATGCGAAATTACCCTTCAACCCGCTCAGCCCAGCCGATGGACACCAGGAAACCGTGTGAGAGGGAAGTCATGGCTGAGAAGGGAAATGTTTCTGGCGGAAGGGACTGTGGATCCTACCAGTGTTATACTCAGCCCCTAGGTTTGGTCTCTCCTTGTGAGTTAATCTGCAGACACATGATCAGGGATGTGTTTTCCTGTCTCCAGCATTAACAAATCGAGATCACTGGAAAGACTGCAGCAAGCTTTGAAATATTAGCCTTTCACATTCAGCCTCCATGACTGGGGACGGTTTGCTCTGAGTGACTTAAACCAGAGCAACATTTCCAACACCATGTATCAGCTTACCTGGAATATTTAATGATCATAGGGTCTTCAGCAGGAATTTGTGATAGAATAATATAATTATCATGATGTCCTGAAACAATCGTCGTTTGCAAGGAGCATCTCATTGGGTCACCTGTATGCCCTGGTTTTAACGGGGGCTTGCACATTGCAGAAAATTATTTTTCAAATAACTTTGACAAAATCTTGATCAGAGAGGCACTCTGTCCTCTGAGTTCTCTGAAAATTTCTCCTTTTCTCTCAAATTATATTTTCATTTGGGGATAAGTGTTGTTCAACCAAACATCATAGAAAGTTTCGCTTAGAACATAATGATTTTATCTGTATTTTAGTTCAAGCATGAATCAGAAAATCCTGAATATGATCTCATTTTCAGTCCCAAAATGCATTTGTCGGAGGGGTGTCAGATACTGGCGGGGAGGAGCTGGCAGTCTGGAGGAGTGGGTAAAATCAGCTTGCAGAACTTTCAGCCTCCCATCACTCTTTGGTTTGCAGTGGAGAAGCTGTGTGACCTTGGGAGAGTGACTTGAGTTCTCTGAGCCTCACTTTTAACATGAGGTTAAGACTCTCATTGTTCGTTATCATCCCACCTTGCATTATTCTTCCTACTAAGAGCAATCCTCAATATCTGTGTATTATTGGATGCATTGACCCTGAAGATCTTGAAATTTAATTAAACAGACAAAAATACGACAAATCAAATATTTAGGAAAAGTCGCCGTAAGGGATGTTTCATTAACTCTCCAGTGGATGGTCCACCCACTGCTGTCAGAGATCTTTTATTTTTATTTTATTTTTTTGCACTCCTCCGTCTGCCACACCGGCCACGTGACCCAGATTTACAGTCATCTCTGGCGGGGCATGGAAAGCAGGCTCAGGAAGGCGGTCCTCTCCTTTTGTGCTGAAGAAGGCCAAGGCAGGAAGGCATGGGGCCAGCGTGGGCTGGCTGCTCCGCAGCACATCACAGGGCTTTTCCAGGGGCAGACCATGCCGGCTTTGCACTCAGAGGAGTGGCTATGCTTCATGTGAAATCAGAACCTTTCTTTACCTTATGTAAGGGGAGACCTCAGCGGGCGGTGCTCTGAAGGCGGGATGGCACGCGGATCTGAACGGAGCTGGCTTGGGCTCCACAGCTCACACTGCCTTCCCTGAGAGCCCTGAACCAGTTGCTTAGTCCTTTGAGCCCGAGTGCATTTGACTGAACGTTGAGGATACTAACACCTCTCTGCTGGCCGCTGTGAGGGTGACCACACAGCAGATTCACTGTGTTGGGCCTGTAGCTGCCAAGAACTCACTCTGAAGCCATCAGCATTGTCTCCCTCTGGTCATTAGAAAGATGACCTTGTGAGGAAATGCTCCACAGGAGAGAAACCACACACAGGCATTGGATAGCAACGTGTTCTACCTTACCCAAACTGTATTAAAGGAGCCATCATAACCCACACAGAAGGGGATGGGTGACAAAGGCCACCGTAATTGCCACAATTCCACCATGACCTGCCCCGCCATGAACTCCAGGGAAACTATTACGGGTTTCCAAATAGTTGCAAAAACATTAAGATTTATTTTTTTATTTTTTTGCAGGGCAGCAGGTATAATCAAGTTATGTTCCTAGGAAATCACTGTAACTTTAAAAATTAACATCTGAAACAAAAGACGTGATGAAAAAATTGTAACAGTTTGGTGAAGTATCATTCAAATAAACTGAAATACCAAGAAGGCGCATGTTCACTGCAAGTCGTTTTGTTGATGAAACTGTTCCTACTTGGAGTCGAGGGCTATTCCACCAGGTCCTAAAAACCCGCCATCTCTTTATGGGCCCCGAGGGCACTCTTTCTGTAATATTAACCCGCTGATCGGTACTTAGATTGAAATTTTTGATATGAAAGATGGCCATTTACCAGACTAGCACCAAATGAACTAAGATTGCAGGCTATAATGTCTTTTAAACAAAATTGCAGTGTAAGCCACAAAATTTGTAGCATTCACCATCAGGAGGAGAAAATAAATTGTTAGCTTGGGCAAAGACTGGCAATCTGACACAACGCAAACATTTCTGATGGTTTTAGCCCACCACCTATCACATTTCTACCCTAGTTCCTTATAGTGAGCGAAACTGGAAACCTAACGATGCTTGAATGGGAGCTACAGGGTGGTGGGCAATTGCTGGCAAAAAGCTCATACTTAATACCAATTAAGGGTAATGAAAATTTATCCACGGAAGAAACAGGAAAGCATCTTCCCTGAATGTCAAGAAATCTGACAAGCTCTTTCAAACTGAAAAACTATGGGCACAAGTTGCATTAACAGCCGTGACTCCCAAGTTCTTGGTTCAGCTTTGGGACAGTTGTTCACGGAGTAGTGTGTGGTTACAGTGATTGCTGCCTGCTGTCCAGGAGTCCTCAGCATGAGGATGACTGCTCTAGGCAGGAGACCTGGTCTTGTGGGAGAGTGAATGCACGTGATCTGCTTCCGTAAGGGAGTCAACACTTTCCATAAATTGTAAAAGTGAGAAAATGCCACTGGGGCCCAAAATTAATGCGTTAGCTGAGAAAAAAGACAAAGGAAGCAGATTTATCTGAGGACTTAGGACATATAATTGGACAGACTAAGGCATGAAAATGCAATCCTAGGAGGTCCCTTGGTGCAGAACGCTTTACCGAGAACTGGAGGTAACTTCTTTGTCTTTGCATTTTAAGATTCACGATAAAATCAAGTATTTTAATGACATCAAATTCTTAAGAGTAATGGCCACTGGATTCATAAATTATTACTTATTTTTTAATACATTTGATCTTTGGGCAGTTTTAGGGTCACAGCAAGACTGGATGGAGAGTAAGAAGTGTTCCCCAAAACGCCTTCCCCAAAGGTGCACAGCCTCCCCCACCATCCACATCCCCACCAGGCGGTGCATTGGTTACAACTGACGCACCTCCGTTGACACACCATCGTTACCCAGAGTCCATGGCCGACATTGGGCTTCATTCTTGGTGCCGTTCGTTCTGTGGGTTTGCACAAATGTACGAAGCCATGCATCCACCACTGCAGTGTCACACGGAGTCCTGTCTTTGCACCCAAAATCCTCTGTGCGCCACCTGTTCGTTCCTCTCTCCACAGCCACTGGTATTTTTACCGTCTCCATAGTTCTCCTTTTCCAGAATGTCGTACAGTTGGAATCACACAGTACGCAGCCTTTTCAGACTGCCTTCTTTCACTTAGTAATATGCGTTTAAGTTTCCTCCAGCCTTATATGTCTTGATAGCTCATTTCTTTTTAACACTGACTACGTGTCCATTTTCTGGATGTTTCCTAGTGTACGTATGCATTCCCCTGCTGAAGGACATCTTGGCTGTCTCCAACGGGGCTGTCCCATCTGCATACCCACCAGCAATGCTTGGCAGTCCTGCTGCCACGCGCCCTCGGCAGCACTTGGTGTGGCCGGTGCTCCGGACGTGCGTGCACGGTAGGCTCTCACTGCTGTTTTATTTGCATTTCCCCCATGGCATGCGATGTGCAGCATCTTTCATGGACTTACTTGCCATCTGTATCTCTTCTTTGGTGAGTTCTCTGTTTAGATCAGTTGCCCGTTTAAAAATCAGGTTGTTCATTGTTCATTTGCTTATTGTTGAATTTTAAGTTTTTTTTGTTTTTTTGTTTTTTTGTTTTTGTCTGTTTTGGGTAACAGCCCTTTACCAGATGTGTCTTTTGTGAAGGAAGACCTTCTCCCAGCCTGTGGTGGGTCTGCTCTGCCCTGGGTCGCTTTGTCTTCTGGAGCAGTGTGTAATCGTGATGAAGTCCAGCTGACCCCAGTTCTTTCTTTCAGGGACCGAGCCTTTGGTGCTGTGTCTGAAAACCCCTCCTCAGACCCAAGGTCACCTAGGTCTTCTCCGTGCTAACTTCTAGGCGTTTCATGTTTAGGTCTGTGATTCATTTTGGCTCGTGAAGAGTTTGTGCCTCGATTTATTTTTTAGTTAATTTTTGTGAGTGGGTGTCCAGCTGCTCCAGCATCGTTTGTTGGAAAAAGCTGCTTTGCTCCGCTCTGCGGCCTCTACTCCTTCGTCAAAAGCAGTTGACCCTGTGTGTGGGTCTGCCGTCGCGGTCCTGTTCCACAGATCTGCCTCTTCTCACCAGCACCTCACTGTCTTGATTACTGTAGCGTTCCAATATTCTGGATTCAGGTGGCATCAGTCCTGCAACTTTGCTCCTCTCTTTCAGTTTTGTCTTGATTTCTGGGCTTTTTGCCTTTCTGTATAAGAGTCAGAATCAGTTTGTCACAAGCCACAAAATTACTTGCTGGGGTTCTGACTGGGGGCCGTGTGGCATCTGACGATCAGGTGAGGAGGAACTGACACCTCGACACTCCCCAGCCTTCTCACCCACAAGTGTGGCCAGTCTCCCGTTGTTTTCAGTTCTTCCCTTTCATTCATTAGAATTTCGTCGTTTTTCTCGTTTAGATCTTCCGCTCTTCTGTTAGGTTTGGTAATTGTTTTGCTGGGGGGCTGTTCATAGAAATGATGCTGCGGTTTCTTTTTAATGTCAAATTTCACCTGCTCGTTGCTGGTGTTATTTGAAAGTGGACGCTGCAAATTTGCTGTAACTGCTTATTAGTTCCAGGAGGCTTTTTTTGGGTTCTTTTGGCTCTAACTAATTTTTTGCAAATGTATTTAACCAGCCCAAAAGACTCCTAAAATAAGAAGATATTTGAATAAAAAGGATTCTGGGATTTTCACTGAAAGGGGTTAAATGACTGTCCCGAGTTCAAATTAATGTCGTCTCACCGAGTTCTCACAGTGTGTGTTTCCCTAGTTTCTCTGATGCTGTAAGACAGTGTCAGCGAGTCTCCTGTGTCCCTGCCCGACGGTCTCCGTGAGCAGCGTCATCACAGCCAGCCTGCGTTTCGGTGGCCGTGCGCTCTGCGCGAGGCGTGCGGATGTCTCGGCCGAAGGTCTCCCCCTGGGTGGAAACGAAGGGAACTGTGTCGTCTCCGGCTTCACGTTCACACTGTGAGCTGTTCTCTCAAGATTCGCTCCCCATAACAAAGGAGCACTAGACTCCACCAGCAACTGGGCTTCGGCGTGCCTGAGAACACAGTGAGATCCGTGGGGGTGTGACCTGAGCAGGCACACGGGCCCCCTCCAGGACAGCCTGGCACTTGGCTTACTGTCCCGCTGACTCTGTCTTCACATTCTGAGTCCGTTTTGAGCAAGGGACCCTGCGTTTCCACTTTGCACTGAGGGGCCGCAAATTACATGGCAGCCCTGCGGGATGGTGGTTGCTGGCGACACTCCTGGGCTGGTTGCAGGGCTGCTTTTTAAGAAGGTCTCTCAGGAAGTCTCGGATTTTTTTACAAGGCTTTGTGCTTAGCTCGGGGTTCTCTTCTGGATGATTTAAGAAAACAAACAAAAGGAGAAAGCGAGTGCAGCGTGTGTTCCAGTTACTTCCGATGCAGGTGGGGTTTGTGATGAAATTAAACCCCGACACTCTGCTTTGAAGCCATTTGTTAATAGTTCACCAAGGTCGCTTTCCTTCTACATTTTATTGGTTGCTTCATTTTCAAGAGAATTTAAAATCGTTTTAAAACTTATAAGTAAAGGAATTAGGGTAAAGGGAAATAAAACAAAAGGAAGGTCATTTGCTGAGACACACGCCGTCAGTCCCCGTGCGGTGGCTGCGGGACGGCTAACGAGGAACAGGCCTTCCCAAGGCTCGGAGCGTGAACGAAGAGCAGTCAGCTGTAACTTTCCAAACGTCCCAGGTCCACAGTGTCCGTCGTCAGGATGTGAACCTCACGCGGTCGCTAGGATGGAAATTCTGTGAAGGAGGATCTCAGTCCATTCTGTCCAAGATGTCCAGGATCCCCAGTTGGAGCGCGTGTCTGCCGCCACCTGCGTCCAGTAGGGACGTGCTGAAAGGATGAGTGTGTCTGCGGCGAGCGGGATGCAGCTGTTCACAGTTGTCCCTGGTGCGTCCGTGTGAGTCACACGTCTCCCTTGTCGTCTCAGAATGGGCACAACGTTGTGAATCAAAATCCCCACCAAACATACAGCGGTTACACCCGTGTGCTAGCTTCACCGCGCTCTGCACTTAAAATTCCTGACAGAAGACAGCGCCAGAGCTGAATTCAACGAAAGAGGCTTTATGTGGCCAATGATGTGACCCACAGTTTTCTAGACTCTGGAGTGTCTTCCCAGTGAAGGGGCAATTCAGTGCACCCCGAATTTGTAGAGCATTTTGGGGGGCTGTAGTTCTGGCTTAAAGCAGATATTTGTTTCCCATTACTTACTGGTAAGCTGCACCCCAAATGATCAGCCTCCAGTCCAGACAAATTGATTAATATCAAGTGCTTTAAGAAACTCCGTACAAGTGCCATTTCCCCCAACCTAGATGCTAACAAATACAGTACAGCCTAGATATAAATATCATGTCTTCTGGCAAGACTGCTGTATATTCAGGCCTTTGATTAAGAAAACGGTTTGATGTTGACAATTTCAGCACATACATTTCTTTCTCAACAAAACTATAAATTCTAAATAGTAAAACTCTTTGAAGTCAAGATTTTTTGTATTCAATACACATGCACTATACGTATAAACATATATACAAATGTATATATATATATATATATACATTCAGTCAATGTTGTGGCTCTGAATTTAGTAGTAATTAAAGTAAGAATACCATTATCCTTGCCAAAAAAAAAAAAAAAAAAAGATTTTGTGTGATTTTTCAGGACCGTTTGTGTGATGAGCTCAAAGCCAGAGTTTGGACCTCAGGCTTCTGAGTCCTGGTCCTAAATTTTCATAAAAGTTCTAGGAGACATTGGTCTCTAAGTAGATGCTAAAATACTTGAAAGCATTCATTCTAAACGCTCTTCTTCACCGCAGATCAGCACTATTTCTCATCAAAAGCATCATAAACATAAGTATTAAAACAAATTTGATTTTATGACGGGAAAAGAGTGGATTATCGTAACCAGTAACTTTGTTTGTTACAATCAGTGTTTTCATTTAAAATATGCTGATTCTTTAGCGTAATAACTGAGAATATAACGATTCTTCTGCAAGAACTCCAGATACAAGAATTACATTTTCTACTTTATACCTAGTGTAAAACAGTTTAAACTGGATTACATTTATAACGTCTTCAATTTCCGAAATGATACTAAGTCATTTCACCAGGTCAGAAAATTGATTTGGTCCTCCACTTTTCTCAGCCTCAATCATGAAAAATAGGAATGGTGATACATTCAGTTCTCATTCCCAGCAGCATTATTCTGCCTGACTGTGGTGGAAATATCCTATTCTAGCAGGATCCTGTGGGCATTGCCAGCGGGTTCCCGTAGGTCAAGGCATTCATGGCAGCAGATAAGTAGCTCCAAGTGTTGCAATTGGATTTAACTCACTCTGTCTAAGGGCACCTCCCTCCACAGGCCGGCTGATGTCACCATTATGTAACTGTCAGCTCTGTCCAGGAAGCAACAGCAGGGAGTCCTCTGTTGAATGGTAATAAATGTTTCCTATTAATGTCCGTGTTTAGGGATGACCTGGAAGTTCTGGGTTGTTCTTCTTAATGGTGACCATGGTCCAGATCTCATGGGAGACCAATAAAAATGGACCAAGTTGGAATTCAGATGTCAGACAGCATTAGACTCATGCTCTAGTTCTGAGTTTGAATGTAAATACGTGTTAAGTAGTAGGGCAGTCCTGATGCAGAAAGAGCCCGGGACCCGGACGCATCACATCTCTGCCCCCGTGAATTCACCCCAGACAACTGACTGCGACGACCCGCCCTTGCTTCTCATTGTCCGTGGAGACGATACAACTTCAACCCTGAAGTCCGCTTGTGAGACCCAACTGAGCTCGCCTTTCTCTACACAGACAGAAGTTAGCTTTGTTATTAGCAGCAAGAATCCCAGGAGAGAGGGAGCTGTTTCTCACACCAGATCTCTGCAGATGAAGGGCACGAGGCATCTGCACTTGGGTGGTCAATAAACGAACGAGCTTCCCTCCCTTTCCTGTATTTTCAACAAGTCGGTCTGTGCAAGAGTCTGTCAGTTTCAGGCATCAGGTTGACTCCCCGTGTCTCAAACAGCGCAGAGTGGGAGTTACAGTCACTGAAGAGACAATGGCGGCTCACTGTGTCCCGCGCCTGCTTGCTTCTACTGACCCTTCCCAGTCTTGAGGGATTTTCATCTTGTAAATGGCTTGCATATCTTTAGAACACGCTGTATATTCTAGAGAATTACAGCAGTGGAGAGTGATTTCTCAGGATGCACGTGATGGATTTGGTGCCAGACCGGGGCTTTATCTCAAGACCAGCCATGGGTAGGATGAAAGACGGTGTCTTAAGGACCCCGGGCCCTGGCTCCATTTTATTATGTCCAGGGATGGCCACAGTCCTCTTGAGCCAAGGTCACTGCCAGGTCTTCAGGAACTGCCTTAACCTTTAGGCAGCAGGTGCTAGAGGGACAAAGACCCTTGTGTCCTGTCCCCTTTGCTTAGAGGAGACTTTCTGAGCATATCCAATAGTGCTGTGAGCACGTCAGAATTCAGAGAACCACTGAAGAGGCAGCGACCGCAGGAGAATGAGGGGGAGAGGCCAGAGACATAGGAGGAAATTGTCCAGCGTGGCGTCAGAGACCAAGTGACAGAGTTGTTTCAAGGACAGGCCTGTGTGCCGGGACAGGGACTGGGGGGTGACCGTTGGCTCTGACAATGGAAAGCTCATTAGGGACCCTGAGAAAAGCAGCCTCACGGAGGTGATTTGGCCAAAACCCTGAGCAGCGGACCGGATGGAACGTGGAGAGACCGGGAGGCCTGCGGCGCAGAGAGCTTTGTAGCAGAACGCACCTGCTAGAGGAGGAGGGGATGGAGCGGCAGCTGCGGGGAGATAGGGGGCACAGAGGTGTTGTGTTGGTTTCTTTTGTGTTTCCCCACGTGGGGGACTGAGGGCACACGTATGCTCCAATGAGCAGGGCCAGACGGAGGGCGCCCGGGGCCCAGCACGGACAGGGTCCATCCAAGGAGCATTAAGCTCCGAGGATGCCCTCCCGAATCCTTAGTACCGTTACCTCTGGACTTCCGTGTGGTGTGTGCAGCCCAGCGGGCCGATGGGACAGGCCTGTGGGCAGAGGAGGTCCGTGTCTGTGCGAGTGCCTGGCCTCCTCCCCACGACATCCGGTGCTCGTGCTGGCCCGAGAGCACTGTCCTGGGTCCCCGTCACCAAGACCGTCCTAAATTCCACCCCCCCCCCCTTTTTTTAGCTGTCACTTTTTTAAGTGACCCTTACTTTGATTGGTTGTCTCTGGTTGGTAAACTTCAAAACTCATGCTTAAACTCTGAACCTAAAATGACCTGAAAATACCTAAAAGCTCAATGCGAGCTTCTGTGATAAATGAAGTGGAATTTTGACCTCGATACCTTACTGCTTTCCTCTTCACTGAGGAGTGGAACAAATAAATCAAAGGCCAATTTTAACTTTTTTCTTGAAACGTACAAAAACTGAATTGAGAGGAAAAACTGAAGATTTGATCTTTTTTGGCACTCTTTGCAAGCTGCCTTACCTGTCAGGACTTTGCCAAGCTTTGTTTTAATTCAGATTACCCTCTAGTTTTGAATTCATCATATATTTCGAACAGCCCACAGCCAGTGCAGAGTGAACGAGAGATGCTGTTCCTGCTACGATTTGTGCACTTCCCTCTAAATCCTACAGGCTGGAATTACGCGCTCTCTCCCAGGCACCAGCGTTCCTCTGCAATGGAGAGAAGCGGTTCATACTATTTAGAAAAGAAAATGACGGTGAGACCTTTCTTAGAGCATCTATTGGAAATGCCGGCTCTGTGTTGTCGATTTCATTATCATGTTGCAAACACTTTTGCCCCAAGTGCTTCTCCTGGTCCTGATTCTTAATTGTTGTTATTTTGCAGAGTAAAATATTGATGACATTGGTCAAAAAGATTGGCAGCGGCATGAATTGTTATTAACCAGACTGTTGGCTGCAGCTTACATTTCAATACACACTAGGATGAAGCAGAAGCCCTCGGGGAGTCTCTTTTTCATTCCCTTCTCCAAATAGACAGAAATTAACCCTTTCAGAGCTTTCTTTACCATTGTCCTTTATTTTCGTTTTGCTTTGAGCAATTAAAACACCACTTATCGATTTCCACCTTGAAACATAAAAGGCCTCATTATTTATCAGGCTGGAGGCTGGAAATCATCCTGAAAGCTGGAAATAACCAGGGGTGCGACCATCCTCAAAGAACCAAGGGCAGGAATGAGAGGGTAGACCTTGGGAGGACAAACAGGCAGAGGACTCGAAAGAAGGATTACGTAGGGCAGAGAGGAAGCCACGCCCTCCCCACACCCCAGCACACACAGCCCCGGCAGACACAATGAGGGTAAGAGCATTAATCATGTGGGCTCAGCCTTTTGGGAAACATTCATCTTTTGTACCCTTGTGCAGCCGATGAGATCCAACTACCCAAGCTACTTCTGAACGATCTTGTCATCCCTGGCTCATAGAGAAAGTGCGTCCGTATGGCGCGCATTAGCATGGATTACTCTCACATCTGTGTGATTATTATTGCTAATGCCACGTATCATCAATACGATGAACAGAACAGCAGCAGTGGAGTGAAAGACGGAAGCCACACATCCCAGGGGTGAAGGAGCAGGAATCCCGCTGCCTAACGCTTCTGTTTTCTTCTTAGACTCAATCTTAAGTCTTGGAAAACAGAAGAAACTGAATCTTCTTCAGGGCAAGGATTTCCAAGCATATTAGTCAAATCAATCACTATGGTCAATTTTAAGTCACGTGAAGATGTTTAAAGCAGTGTAAACTGCCAACTGTCTCACCACCTTATTAAATTAGTGAGTTTCGGTACAGTTGGATTAAGGGTGGGGGACATTCGGCATGGTTGCCATAAAGAGCAGAATCACCTCAAAGTATGCCAGAAATGCAGGTTCCGGGACGGAACGGCAGGCCTACTGAAGAGGAAGCGAGGGGGGCACAGGATTGTCTTGTAAGAAGTTCCATGAGTGATGATGATGGAGAAACCCTGGCCTGAGTTTGAGTCCCCGTCCCCCATTTCTAGCCTTCTTCTCCATCCCCATCTTCCATATCTGTTCTTTAAGAAAAGTCAGAATATCACACAGCACAAGGAGCATGTACTAAAATGTGCACCTCCATCCTCAGTTCCCCCCGACACACAGCCAGCTGCCCGAGGACACCGCAGGCACCATTTTGCTTTGTGTTTTGAGTGAGGTCACTCCCTCGTGCATGTGTGGTTATTTCTAGTTCATCACCATCGTGTACAGACTTCTTCCTGTGATTGGTGAAAATAGAATTTATCTGCCCCTCTCCCGTCCAGTCCCTGTTCTTTTCCAGTCCTTTCAGTGAACTGTAGAATTCCCTTTAGCCCTTCGTGTTTGGTTTGTTCACAGTTTATAATAAACTCTTAAACCCTGGCATTTTATTTCATAAGCTTCGCACCGTTCTGGGTTCCCAGCTTAGAAGAGCCAGAGTGTCGTCAGCTTTCCCCGGGTCCCTTTTAACTACGTGCCAGTTCTCTTTCCTTTTACTCTCACAAGATTAACTATGTTTGCGTTATTTTTACAGCAAAAAATGAAGTTGTGTGCTTTGTCTCTAGATTAATTTCACAATGAACAACAATGGACAGCACTTACCTGATTAGTGCTAAATAAACGTGTGTTCACAGTCAAGGCTCTGGTGCCACGGTCCGCGTGCCACCCGGAGGAGACGCTTTGAGCGCCCCGTCCTTTCTGGACAGCACCACTGCGTGAACCCGCATTGCACGTTAGCTTGCTCTATGTTTGGACCATGATGCTTTAAAAATGATTCTTTTTCTTGGAGTTTCTGATTGCCTATATACTTTATTACTTTATATTTTTATTTTATTATGTGAGTAATCATATACCATATACCTCTTCTCTTGAATGAATATGATTTTATTCAATGTGTAAAGAGGAAAAAAAAAGATTTGTTATTCATTCTCTCCATCACTGTGGCTCTTTTACCTTTTAAGTTGAGATCCCTGGCTTCCCAGTCCACTCTGGATTGGTTCTGTCAGATCTGGTTGGACTGTAACCTTCAATGCACAATTTAAGTTGCCCTTGACTTACAAGCTACATTGTCTGCACTGCATATACTGATTTTTGCTTTGAAGCGTTCGGCTCCACTCCATTTTTGTGGACTCCTTTCATTTACTGTAGGCTTCCTTCTGGAAGTCTTCTACCTCCTCCGTCGGTCAGGGCTGTCATTCTTCAGGCCTGTAAGGAATTGTTATCTTAGAATATACCTTCCTTGTATTTTTGGGTTGGAAGAACTGCTTCCTGGATCCATTTTCAAACACATATTGTTGAAATACATTAAAAAATAATTTTCTAAGAATGCATGCACGTGAAACCTTTCTAAGATGGTACCAACGCCTCACCCTGGATTCCCGGTGAGCTAGTCCCTGTTGACGTTAAGCATCCTTTTCTTGCTGGGGCTTCCCAGGCTTGGGGTTCCCAGCTGTGCCACAGACCCACTGTGTGCAGGGCACCCCTCTGAACCTGGGGAGCGAAGGGAACCCATTTGGACGTGAAGCTCAGGCTGCTGTGTTACGAGTAATAGCAGTCTTTGTCTCTGACCCAGGAGTTTCAAGTCTGCCTTGGTCTGTTTGTGTCCCACCAATATGCATCTATTAAAATCCAAACCCCAGGGTGCCGGTGTCAGGAGGCAGGGCCTCTGGAGGTGATGAGGTCGTGAGGGTGGAGCCCCCACGTGGGGTTAGTGCCCTTGTAAAGGAGACCCAGCGAGCCCCCCGCTCCCCACACGGCCCGAGAGGCACAGGCTGGAAGTCTGAGATCAGGGAGCCGGCCCGTCGGGCTCTGGTGGGATCTCCCATCCGGGTATCAGGTGAGTAGCCTTCAAAACTGGGAGAAGTGAGTGTCTGCTGTGTGCAGTCCCCCAGCCCCGGCGATTGTTACGGCCGTCTCAGCTGAGATGGTGTCATTCCAGCACCGTCTGTGAAACCTGCAGGCCAGCGACGTTAGATGTGAACAGGGACAGATCTGGACCCCTCACCTTCTTAGGTACATTCTGAGCTTCCCTTTGGGCGGCACATGAAACCACTGAGGTCTCGTGCTCCAGCTGGCTATGGACGTATTTTTCTTTCATTTGTCCTAATCAAAATTCAGGAGACCCTCGTACAGAATTCTGGCTTGAAAGTACTCTTTCTCCAGAACTTGCATGCGTTTTTATATTCACTCCTGATGAGTGTGTGGCCCTGGACTCCGTGTCCGTCCACTGATGCTGCTTTGTCTGTTTATTGGTGCCTCTGTTACCTTCCTCTCAGGTGCTTTTGCACATGGTCTCATAAAATCACAAAATGACATGTCTTGGTGTTAGACCACGGTCAGGTCTGATCCTTAGACAGCCCTCAGCTGAAACCCTCCCTTCTGTGTGGAAGGCTCCTATGCTGAGAAGTCCACTGGGCATTTGTACCTAAACACGACGCTGGAAGTTCGTTCTGCGTGGGCTGGTAGTCCCGGGGAGGTGAATGGCTGGGTGAGACCGATGTGGTACCGGCGGTGACGGGTGGGGCTTCCGAGGTCATTTGGGATAAAGGCATGAATGGGAGGGTCAGAGCTTTTCTGACCTGACAAGACCCTGATCCCAAACTGGTCACCCAAGAGAATCATCCCAAGGAACTCCGGAGAGAGAAAAGGGGGGCCAACACGGGGACCCTTGTGCACTTTGTGAACTCTGTTCTTTGTCTTAACTTATGGAAATGTATTCTTTATCTAAGTAGGGAAACACCTGGCGTCACTTAAGTGTGGTCCCAGCTCCCCGTCTCCGGTGCTTCCCAGCCAGCACTCAGGTCTTTTTCAGTTTTTCCTCCTCGGCATCCAGCCAGCACTGCCGAGCTTGTCCGTAACAGAGCTTCCAGTTACACTTCGGTCTTGTTTGTAAACACCAGCGCCAGCCTCCAACTTGGAATATCTGCATTTTACAAACTGTTCTTCGATCATATAACCAAGGATCAGTTGTTATATAATTTCATTAAGATAATGAAGCAATTTCCGGAGCCAGAGTTCTCTGAAGCGCTGGGAGTCCATCAGAAACACAGGCAGCTGTGTGGCCTCCTCTCCACACGAATGCAGACACTGGGTAAATATAAAGAATATAATCATATGTCAAGAAGAATCTCCAAGTAATTTATTTAAACAATGGTTACAATTGTGCTGTCTCCAATTCCTGTGTCTCTAGTAATTTAACCTGCAGCATTTCATGCCTGACATTTAATCAATACACGCAGATCATTTTAGGGGCCTATTATATCCTGAATTCATTAATCTACGTGGGCAGGAGACAAGCGCACAGGAAGGTGTCTTGGCTGAGGCCACGGAGGAGGCTGGTGAGCATTGCGCTCCCCTGTCCGAGTCCCTCGGAGCCTGCCCCCCCCCCCCCAGCGGACGTGGCCCCCTTGGCTTGCATCCTTCATTCACTCATTCTTCAGTGCAATGTATTTTGCACGAACTTGAGAGTACACACATACTGTTTCTTCTTTTTCTCACTCCTTCTCTTCTGTGAGGTGTAACTCTGATGAAAAATACAGAATAAGCTCCTTTCTTTCCGGGGTCGAGATGTTTTATTCATCCTGGAATTTGAGAGTGAAAGTTATGCAGTTCAGCTTCCCCGGTACCGGTCACCAGGAGGGGTTTGGTTTATGGTTGCACAGAAAGAATCCAACGCAATCAGCTGCTCTGTTACGATATATCATAAAGTACCCCTTAATCCTTAGGCTTTTGTTAAGAGCTGATTTATTAGAGATCTGAAGTAGATACAAATTAAGTTTGATATAATTCAGTGCAGGACAATCAGACTACTATTGCATTAAATTGACATAAATTGAATCATTTTATAATGAAATGAGCATGCCGCAGTGCTTCGGAATTCTGATGATTATTCATGGTGGACAAGAACAATGAGACACTATGATTTCTAGTTTTTTTTATTCCTTTCCTTTGTTCCATAGTCCATCTGTTGGACTGTTTTTGAATTGCATAAATTTATTGCCACTATTAGTTGTCTCGTTAATAAATAAATCTAAATTGAGAATGCTCACAGGTTCGTCTGAATCGCGGGCATCTGACTGTTCACAGCACAGATCCAGAACGGCCGAGACGTTGGCATCGCACCTACGTTGTGAGGTTATTTCGCCACTGGCTGATTCACTAAGCGCATCTCTGATAAAGCAGCGCTGACTGTAAGGCCTGTCCAAAGGAGCGGAGTTCCGCCAGCGCGGGGCAGCTGAGCTCTCCAGTGAGGGCCTAAAGGAGACGGCTGTTGGGATAAATTCTATTTCATGGCCAAGTGGGCTTCTGTGCGGCTGGAAGAATGCGCACGGTCTCCACGCTGTGCTGCGCAGAGACTCCAGTGCGTGCGCGTGCGCGAGAAAAGCGCAGCACGCGGCAGTGGGCGCTGCATTCGGACCCGTGCACTGTTGTATGCGACGCATCCGTGAAAAGGGAAAAATAGATGTCTCCCTGAAGACGTCTGGGACGAGGGAAAAGCTCAATCAACTAAACACGTTGAAGACCCAAAACTGAGCAGGATGGATGGAGAGAGGGGCGAGTGAGACACACCAGTTTATCTCTTCTACGTGCTTCTGACTTTTAGACCATGCACGCACGTGCTGCGTCACAGAAACAGCACGCCGTACCGGCTGACCGCTGTCGGCGTGTCGCGGTGCCCGCGCTGAGCCCCTCCGCCCAGCCCGGACCCGTCTCAGCGGCGGCGAGTGCGGGTGTTGCCGCCCTCAGCCGCGCCCTCTTCCAGGCGGCTGCCCCCGCCCCGCCCCGCGTGGGCCGTCCCCCAGAGCCGTGGTGGGGGGGGGGGTCCCGAGCTCTTCCGGGTAGGAGCGCCCCGCGGCCGTGATGAGCCGCGTGCAGCCCGCACGCCCCGCCGCAGAGCGAGCCGGCCGGGCGCTCCGGGCGCACGGGCTCCCTGCTGGCGGCCGCGGGGCCTCGGTCTGAACGCCCTGCGGCTGCTTCCTTGCTCTGCGCGCTCCTGCTCCGCTCACCGTCCGGGTTTCTCCTGAGAGCGCCCTCCCCCCCACCCCCAGGATCCCACCTACATAAGCGTCTCCACTTCATATGCTCCTTCTCGGGGCCTGGCCTGGGGTCAGGTTATGAAACCAGCCATGCAGATGGTCTGACGTGTTCTCGTGGCTTCTCCTCACTGCTGACTTAGTGCCTTTTATGGATGGCCACCTAAGGAAAGCCAGCTGAGGCACGGGCGGGCGGAGTAACGTCCCAAGAGCGCCCCTCTTGACAGCGGGCAGCATGGTGACTTTGAGTGGGTCCTCGGGAAGTCCCTGTATTTTACTGGCCTTCACGACGTTTCGCAATTACAATGAAATTAATTTCATCTGCTGCTCACGCTGTGGCTTTTAACAACCCTCATCCTGCAATGAGAACTTTGCAGAAAAGTGAAAATGTTTTAGGATGAACTCAAATTAAGACACTTCACTGAGTAAATGAAACGGCCAACCGGCAGCAGTGGTCGTCCCGAGGGTATGGAGGGTCAGCGGCTCCCGGCCGCGGTTGTGTCCGGGAGGGAACGGCACTCGGTATTCTGAGCAGGAGGAGCGGCAATTCACAAAATGCGGTGGCGGCAAAACCGGTAGGAGAGCCGGGCATCAGGGAAGGGAAGGCCCCGCCTGCTGTGTTGGCTGCGCGCTGCAGACCAGGCCCTGCCAGGCCCTGCAAGCCGGCAGCAGGGAAGACCTCTGCGGGGAACCCGGCGCTGCTCCTCAGCCTCATGGGGCGGCTCTTGTCCTTCGTGCTCGCGCTGTAGAAAGAGAAATACTGTGGCCTCCGATTCTCTCCCATCTTGTCATCTCATACGACGTCTCTCATGTGGGCTTTGACCACACACTCAGCTGGCGAAAGATGCAGGGAAAGTAGCATCCGGTTCTGGAAGCTTGTACCGGAGGGGAGAGCCTAGAAAGGGGGTCTGCGTGGGTCACGGACACTCACACGGAGCAGCCCGGCCACAGGCAGAGAGCATCGCTCTGCAGATCAGGCAGACGCACTGCGGGCCTCAGACAGGAAAGATGCTGGCAACGGTGAACAGGCACAACCTCGCGCCCCTGGCGTTTGAGGGGAGACACGCCACGAGTGTCTCACAAGCCGGTCTTGGAGTCTGGGGCTGCGTCGCTGTGTGTTCCCGAGCTTGATTTGATTGCACTTGGTAGCACGGGATTGTCTGTTCTGCTGATGACACTGACTGCTTTTTCAAAATGTGCTTAACATTTTCCCTCTGGGTTGAGTGCTTCGCACATTCAAATTAAGCAACTGAACTGCTTGTTTTCCATGTAAAATGCTTATTGATTTAATTTCCTTTTAGTTCAGATGGTTATGCTGTCTGTTATTCTGAAGATGAGGTCTTGCACACAGCAAACGCTGAAGCTGCCAGCTGCGTAACGATGCCATGTGTAACGAACGCTCCTCGTTGTAAAGTATGGCTTTAGGGCCCCTAGGAAGGACCCACACCTTAACATACCTCCACAGCAAATGCCACCATAATGGAAATTCCCTAACAGCCATATATTTTAAAATTTTCTCCACCTGTTCCCACAAGAACTAACAATCTAATTTGCCTTAAAGGTTTTTAATTTATTTTTTAATTTATTTTTGCCCCAAGGTTTTTTTTTTTTATTTTTTAAATTTTTTTTGCCCTAAGGTTTTAGTAACTAAATATGTTTTTGGTGAGAATAATCCCAGATTAGCAACATGAATAAAAAACGAAAACAAATAAAATAAGATAAAAGGGATGATGATAACTGAGACAAGAATCGGGTGCTGTGAAAATTAGAAGGTGAAGAACGACAAGTTTGCAAGGAGACTCTGATGGCAGCTGGGGCAGTGGAACAGGTGGGCGATGCAGAGTCAAAAGGACGTGACTCTGACTCCTGGGACGTTGGGTGAATGAGCTAACCTCTCTAAACAGGAAGTGGGGTCTTACCAATCTTTTGAGGAGTGGCTTTTTAAGTTGAAATATAGTTGATTCACGATGCTGTGTTAGTTCTGGCATGCAGCGTAGTGATTCAGTCACACATGACTATGTATTTTCTTTTTCAAATTCTTTGCCGTTATAGGTTATTACAAGATGTTGAGCATCGCTCCCTGGGCTGTGCAGTAGGACCTTGTTGTTTATCTATTTCACACGTAACAGTATCTGCAAACCCCAAACAGGTGATTTATCCACTTCCCGCCTTCCCCGCTGGGAGCCATGAGTTTGTTTTCTATGTCTGTGAGTCTGTTTCTGTTTTGTAAATAAGTTAATTTTTAAGATACATAAGGGCTATCGTATGATATTTGTCTCTCTCTGTATGACTTACTTCGTTTAACATGTCTGCGCTGCTGTAAATGGCAGGATGTGGCCCAGCTGTGCTATCTCCCGCCCCCCTTGGATCAGGTGCGTGGGCTGTGTGCAGGTTTAGCTCGGTGTGTGCTCTGGGCAGGTCTCAGCTGTTGTCATGACTCCCTTCCCGAGGGGTCTGGTCTGTATTTTGCCCTGGGCTCGTTTGCGGTCAGCTCCTTACCTGTCAGAAGGTTTGTCACCTGTGAGTGTCTGTCTTCCTTCAGAGACCCCTTCCTGCTGGACCTGGTCCAAATTCACTTTTAGTGAATGGGTCCCTTGTGGAGCCTCTGAGACGTTACAGCATTTATTACGTCCTGCACCTCTGTGAATGAACGTGTTTTCCAGTCACTCCAGGCTGCTCACCCTCCTCAGAGGTCGCCATGATTCACACACATGCATCCCTCTTTATGGGGGCACTCAGAGAGTTAGCACATCTTCACTTAATAGAACAACACACTCATTTTGTCATGTCCCCCAAGCAATCCATAGAATTTTATACTCTAATCA
Source organism: Camelus dromedarius (assembly GCF_036321535.1). Taxonomy (NCBI): domain Eukaryota; kingdom Metazoa; phylum Chordata; class Mammalia; order Artiodactyla; family Camelidae; genus Camelus; species Camelus dromedarius. The sequence continues at coordinate 1,341,096 of NC_087461.1, forward strand.
TATCCTGTATATGACCCTTGAGCAGGTTTATTTATATAAATTTTATATAAATACCCTCTAGGTCCATCCATTCATGTTGCTGCAAATGGCAATATTTTATTCTTTTTCATGGCTGAGTAATATTCCATATAAAATATTGCATCTTCCTAAGTTAATCTTCAGTTGATGGGCACTTGGGCTGTTTCCATGTCTTGGCTGTTGTGAGCAGTGCTGCTGTGAACATTGGGGTACATTAGCATTTTTGTTTTTTCCAGATAGATACCCAGGAGTGGAATTGCTGGATCATATGGTAGTTCTATTTTAAGAAGATAATTCTTTTCAATAATTTGAAGGGGGCAAGGATTCAGGCAAAGAGATCAGCTTGGAAGTCTTTGCATATTTTCATTTTGTATTGACACAAAAATTGTCATTGTGGCAGCAAGAGAGGTGAGGATGAGACGTATTCAAGAAAAACAAGTAATCCTGTTTTGTCTTGCATTTTTGTCAACTCTATGCATGCCTGTCTTCACGATTTTAAGGGACCGATGGCAGAAAAACAGTTATTAATTTTTTACTCTGTAGTATACTACATACATAGAATACGTTTGGTCTTTGATTGATCGAATGTATTATGATTGAATTTATTATTTTCTACTGAATGACAAGAACCACTTAAATCATAAGCACAGATAAACATGCATATCTCATCAGTCTTTAAACTAGAATGCACCTCAGAATGAAAAGCCAGTGGCTTGAGAGTGATGGGGGATTGAAACACAATTCACATCGTCTAAAAACTGGCTAAATTAAATGCAGCAGCAGATCGCCTGGCTGTGATCCAGGTCTCTCTCCAGATGGTGTGTCCCTGCGCAGGTAGAGATAGGAAAATGAAAAGTGATTCTCCTGCTAGCCTGGCATCTTTATGCCAAACAGGATTATTTACGAATTTCTTTGAGATTAATAAAGGACAGAACCACCCCAAGAAGGAGACTTTGTTTTAAAAGCCTGGGGTGAGGCTTGGCTGAGAACAACCCTAGACCACGACTGAGAGGGGCTCTCAGTTCCTGCACCTGCCCTTCTGTTTTCCTCCTAAACAGCCCTCACAGTTCGGTGGTCAAAACGGCCCTCTGCCAGAGATGCCCTACCATGAACCATTCCATTTGGCTTCTCAGAATTAAACAGTTTCTGTTGAACTGAAACAGTTTGAGTGCGCCTTGGTGCCCCAGTTAAAAGAAATACAGAAAAAGCAAAGTCCTCTCAGCCCAGGCGCCAAGTCCCAGCACTATTGACTCTGTCGTGGGGAGTGTTTGGTTGCACAGAACACTAACTCCGACGCGGGCTACAAGGTTAATATGTTTGTTTAACTTAGTGTTTTCAGGCTCATTAGACAGTGTTTAGACATTACATATTATAATTATTAATCATATCTCAATGGAGGAGAGAAATGTGTTCCACCAAATATCTACAAATTAATATGCATCTTAGCCCCTATTAATTTTGAAAATGGGAAAACCAGTGTCGCATGATAAAGGACTGCGTGTGTGATATCATTCGTCTCAATCAATATCCACATAGGGTTTTAAAAATAATTTTTCCAAATGGCTTAGAAAGAAAAAGCACCTATTTTTATTTAATTATCAAGTTCTAACAAGAAATCACAATAATAACTGAATATTGTGTGAAAATATTGACTTTGTGCTTTCTTGTATGCGGTAACCATAGAGTATCATAAAAATCCGGTGCAGCCTTGTTTTTCCAGCTTGCGTTTAAAGATTCACAGACTCTGAGTGACAGTTGTCGCCCGTCTCCTGGCGCATTCATGCGCGGACCTGTAGCAATGCAACCTCCTTAGGAGTCTGCGCTCGTAATTTCCTCCCAGAACTTTTACTGAACAGGCCTGCTTCATCACCAAGCTCCAACCTTAAATAGTTTCTCTTTCAAATACTAACCATGGGTTGTTAATTTAAGTGTTCCCTTTGTGGTTCTGTCAATGAGGACTTACGGGTGTGATTTGTAATTATATCATAAGGCTGTTAATGCTTTTCTTTGAGAAATACAATAAAATAGAATAACTGAAGCTTCACCTTTTAGCTTTAATGGAAAACATCCGTGGGAAAGGTAACATTTTCATTACTTAAATTCATTTTTATTTTAAAATACATTTGTGAAGGAAAAATATAAGCATGTTTAACACATAAGATTTTAGTGAAAGAAAAGTAAATTCAAAGATAAGACTGAGAAGTTTATATCTTGGATGATTGACTCAGTATGTAACCATTTTATTAAACCATTTTCTTTCTCCAAATTATACTTTCTTCCTTCTTTATTTTGGAATGATAACAAAATTTACACCTATTAGATGAGGCTTCAATAAACATATATATTTATATGTGTGTATATACACACACATGTGTGTGTGTATATGTATATATATATATATATATAAGCTTAGCTTTGTGCTGGGTGTGTAGCAGTAACCAAACAAAAACAGGAGGCCCCTTATATATAAACTCCAGAGAAGATACCATTTATTTGAAAGATAAATATAACGAGATTAATTTTGGTTATTTATTTGATAGATAGAAATAAAGTTGTCAAACCTTTGACTCATAATAGAATCTAAAATTTTCTTCTAAATATAAATAACACAGTGCCGCCTATCCCAGGTCATGTCTTCTGCGTTTTATCTGCTACACGATCATCTTCAGTTAGAATGAAATGTCTTCAAATGTTCTACCATCAAAAGGGCACAAGTTGGGGTCCACGCCAGCTGAGATGAGGAAGAGGGAACTGGGTTTACTCTTTGGCCTGAAATAAGTAACAAATAAATGCAGAACATGTAGGAAGTAGTGTAATTCAGGGTATCAGACAGTGGGGGTCCTGTACCCTGAGATTTGGGAAGGAGGTGACAATTTAATGTATCTAAAGGCAAACCATGGAAAATGTAAAGACTCAGATGAGTTAAAGAAAAGGGGAGACCTATTGCATGCAAACACTCATCAGAAAGTGAGGGAAGCTGAATTAATTCAGACAAATCCGACTTCAGAACAAAGAAGATTAAAATAAATAAGGAAGGCATTACATAAAGATAAAGGTGTCAATATTTTAAAAACCTACAGCTAATATTTTAAGAGTGAGAAATGGACATTTTTCCAATAAGACCAAGAACAAGGCATGATGTCCTATTCCACATGGCACTGGAGGTCTTAGCTAATACAAAATAAAAGAGAAGAAAGGATGGAGGGGGTGGAGAGACAAAGGAAAAATGTACAGATTAGAAAGGAAGAAATTACACTGTTTTTAGTTGCAGCTAGCAAGGTTGACTATGCAGAAGATTCCAGACACTCTTTAAAAAAGTCTTGGAACTATTAAGTATAACAGGATGAGAAGACACAAAGTTGCTGCACAAAAGCAGAGTGTTTACCTGTAAACCACCAACGAGCAACTGAAATTTGAAATTAAAAAAATATATATATCCCATTTACAATAGTACTAAAACACAAAATATTTATATATGTCTAATTAAACATGTACAGATCTCTATGTGGAAAACTACAAAACTCTGATAAACCAAAGGTCTAAAGTAACTGAGAGATGTTCTGTGTTCACATGTTGTGAAGACTGGTAGGTTGCGAATTCTCAACACGATTTACCAATTCAGTCCAATCCCAATCAAACTCCCAGCAAGCTGCTTTGTAAATACTGACAAACTGAATCTCAGGTACATGTAGAGAGGCCTGAAACAGCCACATGGCACTGAAGAGGAACAGTCAAGAGGGTTGACAGGACAACTTCAAAGCGTCCTATAAAACTGCAGTGATCACGAGCCTGTGATCCTGCAACACACCAGGCATAAACATCGGAGGAACAGCCTAGGGAGCCCAGAAACAGGTCCACACAAACAGAGTCGCCCGACTGTTGGCAAAGGAGCAAGGGGAACTCACCTGAGAAAGGAAAGTCTTTAAAACAAATGGTGTTGGAACAACTGGGCATCCTTAAGGGGAAAAATGACCTTAGACAAAGACCTTGCGCCTTTCACAGAAATTAACTCAAAATGGATGTTAGACTTAAGTATGCACAGGCCAGTGATAAAGCTGCCAGAAGGAAACCTAGGAGAGAAGAGGAGACTCTGGGTTTGGTGGTGAGATTTTGGATACGGCTGCCGAAGCACAGTCTGTGACAGTGACAGCTGACAAGACGGACTTCACTAAACCAGAAGCTTCTGCTTTGTGAAAGACACTGTCAAGTGAAGACAGACAAGCCAAAGACTGGAGGAAATGTTTGCAAAACGTGTATATCTGCTAAAGCACATGTTTCCAAGTCTTCATACCCCAAAATATTTAAATCAACAGTAAGAAAGCAAACAATTCATTGAAATAATGGACAGGAGATCTGATCAGACACCTGAGTAGAGAAGATACACTGCTGCAAATACGCCTCTGGAAGGATGCTCCACGCCGTTTGTCATCAAAGAATTGCAAGTTAAACTTACAGGGGACACCATGACACACCTGTCAAAATGGCTAAAATCCCCTGTGCACACGTGAGAAACACCAGAGAAGTCTCAGCTGAGGAGCATTCTGCAAAACCCCGGTTCTCTTCAAAACCCTCAAGGTCATCAAATACAAGGGAGGTCTGAGAAACAGTCCCAGCCCAGAGCTGCCTTAGGATGTGTGAGGGCTGAATGTTATGGGGTGGCCTGGAGGGGGTCCTGGGACAGAAAAGGGACTCGAGGTAAAAACTAAGGAAATCTGAATAAAAGATGGGCTTTAGTTAATCCCAGTCTATGAGCATCGCTTCCTTCACTGTAGCACTGGTGCCATATGAATGTTCTTATTTAGGAACTGAGTAAAATGCCTGCAGCCGTATACAGCCGTCCCAAGGTTCTTTGACAGATGTTTCTTAAATGTACCAGAAATTTAAGTGCTCAGTATTGTAACAAAGTCAATAAATGTCACTGCAGGACTAAGGCAGCAAAGTTCACCCTGAAGACTGGAAGGTACGAACACACGCAGCGTGCTGTCGGTGGGAAGGCCGGGGTCCCCAGCGTGACGAAGCCAGGAGAAGGGCAGGCTTTGCCGTGGGTTCTCCGCCTAACAGTGAGATCTTGTAGCCGCAAAGTATTTCATTACTTACATTCTAGTTGGACCAAAAAAAAAAAAAAAAAAGTCTTGCAGACGCTCCAGGGCTTGTCAACGTGGGAGCTGAACTTTGGTGTCAGTGTTTATGCCTTTCCTTGCTCTGGGCTAACACAGTGTTCAGACACAGTTTTGAAAGTGAAACCTGTCATGTTTTCAGAACCACAGGGCTACACTGGGCCATCCAGGTGGCGGCTGGGAGGGTCCTGCCCAGAGTGCTGGCCTGAGGTGCTACGCTGGGAGTGAAGGGGGGTAACGAGGAGGATGGAAAGGACACGTCGCAGAACCCAGGACGGATGTGACCTCGACCGCTGACGCCTGACCTGGAGGGCGAGGAGCCACGGCCCACCTTACTGTGAGTTGTGCTGGGAAGCCGACGGTGACTAGTGCTGGCAGGACGAGGGAGGCGGGAGGCGGGTCTGTGGCGGCGGCGGCCCACACGGGGTGCTCAGCCCGCCGCCCACACAGCCGTCTCCCCTCCTGGGGACGTATTCACCAGCTGATAAACTGCACCTTACCCTCTCTCCTTCCTGCTCGGAACATGTGTTTGTGAGAGAGAGAAAGATAAATAAGGATGATTAAGAAGAAGGTAAACAGGGTCCTAAAGTTATCAATTATTTAACCAGGAATAGATAATTTATCTTTTCTGAGTCTAGGTGAGGTAAACAATGATACTCCAAAGAAGAGGTACTTTTCTTAGTTCAAATAAAATTTACTCCAAGTTCTCCCATGCACATACTTTTAAAATCAATTTTATTGAGGTACTATTTGCATACAATGCAATACATACACTTACAGGCATAATTTGATATGGTTTGATAAATTCACTTGCTACTTTAATTATTAGTTTTATTTTTATCAAAGTTACACATGGGCTAATATTATGGACCGAATTGTGTCCCCAAAATTCAGATGCTGAAGTTCTAGCCCTTGGAAGCTCAGAATGTGGCTGTACTTGGAGATGAGGTCTTTACAGAGGCGATGAAGGCGAAATGAGGTTAAGTGGGCGGGTCCTCATCCCCAAGGACTGGTGTCCTTGTGAGAAGAGGAGCTCAGGACACAGACACGCGCAGAGGGGAGGCCATGAGATGACTCGGGGAGGAGACGGCCGTCTGCACGCCCGGGAGAGAGGCCTCCGGAGAAACCAGCCCTGCCCACACCCTGCCGCGGACTTCCCGCCCCCAGGCTGTGAGAAACACCGTCCGCGGAGCTGGTGGGGACGACACGGCAGTGACACTCGACTCTCTCCGCACTTTGTCCTGTAATTTATCTCCGTATATCATTCCATTTATCAAGGAAGCATTTTTTTATCGAAGCATAATTTCCAGTGTACAGCATCATGCTTCAGTTGTACGTATACAGACGTCTAGTTGACACGTGTGAATACTAACTACGTATATAAGACAGATAAACAAGCATCTTCTGTACAGCACAGGGAACTACATTCAATATCTTCTGTAATCAGTTAAGCATTAATAAATATTTTCCATGGCTAGTTTTACTATAGAAGAGACAGTTACACCTCACCCTCCCTCATCCCCCAGCCCTCACCCCACCATTCTAACAGAGGGTAATCCAGCCCTAGCTGAAGCCAACGCTCACTTGACCCCCTTGGAGTTAATAATTTTCCCCCTTTCTTCCCTCTGCACCTGTTAGCATTTCTGCCGCACTCTCCACGGTGAAGTCCCTCCCAATGTCCCGCAGATGCAGCCAGCACGGCAGGCAGCCACGTCTCGGTTCCTTCCTGGGGCCTCTGGAGACCTGGCCAGTCCAGACTGGCTCCTCCAGGGACTTGCTTCTCAGACGCCCTTTGAACTTGGCTCCTGTGTTGGGTGCTGTGTCCAGGATTCTGTTTCCTCCTCACAGCTCACTCCCTCGTTTACTGCAGCAGGATTCTCAGCCATTTCATGAGAAGGGTACAAAGGGGAGACATCTTTTTGAGATCTCTCATATCTTAAAATGCAGTTATTCCATGCACACCGACCGTTGATTGATATTTTTGCAAGGGGGAAATTCTGAACTGGAAAATCACGCCCTTCCCCAGTTTTGAGGGCTTGCCGTGTTCTCTTCCGGCCGCCAGGACGGCTGTTGGGAGTCCCGGCTGTCCTGGTGTCTGATCGTTGAGCATGCTGCGCACTGTCCTCCTCCCGCGGGTTTCCGCCTGGCCTCCTGACCTGGCCTGTGTTCAGTCAGCCTCCTAGATTCTTGATGTGCAGCTTCTGCTTGGAAAACAGAATATTTTAGTGTGAAGAAATACCCTCTGATTTTGATAGTAACTGGTAAGTACGTACGCCCCGTTTCTCAGATCTGTCTTTCTGAAAGTCCTGTTAATTGGAAAATGAGCCCCCTGGACTGAGGTCTGAATTTTTCATATTTTCTTTCGTATCACCCTCCGTATTATTTGACAGCATCTAATATTTCGTGAGAGATTTCCTTATTTGCATCTTCAGTGTTCCATAGTTGTGCTAAACAGCAGTTCTATTTTACTTCCTAAGAGCTCTGCATTTTCTCACTGCAGAGGTTCTTTCATGCTATTTCTTTTCTGATGTATAAATTCAGTTCTTTCTCTTGCCTCTCTGGGGATGTTTGATATGCTTTCTAAAAGTTATTCTGTCATATTTGTTTTTTTGCATTTTATATATTTTGAGGCTTTATCATTAGCTGTAAAGACAATCTGAATTGTTATGTCAACCTTGGACCACAACATGTCTGCTGGTACTTCCTGAGTCACATTCCGGCTTGTCTGATGTTGGTACACTTGTCCCAGTGGTCTTGTATGAAGACCTTTTTCTGTCCTTTTCTCTCAACCTTCCTATGTGTTTATACTTACAAGTCTTCCACGTAGGGCATCCAGGTGGGTTTTAGACACAGTGACAGTCATTATCTTGTCTATCAAAAACTGACATAAACAACAGGTGTACAAGCAAGTATACAAATCACGCATCACCCTGGAGCAGTAATCTGTAGAGTCACCCCTGCCTAGGACCTGTCCTCTCGTCCCCGGTCTTGGTCTGCCCCATCCTGAAATCTCACCTCAGTTTCAGCGTCTGTGGACGCCAGAGTGTGCAGGACCTGTGGACACGAGCCAGGGCTTGAGTTTCCTTCTCAGTGGAAAGGGGAGTGTTGGAAAGCTCTGCTACTCCCGTCGCTCCAGCTGCTGTGTTGCGGAGAGGACGCGAGTGGAGGAGGGTAAGGGCAAGGGACCACTCCGCCCCACTGCAGTGATCCAAGAGCGGAGGGTGCTGGCCAGTGTCCAGTGGTACCAAGGAGCATGGGAGGGAGATTACAGATTCGGGATATACCTTAAACATGGAGTCAGCTAAATTTGATATTGGACTGATTGATACTGGATTTGCACTGCGATGGAAGGAGAGGAATTGGGGAGTGTTTTCAAGGTTTTCGCTCTGAGAAAACGGAAGGGTAAAGACCCCACTCACTGAGTGGTGAAGACCAAGTGAAGAGACTGGGAAGTTAGGATTTCAACTCCAGGTGCATCAAGCCGTATCGAGCATCTGAAACTTCTAGGGAAGTCGCCATTGGTCTCTTTGAGTTGGCTGGATGAGTCTGGAGTCCGTGAAAAAGATCAGGAGTAAACATATAAACCTGGAGTTTGTTCATGTATAACCACAGACTGGACTGCTCCTCAAAGGAGTGGAGATGAGAGAGGAGAAGCAGTCAGGGAGGAACTTGGGACACCCGCCTTAGGAGTCCAAAAGAGAGCCAGGAAGTGTGTTTTCCTGGAAGCCAAGTGAGAAACTATTGACAAAGAACTGAGTTACCAACCATATCAAATATCGATAGGGTAAGAGCGGGCATTGACCACCGACTTTAAGAAAGTGAGGGTCGAGGGAGACTGACGAAGCTTGTGGTTTTGGAGTGCGGGGTGGGGCACCAGTCTGATCAGAAAGGTTTACTGAGAAGAGGAGGCTCCGAGAGGGGGTTTGGCTGCCGAGATGAGCAAAGAAACGTGGCGTGAAGAAGAGGCAGTGGGTTAAGGGAAGATTTTATCCTTGCTGGTTTTGCTTTCATTTTCTTTTCTTTCTTTCTTTTCCTTTCCTTTCTTTGTGGTTGGGCTACATGATTTTTTAAACAAATACATTGCAGTTTTAGATTTGGAGGGGAAGTTATGACTCAGAATTGTTCAAGTTGCAGAAATTTTGTGATCAGTGCCAGATTAGCACGGAGGCCCGAGAAAGTAGGAGATACACGCGAAAGAGCTTTAACACAGGTTCATGATTGTTCTCTACTAGGCTCCAGGGAAATAACCTAGTGTGACGGGTTTAAATGTATCTGAGTCACCTGAAATAAAAAGCTATACAAGTGCACATGAGTTATCTCATTCTTTCCAATGTAACTCTTACGGTTTAAAAGGGAAATCAATCATGGGAAATACGAGACTGCTTTCTGCAGCCTTTTCAAAATGGCTCGTTTTAAAGCTTTTCCACACTAACGTGCATTAATTAAATCTCTCGCAGAGACTGGAGCGGAGTGGGGAGGGGGTGTTTGGTGGGTCTGTTGGGAATTAAATGAATAAGTCTGAATTGTGATATATACGCATCACACCATTATATGTATGTATCTGTATAAAGCATCAAAACTTAAGGGCCTCCAACGTCAAACCAGAGAGGAAGCCGTGAGTCACAAGGATGTGACACTGCCTTCCACGGCCGATACCGACGGCAGCACTTTCCCTCCAGGGAATTTCACAGTGTGATGAACACACACGGCGCTAGGATCCCAGGTCCGCGCTCGGTTCTGGCTTCCAAACGCCTGTCAGCAAATACAATGGAAACAAAATTCCAGTTTCTCTGCCGCTGTGAAACGTACTGCAGAGCTGACAACAATGGAAACTCAAATCCACCTTCATCTGAGTCATCGGAATATTTGCAGTATCTGGAAAGCAAGTCGAAAGTGAGAAGAGACCCATTTATTGTGCAAAATCTGAAATTCCGTTATAATCCACATCTCATCTCCATCTTCAAAGTAAGTGGCCAGATTTTAATTGTATGTAGTTGGTGCCACATCCGTGCTCTCTAAATTGGACTCTATTCCAAGAATTTTCAAGATTTGCAGATACTAACTACTATATATAAAAAACAGATAAACAACGCATGTCTACTGTGGAGCACAGGGAACTATGTTTAGTATCTTGCAGTGACCTCTAATGAAAAAGAATATGGAAGTGAGTCTTTGTATGTACATGGATGACTGAACTGTTGTGCTGGACACCAGAAGTTGACACAACATTGTAAGCTGACTACACTTCAATTTAAAAATTTTTTTAAATTAATGATGCCACCCATAACAGTAGCAGTCTGTGTTATCCAAAAACAAAAATTGAGACAAATTAAAAATACATGTCAACATGAGGAGAATTGAAGTTGTGTCTTCATGAAAATGATTAATATTTCTAGTGTTGGACGCAAATTCCGTTTGCATGAAAACTGACATTTCAGTCTACCCGATTCGTACAAATCCACCTGGGACTGAATATCATCCTTTGGAAAAAGTTTATTGTAAAACACATGTATGTGTCAGAAGATTGCTTTGGGGTGTGAATCTACATAAAATGTACAAACCACAACTTCAGTTTTGAACTCATTTAATTACTCTCACAGATTCAGTTCCCAGAATCCGTCTTCCTTATAGGCAACTTCCTGAATCGAAAAGAACGTGTGCGAATAGGGAGTAACACTTCAGGCTGGCAACGCACGTAGCTTACAGACTGGCTTTGGGTAAGTTAGGGGGACATCCTTCTGTCCACGTGGAGACAAGTTCTGTTTTTCTTGGTCATTCTAATTTCACTTAAACCAAGACCGCAAGGATCTCTTGACTGGACCTGTTTTCCTAATTCCTGTGTTAATGAGGAAGTGGTATCACGTGAAACATAGACATGAGTAGGGAAGGCACCGCTAAGCTTATGGAGCTGGACTAAGTCCTCAAGCACAACACATGCCTGCAGGTCGCAGGCTGGGTCCAGAAGACAGGTCCTAACACAGATTAGCATGCAGGAGGGGGTCACCAGGTTCTCTGGGGGAAATGAGGGGCAAGAACAAAACTGGGAAGAGTGATGGTTGAGCTGCCCTTGGTCTTAATGGCAGCCTCAGCCAGGCTGATGGAAGGTTCTGGGGGTGGGATAAACCAGCAAATCCAGAGCTCTCCTGACGTGAGGTGTCTCACGGCCCCGTGCCCTTCAGTCGTTTGGATCTGAGCCACCCTGGGAAGGCAGCTCTCGGCAGCAGGGGTAGTCCTAGAGGATGGGGAGCAGCCATCCTCTGGGTGCATTGGAAGCAGCTGGGGTAGTAAACACCCCATTCCTGGAGGGGGCTCTGCCGGAACCACAGTCTGCCTGTCACAACCATCCACGTGCTCTGTATCGATTCTTAGAAACGCTCTTCCAGGAGGCGGGTGGGTCTCTCCTCCTGCGGGAAATACAGAAGACGGAGGCCAGCAGGAAGAGCGGAGGCCCTGAGTGTTGCAGCTCTCGGGGCCGAGCTGTGCTCCTCGCCTTCCTCGTCCACCCCCACTTCCCCGGCACGCAGTCTCTCAAGTGAAGACACTGGAAGACACTGGAGGCTAATCGCCAAGATGCTTTCCTGGGAGTTGCAAGCACTTAGCCTCTCTGTAGGCAGTCGGTTCTGCACCTGAAGACTGGCTTCACTTGGAAAATGGCACAGGACCATGACTTTTAATGGGGGTGACTGCCCTCCACCTCGTGACCAGTCCTCCTTTATGTATTTACATTGCGCAGCCCTGGGTGGGTGCCTCTGGGCGTGCTGCATTTTACTAACAGTGTCCATGACCCTCCGCGGGTGGGAGCTGCCGTCCAGCCCCGCCGGGCATTCGGATTACTCAGTCCACCTGGCTTACGACAGTGAGGCACCCCCTGTTGGCTCTGTTGTGTCAGAATCCAGTCCTCCGATCGGGTCGCCGTCGGTAGGACTGGCTTACGCGTGCACCCCCTTCTGTTAACCCCAGCCTACGAACGAGGCCTTCTGCACAACTTCCTGGCGACGCCGGGGCCCTTCCATCGTGTGTGCTCTACCCTGCTACACGGCGCACCTCCCGGCCCCCAGCGTGGTGCCCGGCCGCAGTCTGAGCGCCCAGCCCGCCCACGTCTAAGACCTCGTTAGTCCCGCCCTCCCTCCCACAGATGTGCGTCCAGGCTTTTCCGCCCCACCTCGCACGTGCCGTCACTGTTTTCCACGCGGCGGGGCGACACCCAGCGCAGGCACCCCCACCTCTCCGGGCCCCTGCTGGGGTGTTAAATCCGTCTGCGGAGAGTTCGCCCAGGATATAAAAGCTTTCGTAGCCAATATTACGATGCCCTTGCCTTCGTCGGGCGTGCTCAGCACCCAGTCCTGTGTGTGCTTTCCGGACGCTGCTGGTCCAGGGTGGCTAGGTCTCGCTGCTCCTCTGGGTGTAACCTCTACAAGGAGCGATGCATGGAATCCCCAGCCGCGCCAGGAGGGCGCGCTGGGGCTGGGACCACGTGGCCACACGCCCTCCTGAGTGGCAGGAAGGGGCAGGGCTGATTCTCCCAGTGGCCAATCAGAGAGCAGCACCGCCCAGAAGAGGCGTGGTCGTGGGGACCCCTCGCCCGCGAGGCGGGTCCAGGGCCTGACGGCGGACGGCCGTGTGCAGGTGGTGAGAGGCGCATCCATCCTTCCCCGGAATGATCTGGGTGGCTCCCCACGTCCAGCAGAGTGCCCGGCGCTGCCCCTGATGAACTGTCGCACCGCCCCTCGCTGCCGTCCTGGGGGGCCGGCCCTCGTCTCTTCTCTTCGTTACATGATCCGGCAGCGCTTACTTGCTGTCTTCATTCTGGCCTCTCGATCCCTTCCTCATGCTGGCTTCTCAGCTCCCTCCCACCCCCACGGCTGGTCTCCGTCTCTGTCTCCGGGAATCACCACCTGACTTCACCACTAAGTTCTTAAAGAGGCGCGCAGCCCTTCTCTCAAAGACAGCCACGCAGGTACGAGTGGGTTGTACTCACGGTCACGTATTTCCTTAACAAGGGGGGGGGGGGTTGCACTTGAATTACGACGCTGATCTCTTTGAACAGGGCCCTGTTTTCAGCCCATTAAGAGACATGTCCATTTTCAGGCAGACTGGCTTAGATGAATGGTATCTTCTAGGCAACTGTCTCAAAGTGACATTAAAGTCTATTTGGATTAGATACTTACATCCTGGGCCTCATCAGACAGTAGAAATTTCATAGGATGCAAAGTCATCATGAAATTGTAAAATAGGTTTTTCCTTTTCTTTCTTTTTTCCCCCTCTTTTCTCAAAGCACAAGATTAAAGTAAGCTTTGCTCTAAGGTAGCTTGGATATGAGTTTCCCATTCACTGTGGGAAAACTTTATGACTGACAGCATTGTTTGGGCTACCTATTAAGAGAAACAGTTGATACCGTGAAGGCCTCTGGCTAAACTCTGGCTCCGGGATCATAAAACCTCTCCCATTTACAGAAATAAATTACATTATGTTCCTTTCTCCTGTTTTATAGCTGCAAATACCATGTTTTGGTAGACAAAGAACCAGCTATCCGCCTGTCCCTACTGGAAATTTCTGACAGATGTTGGGTAACTGCGGCTCTCGCGGATGAGAAGGGGTTGTGTCAAGATATCTCCTCCTGGGGGTCTATTAGTCCCTGGTCCGAGATGTGCTGAGGGGGAGAAGAGAGGAAAACAGGGGCCCTGACATTAGAGCGGTTTATCACCCACTGCTGCGTGTAGAGTAAAGAGATTCTCTTCCAAGATAGTCTGTTATCTGCCGCTTGCTGGCTTCCTGCTGGCATATGTTTTTTTCAGTAGCCAATAAATTGCTGAAGGCCACATTTGGAGAGTAAGTACTGCTGCACGTCTGACTTTCTATATTGTTCTTTTATTTATGGCAGCGTTTGCCCATTTTCTTGAAGAATCTAGTATAGACAAGGAGGTGGGTTTTTTTGTTTGATTTTTTGTTTTGTATCTTTACTTACCGTGTTGTTTCATTGATGATTGTTTACCAAATGTATTGTTATAATGAATAAGCCAGTGAAACATACTCATTTTTAAAACTCTTGCCCCTGGCTCAGGGCGCTGAACGGAGGCACACACACACTTTTATCTGCAAATATGTGATTCCTTCCTCCTTTCCTCACATCTCATATCTCTTTCCATCGACGCATTTCTTCCATCAGTGTGTTGTTCACCATCTGGGACCCTATACCCAGTGCATTAATTGATGTTAAAAGCACTACTTTCTTTTGACACTGAACCCTTGCCTGGGTTAACAGGGAATTCGTTCCTAAGCTCTATTTTATAAAATCAGTTGAGGAAAACAGGGTTAGGAATCCTTCAAGAGTGTTTACAGGTCAGGAATTTTCAGCCACCTTTGTTCTGCCCAGCCAGGCATTGGCCCGCTAATTTATTAGGGACAAGATCAATAACCTGAACTAGATTGCTGTGCTTAACTTGAATCGAATTTATGCCATGTTTACAGCTGTTTTCTCTGATAGCATCCTTGGAGGGGATGAGCTGTTAATCTAATGTGTTTTTGCCACCATTTTGCATGTGTTGATTGCTTCAGTGACTTCCTAGAGGTTCTTTATCGCAAGCCCAAGCTCATCGCTGGAAATCAATCAGAATAGCCCTTTATTTCTCTCTAAGGAATATAGAAAACTTAGCAGAAACAAAATAGTGCCTCTTAACTGTGGTTAGCCTTGGGCGATGGGTGTCCTCGGGGCTCCAGGAGGAACCGTGAGCGGTGTTACTCACTCTGAGCCGCCGACAGAGAGTGCATTAGTGCCCACCGCCATGTGACAGATGCCCGCAAAGGGAGCCGCCCGGAACGACACGCCTTTGCCATCCCGCAGTCTCTGTGGGTCAGGAGCCCTGGCGCGGCTCACCTGGGCGCGCCCCAGACGGCCGTCAGGGTGCCGGGCAGGACAGGCTCTCACCCGGAGCTCAGCCCCGAAGGGCCTCCTTCCGAGTCT
This sequence comes from Camelus dromedarius, assembly GCF_036321535.1. Classification (NCBI taxonomy): domain Eukaryota; kingdom Metazoa; phylum Chordata; class Mammalia; order Artiodactyla; family Camelidae; genus Camelus; species Camelus dromedarius. The sequence continues at coordinate 1,356,192 of NC_087461.1, forward strand.
GCTCAGTCATTTTGGCAGAATCCATGTCCTCGAGATGGCAGGACTCATGGCTGCTTACTTCTTCAAAGCCAGAAAGGAGAGCCAGACTCCAGAGCGCGGCTGCCAGCAGGACAGACGGCACCAGCTGCGAGTGATGCCGTGCCGGTGCCACCTCCTCGGCCCCTTTGCTGCCATTGCCGCTGGCTGGAAGGCGTCCCAGGTTGCTCCCAGGCTCCAGGGCAGGAGGTGACGTGAGGATGTGCACGCTCAGAAGTGGGGGTCACGGGGACCACCTTGAAGTCCGTCCGCAGTGGTCCACCTTCTGCCTCCGAAGACTCCCCTCTTTCCCGCACGCAGACGTTTTCACTCTCCTTCCGAGGCTCTCGGGACTTTCACCCCGTTCTGGGCTCAGCTCAGCATCCAGAGGTCGTCTAGGTCAGGTCTCGGTGCAGGTGAAGCTTCTGGGTGGCATCTCTTAAGTGCAGTTCCTGGGGCACAAGGCCTCTCCTTCTATCGGCGTGTGACACTGGAGAGGCAGGTGTCTTCCCGCCACCCCGCAGCACGCAGCGGTGGCACATGCTGTGTCTGTCACCCTCTCGCCAGCCCCGAAGCGCGGCAGAGGGGTTGAGAGCGCCAGGCGCTGGAGAGGGTTTCTGGCCCGGCTGCCGGGGCGGTTGGCGGCTGCTGAGCGCAACTGCGACTCCAGCCAGCGGGGGAGGCCGGGCGGGGGCGTAGCGCAGAGGACCCGGGAGCCCCGCGGGGCCCCAGCACCTAACCAAGAACCTTTACCGCCCGACAGGCAGGCAAACCCAGACTCGCGCTTTCCTCTTGGTTCTGCTCTACTGCAAAATCTGAAAATTTTAAAGGTTATTTACATTTCTCGGAAAGACATAAAGCAGCAGGAAGCTCAGTCTCCTGGGCTGGGTAATATGCATTGGCCTTTGGTTACTATTTGCAATGTGTAAAATGCTTTTATCTTTACATTTGTTACATGCATGCGTGTTTGTGTGCGTACACAATTTTCATGTAATAAATACGGAAAATGGAAGTTAGACGGTTTATGTAATTCATCCGAAGTAAGGTAATGTGGCTGGATTAAGTGACAAAACCCAAGATTCAGTCATCGTCCAAATTCCTTACTTTTTACACTAAATGTAATTTCCTAGCTTTGTTAGCCAGGAAGATTTTCACTGTGATCCTCTCAGTAACTGACATGGAAAACTAAGCACATGTTTGTACGGAGAGTCCTTATTTGCTGCTCTGAAAAGATGGTTGAATCCTCCCACATGACAGATGAAAGTAGACGCTATAAAGCAGGTGCTACGCTTGGGCACTCAGCGTACTCGTGGTGTGATGCAAACCCCTGTCTAAAAAGCCCGTTCTAGCCTGTTGTTATTTATGCGTTTAACATTTCGCAGTAGCACAGAGAAGTTTGGGGTTTGCCAACACATTGGTATTATCTGGAGGATTAATCTGATTTTCAAAGCAGGTTCTACCGACTTTTCAGATGGCTGAAGCCCACATTTCCTTTCTAAAGCCTGTTTCTTTCCAGTGTGTACAGTAGCAGAGACCAGATTCACAGGGTGCCAGGTAATTTAGGGGGTTAGCAAACCATGACTTTTCAGCTTGAGATACTTTATGCAGTTGGCTTCATCCTCGTACAGCTCAAACCCATCTTACTAAAACAAACATTTCAGGTCATCGGATCCAAGGGGAGGGAAAAAAAACCTATTTAAAAAATTTTCCAACTGGCTCGAAGGCTAGTAAGTTTCACTTTTTCGCGTTTATGCAATCATTTAGAATATGCTGTCTTAATTATGTGCTGTCCCAGCCAAAGCCACTCGAGGGAATGATGACACAGTACAAACCGAGCAGGAATCTGGAGGTGCTTTGGCCAGAGGAAGACAAAGGCATTTGCTGAGGCACAAGAAGTAATCGGGGGTCTGCACACCTGTCTGTGCCTCTGCCAAGCAAAGAAGTGATCCGAACGCAAAATCCAAGGATGCCTTTATATGCTGGAAAAAAGAAGCTTCTCACCAAAGCCAACCTGTTTGAATATTGTTCATTGAACGCAATGAAATCGTTGATTCTTTTTGTAAACAAAGACCCATAATCTTATCAACAGTTATTAGAAAATCTGTTGAGAATATTTTTATCATTAAAATATTGAGCCATATAAAATGGCCTTTTTATTTACAGAGACAATGTTCAGAAAGGCAGAGGAAAACAATATTTTTTATCAAAAGGAACTTGAAGTACCCAGAGCCGATCATTGTTAGTGTTTTTACCACTGTGTCTGCTCTGTCATTTATCTCCCGCCATATCCAGACTGTTTTCTGTGAATCATGAAAAGCTGGCTGCAGGCTCACACAGTAAGCTCAACCAGGGAACTAACATTCACAGAATACAGTCATCCCATCTACAGACCTTAATTACATTTACCAACTGTCCCGAGAATTTTCTTTATAGGAAAAGACAAGGTGCAGTGGTCATCCTGAGACCACTGCACTTAGTGTTCGTGACACTCAGCCTCCTTGGATGCAGAGCAGCCACGCCCTGGTCTTCTCCTTCCGTGCGTGTTGGCACTCTGCAAGGAAACGTGCTAATTATTGTGGAGAACAGCCTTAATTTTTGTTTGTTTCAGGCATCCTCATGATTAGAATGAGTTCACATTAATTTGACAAGAGTGATGCTGTGTTATTCTCGGTGCATCGAAACAACCAACACATACATTTTTGAAGGATTTTAAGATATTTTGCCCCAAAGCAACTTATAAGGAATTGCAAACCTGCCATTTACTAATTACCCAGTAATAATAATTGGAACTAGAGCTCTAATGATCACAACTTGAGCATTTATAATGTATCAGGCACTGTTCAATGGACAGCTTTATTTAACTGAGTCCTTTATCACGGTGCCTTTTTTGCAGACAGCTGACTGAGTGTCACACGTCAGGGCGCAGATCATCACTCTGTAACTCTCACCTGATTTCTGAATTGTGTCTTGTTTGTTTCTTCTTTTCCTTTCTCAGTTCTGCAAAGACAAAGGTGGCGCAGGACTACCACTTACATTGAAGCAAACGTGCCTCTGTGTACGTTCCCATCCTTCTTTCATTTTGTGAAGGACACCATTTCAGAAGAGCTTTTCTTCATTAGTGTTTCAAAGCATTTGTTAAATTAAAAAAAGAAAAACCAACCTTTGGAGGAAATAAATTAAAAACTGGTCACCTCTATTAGAGATAATTTATGAGCGAAGTTAGCCTGCATTTTTAGCTTGACCGGAACACAGAGAGATGCTCATTATAGTTTGCGTTAAAGCACAAGGCGGAGATTAAATAGAGTCACATACAGTGACTGGTCAAAACCAGATAGAGCAGAAATAAAGGGGAAAAGAGAAACAGCAGCGCGACAGATCTCTTAATAAACAACTGTAAGTGTGATAGATATTAACCTATGTCAGTGAAACTTTATTCTTTTTATCTTTTAATATATTTTAATTGAAGTATAGTCGGTTTACAATGTTGTGTCAATATCTGGTGTACAGCACATGCTTCAGTTATACAGGGACATACACATACTCATTTTCATATTCTTTTTAACTGTTAGTTACTATAAAATTTTGAATGTAATTCCCTATCAGTGAAACTTTAAATGTGAGTGGTTTATATGTACCAATTTGAGCAGATTGGCAGAGTGGATTTAAAAAAATTAACTATTTCAAATATATATTTTTTGTAAGAAACTCAGCTTTAAATATAAAGACTCAGAAAAGAAGGCATTACGTAAAAACTAAGGAATCTGAGTAAACTCTGGGCTTTAGTTAATAATAATAATACTTAACATAGAAGATGAGCCTGGAGTATCTGGTAGTGCCAGAAAGTAAGATAGTTAAAAAAAAAAAAAACCCTGAATTTAAAAAAGCGAGAATGATGCTGGGTCAGAAGATCACAGGAGTCGTCTGAAAATGCTCCTCCCAATGGCCAAAGTTGGAATAATTTGAACCACAAAAGAAGTAAAGTAGTACTGGACTGTATTCCAAAATACAACAGAGATACCCATGTGCCCAAACTGATATAAATAGGTAAACAAATTAACGAGGGAGACCACACGAACCTCCCATGCAGAAGAACACTGAGTAATTTATGCAGAGAATCCACTTTCAAGGAGACAGAGCCCACCCCTGTCGTTGAGTGTGGCTGAGCAGAGCTCCTGCTGAGAGCCACCGTGTGGAACGGGGGCGGGGAGCGACTTCACAACAGAGAAGGCTGCCCTGGGGACCTCAGCCCGGTGGCCAAGGCCAGAATCAGCCCTGACCACACCCCTCGATATGACGTGATGACAGCCACAGTCCACCTCCACTGTCTTCTGCCCAAGTCCCACAACGCCAGTCTCATCGTAAGAAAGTACGACGCAGGTCCCAGCTGGGGACGCTCTGCGCAGTGTCTCGGTATTCCTCCATGCTTTCCAGGTTGCAGCCAAGAGGGTCCAGCAGTCGTGGTGAATAAAGGTGATGGGCCATCTAGGGTGAGATCGTGGAACTGAAGTAAGACATAAGGTAAACACAAAGGAAACCTGCATAAGATGTGGACTTCAGCTGACAACGGCATTCAGTGTGGCTTCATTAACTGTGACGAGTGTCCCATCCTAAGGTGAGACGCTGATCTCGGGGAAAGCTGAGCGGGGCTCAGGGTGATACTACGCTATCACTGCATTTTTCTGTAAACCTAAAGCAATACTGAAAGAAAGATTATTTAAAGTCTACATCTAAAGAAACCACAGGGCAATAGATAGCAAATAAAAAAATAAACTAAAATGAATAATTTAATGACTTTCAAAACACAGCCAAGTTCCGACACAAAAGAGTCAGAAAAGAGCACCTGTGTTACAGGAGGTCAAAGTCATCCTGCGATGAAGAGGATTAGCCCCTTTGCTGAGTCTCAAAGGCATGCTTGGAGGAGAAATGTCTTGCAGCTGGCGTCCTGATGCCAACAGTTTGTTCCAGACAAACAGAGACCCCGGGATGAAAAAGTCACATACCTCCGATCAACAGAGTAAATGGGATAATTTATCGGACACTTACTCATTTCTGGGCTAATCTGGTAACTGATCGTAATACAATCAGAAATCAGTTAAGACAGACAAGTTGCATTCTTGCTGGGTCAGGAAAAGGTGTGCAGAAGAGCGACAGTGGATTTTTGGTGGAACTGCCTTTTCCATCAGTCCAAGGGAAGACCCCGTTCCCGCCTCCACGCCTCCTTTTTCTGATGGCTGTTACTTCCTCCTGTGCGTTGCACACTCTGTCTCCACACCAGCCTTGCCCGCACGGACGACCGGTCTCTGCTGCATTTATGTGCACCTGCTCCCATCGGCCAAGCTTCCTGTGTTGTAACTGTGCTGCCCCTGCCCCCAGAGCATCACTCATGTGGGCGCCTTGTTCAGAAGCTTACCCAAATATCCTCGTTGACCCGACCCATCCTCCACCCAGCACATTATGCGTCATCTACTTACCATTTTGGTGCTTTATTCAATTTTGTCTTTTAATTTATCTCAACTATTTGTTCCTTTTTAATTATGCTTCCTTGGAATCGCAAGGTTCTCGAACAGTACTCTGCACCTAGACCATAACCATCTTACTAAATCAACATGAACTGATGGAGAAAAGGCAGACGTTCTCGGATTGTGTATTTTCATCCCTAGATGTGTAAAGTCTGGTCAGAGTGGGAAGGGAAGCAGTAAGGCTGTCACTGTTGGCAGATGACATGACACTTCCTGTAGAAAACCCTGAAGTCTCCACCCTGAAACTATTAGAATAGGTGACTTCAGCCAAGTTGCAAGACACAACATCCGTATCCAGGACGTCCGGCGTCAGCTTCAGGTTTACGTAATTGCCTTTCGCACGGTCATCCTCCACGGGTTTGGTGGGAACTCTGGCAGGTCAGGTCAGGTCAGGTCAGGTCAGGAGTCTCCTGACCTGTCAGTAAGTTTGGAGACTGTAATACAGTTTGCTGGCATGGTAGCTACATGCGGTTGTACCAAAATGCCTCACCGCCGCGGGCGAGGTCCAAGTGTGGCTGGCACCCAGACACCTGTCCCCGCTCACGGAAGCAGGCTTGCCCCGACCCTGTGGGATCTTAACCGCGTCCTGTGTCACGCAGCTGCAGCTGGCCCTCCCCGCCCCCGGCCGCGGGACGCCCCTGCGCGGTGACAGACCTGCATTCTGCCTCCTCATTAGACCGGCTTCCCCTCTTCATGATTACACGTGCTTATTTTTTTCACATCCTGTTTGATCATTACTCATTTTCAATTATGAGTCATCTCTTCTGGAGTTTAATTACTCCCCTGGTTGAAGATGATAAATTAATTTGCTTTAATATTAACTCTTTAACACCTTTTAAATTCGACGAGTTTGGTGCCATCTCCCATTTTCTTCCCTGTGGAGCAGGGCTGGGGTTTTACGTGGATTGCAGCAGGGAGTGCGAGCGCGGGCTGCTGTAGATCCAACCTGTGTGAAGTCAGCGGGCATGTCCTCCTGTCCTGGGGGAAGCTTTCCTGGCCTGATGTGTCAAAGGCCCATGCTAATTCACACATACCTGTCACAGGCCACGGAATTACTGAAATGCTCTCTCTCTTGATTTTTTCATTGTTATTTATTTCCTTGGGGGAACATATGTTCTGTATGTAAAGCATTTATAGACAAAGCCCGAACTTATAATCTCCTGTGCTGTTTAGTCTCCCAAACACTAATAAAAGTTAGGTCAGATGATTGAAGCTTATACTTTACTTTCTTACTGTTATTTCCATCCTTCAATCCATGTCAGTTATTACTCTCAATATTTTAAATGATCTTATAAAAGATGGAAATATGAATGCTGAAGCCAGCATTTTCTTAAATTAATATTTTATTTTTAGAGTAATTTTAGTTTTATAAAAAAAATAAGCTCAAAGTACAGACAAATCCCATGTTACCATTCCACAGAATTCCCCCCATTATTAACATCTTGCGTCGGTATGATACACTGGCTTCAACTGCCGAACCCGCATTGGTACATTAGTATTAAAGGTATATGTTTGAGGAGCAAAGTCTGTACAACGGACCAAAGGGAGCCCTTTCCGCAAATGGTGCTGGAACCACCTGACATCAACATGCAGAACATTGAACCTAGACCAGAACTTCCCCCTCACAATATTAACTCAAAATGGATCATAAACCTAATGTGAAATGCTGAACTGTAATGTTCTTAGACGGTAAGAAAGGAGAAAATTTAGATGACCTTTGGTTTTTAGATAATGACACCAAAGACTTAATCCATGAAAGAAACAATAACTGTCCCAAACAAAAGCAAACCAAAAAAAAAAAAAAAAGGAGAGAGAGAGAAGCAGAAGGCAAGTCACAGACTGGGAATAAATCTGCCTGAGAATGTAACTGACAATAAACTCTTATCCAAAACATGCAAAGGACGCTTAAAACTCAACAATAAGAAACCAAGTAACTCAGCTGAATAACAGGGGAAGTAATCAACAGATCCCTCCTGGCAAATAAGCCTAGGAGAAGATAGTCCACATTCTGCGTCTTCAGGGAATTACAGATTGAAATAGCAGTGAGATCCGACTACACCCCCATCAGAAGGGCCAAAGTCTAGGACGCTGGCGTCACCAGATGACGGCGAGGGGGTGGAGCAGCAGGAAGTCTCATTCGGTGCTGGCGGGAATGCAAGATGGTGCAGCTTCTTGGAGGAAAAGTTTGGTGGTTTCTCACAAAACTAAACGTACTCTTACCGTGTGATTCAGCAGTCGTGCTCCTGGTGGTTACTCAAAGGATTTGAACACTTAGGTCCACACAAACCCTGCACACGGGTGTTCACAGCAGTTTTATTCATAATTGGCAAGACTTGGAAGCAACCAAGACGTCCTTCAGTAGGAGACGGATGAATACACTGTGGTGCATCCAGACCAGGGGACATTATTCGGGGCTGAAAAGGAGATGAGCTGTCAGCCACCAACAGATGTGGAGGAAACTTAAACGCACATTACTAAGTGAAGGAAGCGGATCCAAAACCGATTGAGTGTGATTGCAGATGAAAGCTGTGTAAGATGTCCTGTGCCCTAGGCTGTGAGACATAAGACGCTGTTCACATTGTTTGGGATTGTATATGCTGCGTTAATATTTCTCATCTGCGTTAATTTTATGTAATCCCCTCCCCATTTGTAGCGGTCATTTGAGACCACCAGAAGGAAAGACGGAATTTTAGCATGAAAACTTCTCAATGTTTTGCTCAGGTGGGTCTAAAAAGAAAGCACTGACCAGTGAATACATAGTGAATTCCAACAGAATTTTTAAGAATTTGTTTTGGGGATTACATAGTATGTGCTAATTTAACAATGGCTGGAGGTAGAGGCTTATAAGATATAGGCAAAATAATTGAATACATCATTACTGTGGTCACCTGGATTCTGGCAATTTCTTGTAAGATAAAATATAGTTCTGGGGTCACTGCTTCACCTAATTTCTTCCTCCTTTTTTGCTACCTTCCTTCCTTTGTTTATTACTTTAGTAAATCAATGTTTATGTGATATCTCTGTGTTGGAACAGTTGGGAAGCCCTCAACGTACATAAACATCTTTCTAGGAAGATTAATTTGGTAAAAAGCTGGATACAGTGGTTACTAAAACACTCTGCAGTCTCCACTTCCATAATATTACACCAAAATGGGGCGGAGCAATGGATTTTTTGATTTATTTCTGGCTCTGTGCCAAATACTTAGGTTGGAGGGAGGAAAAGGATCAAATATTTGTCTTGAGTAGCTTAAACAAATTGGAAACTTACCTAGTGTGGACAGTATGATTTTTCCAACTGGGAACTGTTTGGAGATGACTTACGATCTTCACAGTTTCTCACAGCCCCAGCAAGGGAAACACCTCTGTTTCAAAGGTACTGATCAGGTTTTTTTAAATGATATTAAGAAATCTTACCTTTGGCCCTTTTAAAAAAATCATTTTAGAATACATTCATCTTGAATCATTTTAATGATGAAATAAAGATTTCAGTCACCCATTTCTATACCCCCTTCTTCTATTTGGGGCATATACATAATCCAGAAATCCTTTATAATTGCAATTAGGGATTTCTTTCCCAATATGTTTATGTGCCCAGTGGGAGTGCTTGAAAATATTTATATTATTGAATTCTCTTCCAGGAACATGACTTCTTTAAATCTTATTGACACACAAGTCTCAGAGTCTATTCGTACTTTGTAACTCACACCCGCAGCACTTGGGCAAAATGATAAACCTCGAAGGTGTGATTAGAGAGAGCTGTGAACTTTGCATTGAAACGACATAGACCAGCACTGATAAATGCATCTCAGGAAAAAACATTTGCTTCCTCTACCTACATCTTGGGACTCCAGCAAATTACCGCCTGTAATGAACTGCGGGGACTTTTTGATGAGCTCAGGGATGAGCGTTTGGCTGTTTATCATTTTTCCTCTACCAATGTGACATCTTTGCTGATTACTTATATTATGGCTAATTTGCAGCTTAGCATCAGTCCTGGTTTCTTAATAAACGTCTCATTAAGTGACGGGAGCTGTCACTTTGCCTCCAAGTTCCCTCTTCCCAGTAGAATCTGCAAACATTTTGGAAAAAAAAAAAAAAAAACACCACTTTCGGGCGTCACACGTGTCATCTGCAATCACGTCGCTGTGCTTCAGAGGGGGCGTGTTAAACAAATGCCCTTCACAACGCATTACTGCAAGCTGGACACGTGTAATTAGTCACCATATTGTTGCTCTGTTTTCACATTTTAGACTTTGGATACGTGACTATGCTGAGCAAATTAAGAAAGTGTCAAGGAGTCTAAAGTGAGAGAGGCAGTCTTGCTTTGGAGGAATGGTCAAGCTGGGGATGGTGGCCATGATGACTTACACGCTGCATTAATACACTAAGTTGGTCAGCGGATCCAAAGACATGCAGAAAGCACGTGTGACCACAGAGATAAACCGGCAAACAAAGCTGAAAACTTACTGTGCAAACCATTTCCAGAATCTTTATGAGCAGGAAGAAAGAAGTTGGGGTCTGCACTGGATGGAAAGGGATGGTTTATAAGTCTCCCCCCTCTTCCTAACTGTCAACACGCATGTCAGGCGAGGAGCCAAGATTCAGCTCATAAAAATACAGAGGAGAAGTGACGTATGTCTTCAAAACACCTGTTTCAGATTGGAAGCTTTTGCACGCGTCAGATTGCCAAGTGAGGTTTTTGTTGGTGTGTGATTTTGCTGTAAATTTGCTGCCACAGCATCACCAATCTGTGTGATAACTTCTAAGAGAAATTCCTTGGAAATAAAGTTAAATGTATTTTTATTAAAAATAATCTTACTGTATTTTAACTTTTTCCTCCATAACTATAAAAGCTCAGTTGCTCAGACCTAAATCATCATCATAATATGGGAAAGGGAGAAGGTTCTCTTATCTCTGTGTTATAGGAAACACACCCTTTCTCCACGAGAAATTAAGTTAGAAACCATCATTTGACCATATTATTATTCAGTGGAATATGTTCCTCGACTTTTAAGTGATATTTAGCAAGTATTTCAATTGGCTTGAAGGTAGTTTATTTCTCAGGGCACATTATTTCTCTAAGTCTTTTTACTTGAGGATAAAATACATTTGGAGAAGTGCACATATCCTAAGTAGGCAGCTGGATAAATACTTACAAACTGAGCACATCGCATGCCCAGACCCCGGACACGGTACCGGGGGAACCAGTGTTCTAGGAGAAGCCCTGTGCCCCCATCCAGGTGCCAGCTCCGCCAAGAATCTGCCGCCTCCTCAGTTCTGACACTGTAGATTATGGTGCGTGCTTCAACCATTTTATAAATGGAAACCCACAGGACTGCGTTTTGGAAATAGTTGACTTTTTCAACGTTCTGTTTGTTAGATTCATAGGTTTTGTGATCAGGGAATTTTTGTTTTGTTCTCAGTACTGTCTAGTATTCAGTAGCGTAACTATACCACAGCTCGTCCATCCATTCTGCCGTCGGTGGGCACGTAGGTAGTTCGCAGTTTGGAGCCATCGCATGCAGTGATGCCGTGAGCGTGCTTTACGCCGTTGACTGGCGTTGGGTCCGTAAGCCGAGTTCTGTTAGATGGTGTCCGGCAGATTCCCACGCTGGTCAGTCGGCATGGCTCCGCCTCCAGCGGTGTGGGAGGGCCCTGCTTGCTCCGTGCGCTCGCTAACCCTTTGTCTTTTCCTTTAGTCTTTCTGGTGTGTGTGTGAGAGGAATCCCATCACGGTTCTAATGTGCATTTCTCTGATGATGAACTTGAGCACATTTTCATATGTTTATAGGCCATTTTAATATCCTTTTTATGAACTATGTGTTCAAGTCATTATCCATTTTTTCCATTGGCTTGTCTTTATGTATTCTGCATAGAAGATGTTTGCTAAATTATGTAACCTTTTTACAGGGACTAAAATATGCTGATTCTTGGCATTTAACTTGCATTCTCATTGACGGTTGCCAACAGCCTGGTCATCTCAGGCACTGGAGACACCAATCTGTCTTAATAAAGAACACGAGACCCATGAACAGAGCTCTTAGTTTTAAAATTTAGATCCTTCCATTGTCTTAGGCAAAGTGTTATACTAACAGACCCCCTAAACTGTTAAGAATCGAATTAACGTCTGTGGTGTATAAATAGAAGCCACTCCCTTTGAATCATTGTTGATATGTACAGAGATTTTAAGTTTTTTGTGTTTTGTACATGTTTGACTTTACTAATCTATATTTGCAGGATTTCTAGTATATATTTAAAATTCAAGCTTTCAGTATAGTTATTACATCTCATCGCTTCTTTTTTAAAAGGTATCTTTCGAAAACTTAGCATTGGTTTGGAATTTACTAATACCGTATAATTTGATTAGAGACACTAAGATTAAATGATACTTTCCTTTAAACCTGTTACCTTTCTTTAAAAGTGCAACTTTTTTGATGTCAGTCTTTGATATCAAACGGTATAAAGCTTTTGTTAGTATGTATCTCTTTTCTAATAATTGCCACTTTCTTGCTTGTAATAGTGTGAATCTTCTTTCACAAAAATAACATGAATTTGTGTGATGTCTCACCATATTTCATGTAAAACAAAAGCATAATGATTTCTAGCTGCAGGAAAGGAGGAAGCAGAGAGGTGGTGACTACGGCGCATCTAGCCTGGGTTAGGCCTTTTAATTCTTAGCGTGCTCTCACCACGACTTTATGAGCAGACTGTCTCATCCCCTCTGTGTATTACGAAACTCATCATCAGGAGTAAGCAGGTAGCCTCTCACGGGTAACTCTATGGGCTGAACTGTGTCCTCCCAGAATTCCCATGCTGAAGCTTCAACCCCCAACACGACTTTGTTTGGAGGTCTTCAAGGAGCTAATTAAGGTTAAATGGGGCCGGAAGATTACCCGAATCTGATAGACCTTGTGGACTTATGGGAAGAAGAAGAGACATCAAGTTAAGATGAGGCTGTCAGGGTGCACCCTAACCCCGTGTGCCTGGCGTCCTGGTAACGGAGGACACCGGGCCTGGAGGCAGGAAGAAGGGGGACGACCACGTGAGGGCGGGCTTCCAGGGGGAAGCATCTCCAAACCAAGGGTGCCAGAGATTGCCTGCACCACCAGCAGATGCCGGGAGAGGCACCTGGAACGGGCCCTCCCTCACGGCGCCCTGAAGAAACCAACCCTGATGGCACTTCGGTCTCGAATTTCTAGCCTCCAGAAGTGGCGAGACCATATATTTCTGTTGCTTTAACTCACCCGCTTTGCAGACTAACTCACGCATATTCCTGATTTATGATCACCAGGCAGAGTTCTCCGGTGTCGGGCCTTTTGTTCTTCCCACCCATTTCTTCCCAGTTCAAAGGGTAAGAGGCTTCCGGCCTAAGGACCTAGGTACTGGAGTCCTCACCCTCAGAACCCGGCTGTGTGACCAGGAGCCGCCAGCAACTTCTGTGGGTCTCAAAGGCTTCAGCTGACAAATGGGAATGACCTACCTACACAAATGGAAGACAATGAATCTGCTGACTTCAGGGCTCTTATACTTAATCAAATAATGAAGAAACACCGGCGTGAAGAGAAGCTCGGTGTATGGGGAAGTCAACAACAGCGTGTCGGCCATAAGACTCACAGTCCTACCCGACGGGAGCGCGGAAAGGCGCTCAGCATCGCCCGTCGTCAGGGAAACGCAAATCAAAATCTCAGTGAGACACCACCTCACACCGGGTGGGTGGCCACCATCAAAAAGACAACAGGTGACAAGTGTGGGTGAGGGTGTGGAGAAGAGGGCGCCCCCGAGCACTGCTGGCGGGGATGTAAATTGCTGCAGCCACCGTGGGAAACAGTATGGCGTCTTCTCAGAAAACTGAGAATGGAACTACCACAGGATCCGGCAGTGCTACTTTTGGGTATTTTTTCTAAGAAAATGAAGTCAGATCTTGAGGAGATAGCTGCATCCCCATGTTCACAGCGGCGTTAGTTACAGTAGCCAAGATAGGGAAATAACCCAAGTGTCCGCCAATTGCACATTGCCAATCCACCATAGCACATATATGTGCAATGTTATCCAACCATAAAAAGAAGGAAGTATTGCCCCCTGAGGGCATTACGCTGAGTGAGGTAAGTCAGAGAAAGAGAAGCACTCTATGGCCTCACCTCTGTAAAATCTAAAACACGGAGCTCACAGAAGCAGAGTGAGTTGCTGGTTCCTGGGGTGGGGACGGGGTCCGTGGGGCGATGTGGTTGAAGGACAGACTTCTAGTTATAAGATGAACAAGTTCTGGGCGTCTCACGCGCAGCGCGGTGAGAGCAGTTAGCGCTGCCGTGCTGTGTGCCTGAACTTTTGTAGAGAGTAGATCTGAGGTGTTCTCAGTGCACGCCCACACTCACACACATGCACACACACACACACAGGGAAGGTGTGCGAGGTGATGGACTGATGTACGTGTGAAGGAGCTGGACTGTGTGATCAGCTCACAGCGCATCAAATATCGCACCGGAGACCTTAACTAAATGCAATTTCTGCTTGTCAGTTGATACCTTAGTAAGCTGAAAAAACCAACGTACTGATGTTTACCCCACATTAAGGCCCAGCTGAAGCACATCGCCGGCCTGTCCACACCGGACACGTCGCTGGCTGCCACGGACTCGATCTTTGGCTGCCTTTTTGCTCCTACAGGGCAGGATGCTTGGGGACAGCCTGTCCTGTCCCTGCAGCTCTAGCCTCTGGAAACTGACCCGGCCTGGCCATCCAGGCCTTCCTGAGACCCGCACCCGCTTTGTGTTCTTGTTCAGTGATTGTCCGGGCCAGATAACGTGGGGGTTTGTCGTGAACCCCTGAAATCTGTGACTCTCCTGGAGGGTTCGCTGAGTGCCTGAAAGCTGACAACCAGGCTCCAGAAACATTTAGACAAACTCGCAAGCGTGCCCTCCCCACAGGTTAAGAGGGGCAGGACCAGGCCTTTGTGCCTTTCCTTTCCCGAGACTCCTCGCACAGGCCGAGGGAGGTGGGCCGCCTTCTGCAGCTTTGTGGATGCACGACAATGAATTCACTGGGGACTGGACAGACGTGTGAGGACATCGGAATGCTGGACATCGCTGACCCGAAGCTGATGAAAACACTTCAGAAGGTTCGACCAAGAGGAGGACCCAGGTATGGTTGCAAACACTCGAAACAACGGATTCACAGAACACCTGATGGTGCATCTGACTTCACAGTCCTCTGAAAATATCTTTAACAGTCCACCAAAATCAGTGTAAACTTGAAGCAACTCCCTGCGGCCTTTAAGAAACAAACGCACGACGCAAGAATCTTAGTCCGGAATGTATGAGTCACGTGCGATAAGAAACTACGAAAAACTCATTGCTGGGAGCCAGTTGTGTTGCACTGAAGAAAAACTGCAAACATCCCATTGTCTGGAAATGTTTTACAAGTATATTTTTATGGATTAAATTTTTGTTATACAGTGTCACCGAGATTCTGTCACATTTCAATGTTACTGATTTGAAACACAAGTGGATTTTGATATCATTTATTCTGGGCTACACACTGTGTAATTATTCAAATGCTTCATTTTCATTTGGGCTTCCCTATTTGTTTTAAATGTTATTACTTGCTTCAGTGCTTTTTCATTTTAGAGAACACACTGATAAATATTTCTATCAATTGCAGATGTGGTTTTTGCATAAGTAACTAAAATGCTGGTACCGTGGTTTAATACAATACTAGACACCATAGGGTCCCACCACAGCAATTAGGAAGTTTGCCTGCATTTGTGGAATCATAAAGGCCTTATGGAATGGTTTAAAGTGTGCTTATAATTAATAATTTTAATGCTTGGTGTCTTTCCAAGAAGCCTTAGGCACAAAACCACGGCTGATCCTAGGTAATGCGAAAATTGCTTTTCTTATTTTTCATCCTTCCATCTCTGCTCATCACTGATTTTCCAAGTCTGGGTCGAGGGACCCTGAGTCGAGTTGTCTTGTGGGCACAGGGAACTCAAAGCCTCCGTTTTGCTGATTCCTGGGGGGTTGCCTGCTTCGTTTGCTCTGTTGTTGGTTGACAAAAGGCTCCTAAGAGAACATAGGGCACACCCAGCACAGACCGGGCGGGGTGGTCAGGTGGGATGTCCCAGTGGGTCCCGGAGTCCGAGCTGCTGGCGGACCGCCCACTGTCCCTACTGCAGCGGAGCTGGCGCTGTCTTCCCGCTGACCCTTCCGGGCACTGTCTCCAGCGGCCGGGAAAGGGACGCGCCCTTTCTCCTGTTAAGTGAAACTGGATTTCTCCAAGCAAGAGAGCAAGTGTACTCTCCTAGAGTCCCGGAACAGGATCAGAGTGGCCCAAGGCAAGACATCTGCACGACTCCAGACACACCACACAGGACAGGATGAAGTGGAGGCTCAGGGGCCGCTTCGCTCCCACACGAAAGACAGACAGAGAGAGGAAGAGAGTTAGCTGCTGTGGCTTTTGACTCTCATGTGTGTTAGGGACTTACAGCCCACCACCAAACGTTCACATGTGTGTGTTTATGCAAAGCTGCTTTGATAATATTGCAAATTATGAAGCAGCAAGCTGGCACCTGTTATTTCTCGTTGTCAGTGTTCCAAGAATGACCACACTTGGATAATGACCACTGGGTCGAGTTTCTATAATGGAAAGGTCATGAGAACTGAGAACGTTTAGGTACGTTTAGGATTAAAGTCTGATGACTTTAATCATCTGGCAGCATTGAAATGCGGAAAAATCCAGCAAAGGGTGGTGCTTCGCGGTGTGACGGCCACACCTCGTCACATGCTGTTCTTAGCAGAAATCATGACGCACGCTCTGTCCTTTTCCTTCACAACCAAGGACACGGAAGCACAAAAATAGCAATTAACTTGCCCACGATCACACGGTCAGTGCAAAGTAGAGCCAAGATTTGAACCCAGGAACTCTGGCTTGGAGACTGCAGCCTGCACCCCTGGAAAGCCCTGCAAGATCCCGCCTCACGGCCGGACCAGGGGGTTATTTTAATCCTGAGAGACTGGAAAAAGTGTCTGCGCTCCTCGCACAGAAAGAATAGCATGCCATTAACATAAATCCAGAAAAGGGCACAAAGTCAAGATGCACAGCTCGATAAACTACTGCAGAGTGAAGACTCCTTAGAGGTCCACAAAGACTGCGTGAGACCCCTGGGTTTCCTCCCGCCACGATCACCCCAGCCTGTCTCCACAGGTAGTTCATGATTCATTCGGCCTGTTTTAAAATTACACCCCATGTGCTTTTTGCCTGTTGTTTCTTTCACTCACCATGGAATACGTTCATATTTAATTCTTCCTTCTGTATATAGCATTGGGTTCCTTTTCAGTTCTCTAAATATAATATTCTTTTGTTGTTGTTGTTGTTGTTGTTGTGTCCATTCTGTGTGAGAAGGATCTGAGGCTGTTTCAGGGATTTTGCCAATAAGGAAAATGTTGCTGCGACCTGTCTTGTACAAGCATTTGTGTGTGTGTGGGTGTGTGTGTGTGTGTGTATACACACACTAAGGGTGTGTGTGTGTGTGTGTGTGTATATATATATATATATGTACTAAGGGTGTGTATATATGTATGTGTGTGTGTGTATATATATACACACTAAGGGTGTGTGTGTGTGTATATATATATACACTAAGGGTGTGTGTGTATATGTGTGTGTGTATATATGTGTGTATATATATATATGTACTAAGGGTGTGTGTATATATGTGTGTGTGTGTATATGTGTATATATATATGTACTAAGGGTGTGTATATATATATGTGTGTGTATATATATATATATACACACTAAGGGTGTGTGTGTGTGTATATATATATATACATACTAAGGGTGTGTGTGTGTGTGTGTGTATATATATATGTACTAAGGGTGTGTATATATATGTGTGTGTGTGTATATATATACACACACTAAGGGTGTGTGTGTATGTGTATATATATGTACTAAGGGTGTGTATATATATGTGTGTGTGTGTATATATATACACACTAAGGGTGTGTGTGTGTATATACACACTAAGGGTGTGTGTATATATGTGTGTGTGTGTATATGTGTGTATATATATATATGTACTAAGGGTGTGTGTATATATGTGTGTGTGTGTATATATATATATATATATGTACTAAGGGTGTGTATATATATGTGTGTGTGTGTGTGTGTGTGTATATATACATTTCTGCAAGGATTTGCCTATGAACAGCCCAGAGCACATTCATTTTTCGCAGACGATGAAAACCTGTTTTCCAGAGTGATTTTATCCATGCATTCCCAATAGGGAACTGGAATTCGAACTACTTCTCCCAGCCAGTGACTTGTGGTTTTTCTCTCGTACCAGCATCCTTTGAAGCAGAGAAGTTCTTAATTTAAATATAGTCGATATTTTTCATCTTTCCCCTTAAGATTAATTTTTTTTTGCATTGTGTTTAACAATATCAAAAATAACCAACTCAAAGTAATAAAGCACTAACATTTGACTTCAGGCAATGTTTAGACCCAACAGAGCAGTGAAAAAAGTTCTTTTCAGTAATTGGTGCTTGCTTAATTACATATATACATATTAATTCGGCTCACCACATACCACACTCAGGGAAGACAGTCTTGGATATCGACTGAGATTTCCTTAAATCGAGACATAATTTTGTGAGTAGCCCTTTTTACAATATGAAGTCTTTTAAAAACACGTGATGGGCTGTTAGTCACCTTATTTTAAGTGCGTCTTCACTTGTCTGAGTGATACTAGTTCCCGTGGGTGTTGGCGCACCTTTCATTCAATTTGCCCATAAGCACTTGAAGCTTTGGGTGGCGTTGTAAATGGTAATTTTGAAATTCTTATTTTCCAAAACTTGATTTTTAAGTGTTTCATGCGGCCTTTCTAGATAGAACTCCTTCTCATGCATTCACCTTGTATTCAGTGTCATTGCCAAGTGTGCTTAGTTAAAGCTGCCTGTCTTGAAACACATTCGGATTTTCCCCCCGAACAGACATGACGTCTGTGAAAAATGTTGTTTTTCTTAATCCTTTGTATCTGTATTTGTTCGCTATCTTTTGCTTTGCCTTGTTACACAGACTAGGACCTCTAGAACAGTGAGTTCTCAAATTGGTGAATCAACTCAGTCCATCTTTGTCTTGTTTCTAATCTTAGAGGAAATCTGTCCAGCTTTTCACCATTAGCTGTTACAAGTGTTGTACTTTGGGGGCTAATCTATCATAGTAAAGAAATTTCCTTCCATTACCTGACTTGCTAGTAGATTTTTATCCCAAATTAGTGGTTCATTTACTCAAAAAGTTTTTTGCATTATTTGGATGAAAATATGGGTTTGTTTCTCTCTTCAATAAATTACACTGTTCAATTTGTTGTCCTCTTCACAGCTTCTTGAGGTCAACGCTGACATACCTGTTTATAAACTATGTTTTCTAATACATATATATTTAAAGATTTAATTTTCCTTAAAGTTCAGTTTTACCTGCTTCAATGTCATAATTTTTTTCCTTTAATTTCATTCAAAATATATCCTCTTGTGATTTACACACTCTGATACTCTGTGACTTACTCTTTGACCTATATGTCATCCAGAAAATGCATTGCTTAATCTTCAAATACACGTGGAATTGTCAATGGTTTTAGTGTCAGTATATAGTTGAATTCCACTGTGTAGAGAAACTGTTCTCTGCATGAATTGAGCCACGTGATATTTGTAGACTTACTGTGTGCCCCAGCCTGTGGTCAGTTTTGGTAAATACCTGGTGTCCTTGAGACAAATGTGGACCTGGAGCTGGCGGGAGCCCGGTTTTTTATGTTTGGTGTGAGATGGTGTTAGTTCATCACACAAATATTTCACATTTGTGCTGAGTTCTGTCTCTCTGTCCCGTTACTCACCTACCTGCCACTAAGAGCGTCAATGAGTCTGTGGCACACAGATTTTGTGATATTAAACTATTTTTAAAGGAGAAAAACTTTTATGTGGGACATTAAAGCTTTTACCTTTAAAATTGTTTTCTCTCTCTCTCTCATACTGCGTCTTTCCTAAAAGTCTGCTTTGTCTGATATGAGTGTACTTACATATTTTTAAAACATTCTTGGGTAGTGATTGCATGCTACAGCTTTTTCCATTCCACTGCTTTCAGCTTGTTGCTTCTGTAGATAATGTCGTATCTCTTACACATACAGGTGTGTTTTGTTTTCCATCCAACCTTCCAGTCTTCACCTTCATTGTAATAGTTGTTCTCATTACCTCTTTTGTTTTACCGTTTGATTTCACTTTGTCTTTTTTAATTGAACTTCCTTCTTTTGACTTGCTGATTTTTGCTAATTTTATTTTCTTCTCTTTTAGCTAGTTACTTATTATTCTTTCAGACAATTGACTAAGGGCTAATACAAAGATTAATAAAATATTTACCACTTCTCAGATAATCCAAAGCCATGAAACATTTAACACCATCAGCTGCTTCCAACTTTTGAAAATTTTGTACGTATTTAAATTCTATACATACTGTCAACCCTATGAGGCATAATTTTGCTATTTTGTACACTCAGTAGTTATTAGATTTGCGTGTTTATTTACCCTTTTTGTTGATAATTATCACCTTCTTTCTATCCTGGATTATTCTCTTCCTACTTGAAAATATCCTCTAATGTCTGTTAGTGCACATCTGTCTGTAAACAATTGTCTTGTTGAGGAGGGTAGAGCTCAGTGGCAGAGTGCACAGTTAGCATGCATGAGGTCACAGGTTCGATCCCCAGTCCCTCCATTAAAATAAATAATAATAGTAATACTGCAGAACAAAACAAAACAATTGTCTTAATTTTTGCTTGTCCCAAACATCTTTATTCTGCATTTGTGAAAAATGTATTTTCTTGTCGCGGGATTCTGAGTGGCCATGTGTTTTGTCAACATGTTGAAAATGCGGTTCCATTGTTTCCTGGCTGTGTTGCCGCTGTGAGATGTCAGATGTCAGCTATAACGCTGTCCTTTGAAGTTAATGTCTTCTTTGGTCTGGATATTTGTAAGCCTTTTTCTATGTTTTGTGAGAATAAACCTAGGTGGTTCTACTTCCTTGTTGAGAGTGTGAGAAGGTTTTCAAATCTGAGGCTTGAAGTCTTTAATAAATTTTTATAGATGGATTTTACAAGCAAGTTACATAATAGGT
Source organism: Camelus dromedarius (assembly GCF_036321535.1). NCBI lineage: Eukaryota > Metazoa > Chordata > Mammalia > Artiodactyla > Camelidae > Camelus > Camelus dromedarius. Next base: position 1,376,879 of record NC_087461.1, read on the forward strand.
CCCATTCTGTTTTATGATTTTCTGACTTACTGTCCAGTTTAGCTGTCCTTCACGTCTGTTTCCAGCGGTCCTTACCATGCTGTGACATCCACCGATGTTTAAAATTACTGTTACTGTGTTTTGAAGCTCTGGGTTGTTTTTCTTTTTTAAATGTGATTCTTTAATGGCACTTCTAGTTCTCTACAGAAATTATCCAGAACAAATTTATTATTTTTATTTTTTAAATTTGTATTTGTGGTATAACACATATACTGTGAAAGTTACAATCTTAACAGCTTTTAAGTGTACAACTCAGTGGCATTAAGGACATTCACATTGTTTTCCAACTGTCACCACCATCTACTCCGGTAAATTTCTCATCATCGGAAACTGAAACTGCACGCTCGTTGGTCCCTAGCTCCCCCTCCCGCCCCCTCCCGGCCCCTGGCGGCCACCGTTCTGCTTTCTATTTCTGTGAGTCTGCCTCCTCAAAGTACTTCATGTTAAGTGCAGTCATACGTAATGCCAGGTGTTTAGTTCACCTCCTGGACTTTCCGTCTCTTCGGGACCTTGTCTCTGCAAATCCTTGTGGCCATTTAGTTTGTTTACAAATTGTGCAATTAGGAAAAATCAATCCAGTTTACAGAACTGTGCTTAGCAGGAGACTGGTCCAAACAAACTTGTCTGTCATTTCTGGAAATTCAGGTCCACAAACCCATGGATCTTTATGTACTTTTTAACACTGGTAAATTCAGGGGTCATGTTCAATGCGTTCCAGCGGTGTCACATTCAAAAAGATCAAGTTTGCAAGTAGGACCCGTGCCTGAGTTCAGGGGCGCAGACGGCACTGTTCGCAGTTTTTCGCTTCATTTTCTTGTGGGACGAATGCACAGCCCGTCCTGCTGAGTCGAGAACCGGCTGGGCTGCTGGGCTGGCAGAGGAGAGCCGACAGGAACACGTGTGGCACCTTCTAGGAGAAGCTCTGTGAGCCGGTGGGCCCCCCACGCCCCTCTTCTCTCCGCTGTGAGCCTGGCGGCGCTCTCCTGGGGGCGTCTCCCTCGGAGGGCGTCACAGCCCCAGGTGTCACGAGCAGGGCCGCAAGTGGCTCCCGTGGGCGTTGCGGAGGAGTGAAGCGCGTGGGTTCGTGAGCCACGGGGACGCTGAGGCCGCTTCCTGCAGCGCAGCCCGCCGTGGCGATGGCGGCAGTGCTCGGCAGTAGGGACGCACGTCGGGGCGGGTTCCCAGTCGCCGGCGCCGGGCTGCGGGGGGAGCGCCTCGCGCCGCGTGGACGCGCGGTTCGGGTGCGACGTTGCCGCGGCCCCTGTCGGCGGCGTGAGCGGCCTGTCCTCCGGGGACCCGCCCGAGAGGCGCACTCCACCCCCCCCACCCCCCCACCCGAGCCACAGCCCGCCGCACCTGGGACCCGCCCGGAAAACGAGAGACGGGAACCGAGCCCACCAGCCCGGCGCCCGACAGGCAGACAGGCAGCCCGGGGCTCGCAGCGGGCCAGGCCGCGTCAGCCGGACGCGCTGACTCGCGGGTCTGCGGCCGCGCAAGCGCCCTGCCCGTGGGCAGCGGGGGCGCCTGCCCGGGCGCCGCACGCGGGTCCGGCTGAGCTCCAGCTGCCGGCGTCCGCCCGCGGCGCCCCCTCCCGGGCCGAGTCTAGCCCCTGTGCCTGCACACTGCGTGCCAACTAACGCTCAGCTTTCTTAAAAACAAACCACCAACCAAAAAACAGATCGGTGTATAGGTGGTAGTTAAACCCACCAGATCAAATGGGGTCGCCACAGGAGAGACTATTTCTAGAGATGAAAAACAGCCAACACCCCTTAGGGCGGGGGCGGTGCTGAATCCACGAAGAGGACTGAGGAAAGGACATCGGAGAAACAGACAATCAGCAGAGAGGGGTGGCACAGGACCCGGAGAAACAGAGCTCTTCGGAGAGTGTTGACAGCAATGCTCAGTCAAGCATAAAGGTCTGCTAAGCGAGGACTGAAGGCTGTATATTGTAAAACCGATATGAATAATAATTACGAATATTTTTCGAGGAGACCCACTCCGGGGGTAAAAACAGAAGCCCGCCTTCGGTGAGTTTTGCGGTCAGTGCGAGTGAGGAAGTAGAGGCGGTGGAAGTGGCTTACTGTTCGAAGAGCCGCCTCTAAGAACACAAACCATCTTAAGCAGCAGCTCATTCCCCACCCCCCCCCCCATGGGGCTTACTGTCGAGGGCAGCGTTATCGCACAGAAGTACTATGTGAACTGCCTTTATAAATATAAGATTTTTCTGGTAGTCAGATCAAGAAGCAAAAAGAAACAGGTGAAGTTTTACTAATATATTTTATTTAACCCACTACTTCAAAAATTGTATCATTCCGACATGTAATCAATGTACAAAATGTTATACCGTTTTTTTCATCCTAAATCTTTAAATTCCGGTGTGTATTTACACGTACATACCTCTCAGTTCAGACAGACGTGTTTCAAGCACACACGGGTACAGGTGGCCAGTGGATACTGTGTTGGGCAGTGCAGATATAAAGAATTCTCAGTGCAGGTAAATGCATACTCGGTGCAAAGCAAACTCAGACTATTAAGAAATTCTAATACAATGAAGGGGAAAATCTTGATCAATTCGCTTACGGGCTGAAAGGCAGAATTAATCTAGGAGACCCCTCTAGAGGGAGGGAGCTGCCTGTTTGGATGTTGCATAACGGCTAATGGGCTGTCATGTTTCGGGAGGGAGATGCTGTAACGTACAACCTCGGGAGGAAGGATGTGTGGACTGTCCAAGAAAATGGAATGTCGATGGCACAGTGTGCATCTTATTTCAGAATAGACTGAAAGTTGAGGCTCTGAAGGCACCGCTGAAATGCCGCTCTCTCCATATTTAATAAGTGAGCGTCAAATGGCTGTTCTCTGCGTTGCTCAGAGCAGCTCATGGCTGTTTTCCTCATCTGCCTTGTTGTGGATGTGTTGTGTCGCTGCAGGTGTGGCTTTGAAATGTATCTAGCATCTCGAACGGAAACCCATGGGCGTATATTATACTGACTCATTACCTCAAATGTAACTGCCAATGGCTTTAATGTCAACTCAGATCCAAAAAAATACTCCACAAGCAGCAACAACAAAGCGTCCTAAGCAAGAAGCGCGGGACAGAGTGGACCTCAGAAGCAAGGCTGGGTCGTCAGCAGCACACACAGCTTGAACGTGGCACTTAGAGGCGGAGGAGACGGCCGATGGGGGTTCATGGGGAAGATTTACCTGCGGGGAAATCGCTCTCAGGCACTTCTGTGTGGGTGGGACTCTGCGAGCGCTCAGGAAACCCGCGTGCCTGCATCTGGGGAGCCCCCAGCAGTGAACCTTGGAAGCACAGGCGGTGTTAATAGGATTGTCAGTTACCAAATAAAAATAGAAGGGGGACACGTGGGACAAACTTAACTAAAACAGGCAAACAGACAACCACTGTTCTGTGTTCGTGTGAAATGGGAATTCAACCAGATGCCCTGTATTTTATCTGGCCGAGTGTTTCTCCCCATCAGGTTCCCAGCGTGAGAGGCCTTCCCCCGGCAGGTCAGGAGGCCTCGCACTGCCGTGGCTGGTCTTCAGCCTTCCGGCTCTGCGGCCTCAGACCAGGGCATCTGTGCAAATTCTGGTCCCTCCGGTGCCGAAGTCAGCCCCACGGCAGGGGGAACGTGCCACCTCAGCCCTGCCTTCCGCGGGTCCTGCGAGGAAGTTACCTGCAGACCCGGTCGGACTCCTGATGCCACATAACCTTGAAGTCGGGGCACTTGCTTCCTCCACCCTCTCGGGGGGACCTGGTCTGGGAACATGAGCCTCACTTCGGGGCTTCCGTCTGATCTCTGTGGTCTCCGCTCCCAGTATCCCAGTCTCCTGGCCGTCCTGCCGCTGTGGTTTGGACCCACAGGCTCACTTCCTTCCCACTGTGCCCACTCGCCAGCCGGACAGCCAAGAGCTAACTTTTAATAAGACCATGGGCTAGTTTTAGAAGACTTCACTGCACATGAAGATTCACCGCCTTCGGTGGAAAGCAGTGGGCCACGCTGTCTTAACGAGGGGAACTCGTCAGCATGGAGGCACTCTGAAGGGCCGCCGTGTGACTGATTTCCCTCCCGCCTCCTCCCCTGGAGGGTGATCTGAGCCGTGGGGAACCAAGCGTCTGTTCCCATGTTGTCTGGTGAGATTTCCTCATTTCCTGGACGTATTTTAATGCAATCAGTGCAGCTCACATCTGCAGAGCAATCAAATTACCAAGTCAGCAGCATCCAGTGCAACGCTGAAGAGCCAAATAATCAGATTCAGGTTAATATTAATGTCTATACTTTCCGCACCTGGATTCAGAAAGAAGTGAGGAGGCAGAGAAAGACAGTAAGAGAGGACAGAGGTCCACGAGCCATCCAGCAGCTACGATCACATTCTGTGGGGTGGCTGAAACGCTCCTCCTCTCAGGCTCACACGGAATCCTTTCATCTGGAGAAACGGACATTTCTGTGCTGTCTCACCGAGTACCTCGTTATGGGCGTCGTTTAGTAAAAACGTGGTGTGTGTAAAACTCAGCAGGTAGTTCAGCAAAACGTGGGCAGGTGCCCAGACACAGGGAAGAATTTGCTTTCAGGACGATGTTCCTGGCTCTCGGACCGCTTCTGGGGTAGACGTGTTTCTCTGCTTCCTATTTATTTAATTCCCACAATGTTAAAAAAAAAAAAAGTTTGTGGCTATCAATTTTGCATTGATTATACTCACCTTGGGGACCAAAATTTAGCACTTTTTAAATTTTTAGTCGCTCTTATTAGAGGTTTAGTGCCATCTGTTTAAGGGTGTCTGCATCATTGGAGAGACCACGGCCAGACGTGGAAGAACTGCTTTCTGTTGTCTGGGAAAAGCAACGCCAGGTCATCACTCTCTCTGTCTCCCCCTCCTCTGCCCTCCTCCCTCCTTTCTGTAGGACCCCCCCCCCCCGCCACCCTACACACAAGACATCAGGCTCTCTCGCCACACATCACGTCGCCTGATTCCTGCTGTCCTGACTGTGACTCCCCATGGGCCCCTTCCCTCCCTTTCTGCCCTCACCAGGGAGCTCTTGATTAGGAACAAAAGGCACCCACGTCTGAGGCCAGCCTTCGCATGTCGTGAGGTTGGCCTCCCCCGTCTCATCACCCCCTGTGCGCCGTGATCACCTTGTCACCGCAGGGGGCCCACCTCAGCTGCTGCAGGAGGCACGGGCTGGCATGCTCCTGGAGACACTTGCTACGTGTTGCTGCACACCTGCTCTGCCTCATCACAGCGCCATCCTCACCGAGGGAAAGGATACAGTTAAGATGAACTGCACTTGCTTATGGCGACTCTGAAAGCCAACAACCAAATCTGTGCACTACAAAGTATTTCATTTTTAACTTCTTATTCCATCAAGCGCAGACGGAGCAGCAGGCAGAGCACAATGAACTCTCACGTGTGTGTCACCCAGCGCCAGCGCTTGTCAGCAGTTCCCCGTCGTTTTTGTTAGATTGTGCATCACCCTTCTCTTCCCTTCCTTCCTTCCTGCCTGCCTTCTTTCTTTTCTGTTCTATTTTTCTCCTATTGCTGGAGTATTTAGGACAAATATTAGACAACATGTCATTTAACCCACCAATACTTCACTCTATTTAGCTACAAACATCCAAATTCTGCATTCTTGTTTGGAATCAGGTAGGGAATCACTACAATATGGGAAGATCACAATAAATAAAAACACCTGTATTTAATTATTACTGAGTAATATTAAATATTAATGTCTTAAGTTCTAACATTTATGGCCGCCAAATAAATCTTTCCCGCAGACTGTAATGCTGAACGGAATCCTCTTGGAACGTGGAGGCTGTTTCAGGTCAGCTTTACAGAACTGCGTCAGAGAACATGTCACTGACACCAAAAGCTCTGGAGTGTAGACGCCGCAGATCCACAAGCTGCCACACACCGGAAAGGATGTGAAAACATGAAGCAAAATGACAGGAAACTCTTTGCTGCGTCCCGTTTGCGTATTGCACGTAACACCTGCAGGTGGGGGCTCCCCTTCCCCCCGTGGCTTGGAGAACGTGCTCGTTCATGAACCCGGCTGGGGACAGCTTAGTCTTCGTCTGTGTCCCAGCAGCTTGTGACACCAGGGCTGAAATGTTAGCGGGAGCTCGCACAGTGACTCTCCGACTGGCACTGTGTGTGGTGTGTGTGTGTGTGTGTGTGTGTGTGTGTGTGTGTGAGACGGAACACGTGGCCAACAGCCTGAAAAGCTTGATATTGACCACCCACAGGCAGCCACTGAAGGCTGTCTTCTGAGTATAGTCCATCTTCTCCTGTGTTTTAACCTTTAATTCCAGCTAATCAAGGGACTTCACTTCCTTACAATGCTGGACTCTGGCGCCCAGCTTGTAAGGGCAACGGGCATGCCGTGCTCCGTCGTTTGCAGGCTGCGGGCTGCCTGGTAATTCCTCATACGGCACTGTCCTCGGGGTGTTTGCCTTTGCAGCCACTGACTTCATTCCCAGGACAACAGACTCAACCATTTATCCAGCTGTTCCGCCCTCGAGATGCTGGGGAGGGAACACTGCCGCCTTGATGACCCAGAAAAAGAGAGAGAGGCAGAGACAGAGGGACAAGCAGGAGGAGGGAGTGACACTCGTTGGTTTGATTTTCTCAAATAACCATCCACAAGGTCTCGGCATTGATAAATGACTCCTTCCCTGGCTCGAGAAAATCCAATAGACCCGGTACTCGTCTCATCTTTATGTCTCCCAACCAAGCCTTTCACCAAACTTCCCCCGGATCTGTCATCACACTCCCGGTTACTCAGGCGGAAACTACAAAGTAAGTCAGGGTCCCAGTTTCTGTCCCTGCTGCCCGGCTCCAGGCTCGCGCACGCCTCTGTCTGGGCTTTCTGTGCGCGCGAGCCGCACGCAGCCTCTCTCTGCCGTCGCGGCCTCTCTTCCAGTCGGGGGTGACGTCCACTGACCTTCCTTCACATGTACGTGGAACTAATTTCTTATTGAAATAAATCTTCTCTATAACCCCAAGGAATAGTGACAGTAAGTTTCACATTAAATATCTACTCACTGAGTGTCTTCCTGGAACCTGCTGACTAGAGCTATCACATTCAATCAAAAATCAGGTACTAAGTGTTATTCGAAGTGACCATGGCTGTCAAACCACAGCCGCCTCCACGGGGCTGTCATGAGCTCAGTCTTATCCATAGATTTCCAGCTGCAAATGTATCTCAAATCACCGAAAAAAATTATATTAATGCGGTTAGATGGTCATTCGTCTATGTTTGGGTTATCCGTGCTACGTAGGGGCCAGTGTGCCTACTGAAGTCATTAAGCTGTGATGTCTAAAATGGTTTAGCCACTCACCGTGCCGGTAGGAAAAATTGGGAATGCATATCTATGATTAGGTTCTTGTGACTTTCTAAATGCAAGACGCACAGCCAGCGAAAGGGTCTGAGAAGGCGGCTTCACTTCCCTGCACGTAGTCGGCGGGACATTTGCCACGTGGGGTACAGAAAAGCTAAAGACGTAAGATGCCAAGTCACTCCGCAGATGACGTAGTCAGAGGAAGAGCGCGTCATCGCCCTGCTGCCTCTCTGTCCGCTGTGCAGAATCATCTTCTAGCTGACGGCTTTATTTCTCACCTGCAGCCCCCAAAGAAGCCTCTGTTTTCTCTGTCTGAGTGCTCTGGGCCCCACTACTGGCCCCACCACCTCCCCCTGCCAGTTCCCTTTTTTTCCCAAGCCCCAGTCTGGGTGGAGTTCCCAAACAGGACGTTTCTTGGCACTTGTGACCCCCACCTCCAAGGCTGTTCCCTTCCCTTGTGCCTGAGATGCAAAATCCCCACGGTTAGAACCGCTTCACAAGAGAATTCATGCCATCTTCAATGTGCAAGGTGAGGGCGCAATTGCCTTTTACAGATGATGCAAAATCAGGCAACAGAAAGAGACTAAGAGTCTGGGGGGGGGGTCCCTCGGCTACTGACACCCACTCAGCAGCGTCCTTGGTTCCTGCACCAATGACCCGCGCCCTCCTGCCTGCCCGGTGTCACTTTGCTCAAGCTCGGTGGCCGACGTGACCCCTTGCAGGAAGCTTCACAACTCAGCCTCGAAATCGCTGTGCCTTTATCTGTCTCCACCAAGAGCCAGCTTCTCCCGCCTCCAGGGCACTCCCACCTTCCCTTATCGCAAAATCATTCAGCTAATGACTTCCCTTCATCCCTTGAATATCATCTGAAATGTCACTTCCACAGGGAAATCTTCTCTGACTCTGAGAGAGTGGGGCTGCCTTCTGTGTGCGTCCCCGGCGCCCTGGGATTCGAGTCCGTCGCGCCGAGGGCCGTCTGCAGTTGTGCGTGGCTGCGATGGTCTCACTGATCCCTGCTTCCTGGGCGAACGCTTACGCTCTGCAAGCTCAGGCACTGTGCTCGCCCTTCAGACCTGCTCTGCTCACTCAGACACCCACCGTGATCAGCAGGACACCCGGAACGTCCAGGAGCTCAAAGAACAGTTGCCCAGCTCTTGAGGAAATCAAGGCTGACTTGTGGGGAGACACAGGAGGAGGAAGGGTCGGGTGTGGAAGTGTCCCTGTCCCCAGAGACGCTGAGAGTGACCAGGCCTGGATTACGTGTCAGACGCACAGCGATCAGACGTCGAGGATGGAGAAGGAGGGGCGCACGTGGTCCTTGCCCTGGGGGCCCGCCTTCCGCCGTCCTCACCGACTGGAGACCACTGGGCGGGGCTGAGTGCATCTCTGCAGCCGAGCCAGCCCAGGCAGGGCAGGCGCCGGGGCGACGGCCTCCAGGTTCCTCTCCTCCCCGGGCCCAGACAGCGCACGGCCCCCACGCTCACTCTCTCTGCCCCAGGGTCAGGCACAGAACGTTCAATGGTCCACACCATGAAACAGTCTCCAGAAAACTATCTAAGGGAATTTCAGGACGAGGCTTTCTGTGCTGCTGTGTAAACCATTGTCACAGATGTGCAGCCCTTCATAAACAGGCCCCTTGTCTGATCGGTAAAGCAACACAGCGGCCCTGGAAGGGAGCGGCGCCCTGTCAGACGGGGTCAGGCCAAGGCCCGGAAGGCGACTGGGTTTCAGGGAGTACGTTCAGTGTGCTTCAGAATGCATGCATTCGCTTTGTGTGTCTCGAGCCTTCACAATGCCTCTGCCTCCCTCTGTTTAATTAGTGAATAAGCAGTGAAACGTTTTCAACAGCTTCCTAAAAGGAGACAACTTGGGTCGCCTTAAAGCCCTCAGCCTGAAGCACCTTCAGATCCTGGGAATAAGACGTCGAGGATAATCGTGCCCGTTTGCCACTCAAAGTTCAGAGCGCGGGGCGGCGGTGCCAGCACCCCCTGGACTCACCCTGAAATGGGGCGACTCGGCTCCTCCGCCAACGCCGGGCAGCGTCCGTCCCCCTGAACGAGACCCCGGGTTTGGGATGCAGCCCTGCGGCAAGCCCCTCCTGAGAGGAGAGGACGGGGTGGTTACCATGGAAACGCTGCCATCACTCGGCTTCGTTTTGTAATTTCTGTAAAAGTCATTACAGTCCTTTGAATTGCCTGGTCATCCTGGCTAATGTTTTCAGCTCTGGCCTCTAAATGTCATTCAGAAGATCTGCTAAGAAAATCAAAGTGGAGAATATTAAATTATGAGGAGTTGTTCCGTTCACTGCCTTTCTCCCAGCCCTAAGAGCTTTATTTTTAGAGGAATAATTGCATCCTTTGTACTGAGAACAAATTAATAACCGCTTACATTTAACAATTCCAATTTCACCACCAGAAAGGCCCCTGTACCCAGGCAGTGACAATTAGTTAAAACTTAGCTGGCCTCGTGGAAAAAAAAAAATCTGTATTCCAAGGGCAGCTGCAGTTAGGTGGGGACATTTGGGTTACCAGGCAAATATTAAATTAGATGAGTTTGCAGAGGCCATAAACATGTTATTCCAGGGCCTTACAAGCAGATAATAGAAGTAATAACAAATAGGCTTTGAAATCACATTTTAATTAGTCAGACAAACTCGTTTACACAGAAACCCTGACACAGCACCAGCCATGGGGCCAGGAAGCTGGCTAAACACACAGATACCAGCCAGGCTATTTGGAAATAAAAATGTACCACTGAATAAGCAGTTTTACTCAAAATAATGACTTCAGTAAATCATTATAACTAGAATAATATTGAACTGAGAATGTGCCCTGTGTGACTTTATTATTATTCTGCATTATCTCTGGATACCACAACTAAGTTCCATTTATTGGATGCATTTTTCAGTAATATGAAATTTTATGAATATTATAAAACTGTAATGTCAATTTCATAAAATGAGTTAATACGGTGACACTACTCTCTAGGGTCCTTCGTTCTATGCCCACCACCCCACTCCCTCCGATTTTCTGTCACTTTGGGGGTCTTGGGCAGGCCTGTCAGTGGTCAGTCACCTGGTCACCTGAGAAAAAGGCAGAGGTCACCACCTGCCTGTATCGGTCGTCAGTCTCAGAGGGACGGGTCCCCCCAGACCCCCGATCCACAGGCTCCCCTTCTCCCAGCACTGAACTGACGGCTGGGAGCTGGGAGATGCCACGGGTGTGCACCCAGGAAGCAGGAGGGGTTGGGGGGCCACAGCTGCATCACTGCGGCTCCCAGTGAGTGCCGTGGGTGTCAGCGGGGGCTGGCAGAGTGTCCCGGACCACACCCGGGGCAGAGAGAAAGGCCGTCTGCGCGGAGGACCCCTCGTCAGAATATAGGGACGTCTCACCAGCAGCCACGTACAAAACGTGATGGGAGCCAGGGGTTGACGAAAGTTCTCTTTGGCAACCTTTACGCTTTGCCAGTGCATCATTTAACAGGGAGCCACCCGGGTGAACACCGTCCCGCGATCCAGCGCGGGTCCTAGCACCCACGTCTTCGTGATCCTTGGAGTCCTCTGTCGACCTGAGCATCACCTGCTGTGCAAAACGCCCTGATCTCCAGCTCTGAGAAGCCTTGTGAAAACATGCATGCATATCTGAGAAGTGTGATTTGGAAATATTCTGAGGCACGCAGAGACCTGTCAGTTACTGTTTTGGTTCACTCAAGTCCACAATGTCTCTCTCAGAAGATACGCCATCACCAAGGAATTGACCAGAATATGTGGCTCAGCAGTGGAAACTGTGCACTGCAGTTTATCACTTTAACTGATGATATTACCGAAGGAAAATGTGTTTTCATCTCAGTAGATGCAGAAAAATATATTTGATCAATTTAATACCCATTCAAATTTTAAAAGCCTGTTTTCAAACAAATACTAGCATGAACTTTATGTTTATAAATTACGTGTTCGAAAAAAGAAGAAAATCTCAGCAGAGTCGTTCTCGGAGGTGAAATGGGATGTCCGGGGTGTTTAAATACAAGAAACACGACAAAGCCCCCAGCTGCCACCGTTTTCGTCACATTATACCAGTCTTCCTAGCACTGTAGTGCCATAGCACAAAGCAAATTATGGATAAAATACTAAATACTGTAAATACCTTAAGTGTCTCTAAATTGTTCTATAATTCGGTAAAACACCAAACTCCCAACAATGGAGGTGGGTTTCATTTTCCAGAGGATATTGATAAGTAAATTCGTAAATTTACATGAATGACAATAGCTCAGATTTAGTGAAGGCACCGCTGAGGGAAGGATGGCTGGAAATGTGACAAACGGGGCGTTAGAGACTGCGAGGGCGGAGTGGAGGGCCAGGCAGTAGAGGAAGCAGAGAAAACCTGTTTTCTGCTCGGGAAAATGAATTTAAAAATTTAATTCCAATATATTAACAACCTAAATGAAAATGGTTTTTAATTTTAGTGAAACATTATTAAAATGGAATGTTTAACTTTAATGAGATTTTAAACTATTATGGATAAGTATAGGTCATTCTCTTTATGAATCTGGAGTAGTGAATTAGGTAGAATGACAAGATTGTATGTTAACAAAAAATTCCAAAATCTCAATGGCTTAACCTATTGCTTGCTTATTTCTTCCTCACATAACATCTGCATGACACCTGCCACAGTCCAGGAGGCTTTCCAGAGACGAGTGTCCTCAGAGAGGCAGCACAGCCGTGGAAGCCAACACATCAAGTCCAGTGGAAGTGTTTTGTGGCCGTTGTCCATGCTTTAGTGTCGTATATAAGATCCCACCGCCAAACCCAACGTGGTGAAGATTTACTCTTTGATTTTCATCTAAGAGTTTCATATTTTCAGTTTTACATTTGGTTCTTTGATCTACACCGAGTTCATTTTGGGGGCGGTGAAACAAATGGTCCAACCTCATCATTTTGCAGTTTCCCCACCACTGTTTGTTGAAAAGGCTGCCATTTTGTGCATCAAAGGGTCTTGGCACTTTGTTGAAAGGGTTTGACCGTACGTGCAAGGGTTACTCCTGGGTGTCTGCCATTGTTTTTGCTCAGTACCCACGATGTTTTGGCCTGGGTGTGGTCCAAGGTGGAAGAAACAGAGACAGGCACCTCTCTTCAGTCCTGCAGAGGCCCGGACAGGCTAGGGCAGAAACACAATGAGCTGCAAATAGGTATCCTCGGCTGTCCCCAGAAACAGGACTGGGGCCCAGAGGGAGGCCGTGAGTGGCTCTCTTCAGGGGGAGGTAGGGCTACGCAATAAAAATCCCAGACTGCTTTCTTGCCTTTTTTTTTAATTGAAGTATCGTCAGGTTACAGTGTTGTGTCAATTTCTGGTGTTCAGCACAATAGTTCAGCCATACATTTACATACATCTATTCCTTTCATGTTCTTTTTCATTATAGGTTACTAGAACATATTGAATATAGTTCCCTGTGCTGTACAGTATAAACTTGTTGTTTGTCTATTTTCTGTATAGTAGTTAGTATCTGCAAATCTCGAACTCTCAATTTATCCCTTCCCACCCCGGTAACCATAAGTTTGTTTTCTATGTCTGTGAGTCTGTTTCTGTATTGTAAATAAGTTCATTTGTCTTTTTGTAAGATTCCACTTGTAAGTAATATCATATATTTTTCTTTCTCTTTCTGGCTTACTTTACTTAGAATGACAATCTCCAGGTCCGTCCATGTTGCTGCAAATGGCAGTATTTTATTCTTTTTTATGGCTGAGTAATATTCCATTGTATAAATATACCATAACTTCTTTGTCCAGTCATCTGTTGATAGACATTTAGGCTGTTTCCATGTCTTGGCTATTGTAAATAGTGCTGCTATGAACACTGGGGTGCAGGTGTCTTTTTGAATTAGATTTCCCTCTGGATATGTGCCCAGGAGTGGGATTGCTGGATCATAGGCAAGTCTATTTTTAGTCTTTTGAGGAATCTCCATACTGTTTTCCATAACAGCTGCACCATTTTTAATTTAACCTTTTCTTGAGACTTTGCTTGATGGCTGCAAACCTTTGACCGTTTTCCAGAGTCCTGACAGTCTTGGTTCCAACCGTTTCAGCTTGCTTTTCAGTGCTTTTTTAGAGGGGCCCATGCTGCCTGCTCTGCCCTTTGGTTGACATCACTCCCTCAGAATACTTCTTATATTTAAAAAAATGTTCTGCACAATTGGAAGAATGAATGCCACAGAAGAACATAAAAATTAGAAGGAAAGAGGGGACTATTCTACCCCTGGAAACATACATTAAACTGTTTTAACAACCATTAGAAACGAGTCTACAAAGCTGAATGGAAAACTAGAGAAGAGACACAGGACTTGCCAGGCAGCGTGTGAGGGAAGTGGCAGCTCCCGGCGCCGTGGGAAGGAGCCAGCTCTTTAACAAGCACAGGGCAGCAGGCTGGCCAGCTGGAAAAAGAGAAAATCATGGAAGGTATGCTTCCTACAAATTAAATTACTGCATTCAGTTCTTACTACTTAATAAAGGTGACGATATAACATCAAGACATGGAGAAGAAATGTCTAAGGCACTCCCTAAAAAGTAGCAACAAAAGAAATCACACACAATACATTGCACAGAATATTCAAAAATAAATTAACTGGAAAAATACTTCTGATATAGTTGGGAAAAATGCTTAGTATATAGCACTGTAAGTTAAACATACAGTAAGTAAGATTCTTAGTATTTTACTTCAGAACAATATTTAATAGACACTTTAATGTGTAATAAGTGATATAGGTGATAGATATTGAAATTACAATTTTAAATATTGTTATTTAGCCTTATTTTTCACAATATGATAAACAGGTGACAATATTTTTAACTACCTTTTGAGACTATACCATTAAATGTCTTTCAAATATTCCATCCTGGAATGTACATTGTTCTTAGCCAAAGACTTTCCTCTTCTTGGACATTTAGGATGTTTCTGAGTCTTGCCCGTTAGGGAGACACTCAGATAAACATCTTGCGTTTGCAACTTTGTGCAACTGTCTGATAATTCCTCTGGGGAAAATTTCCTGAGGTGACATTTCTGATTCAGTTTATCTCACGGAATTTTCAACTTCTCCTAATAAATTGATTTACTTTTACATATTGATTTGTACCTATTTGTAGGCTCGTAAGTACTTTATCAAAAATAACAATCTTTAGTTTTGTTATTCTTTTCAAAAAGTCTCTGTCTGTTATGAGGGAAGTAATATTGATCTTGCCTCACTAATACAAAAATATTTCTGTGTGAGTGCATTTGTTTATTTTTCTCCTTTTGGAATTTTTTGATTAAATTATTTAACCAATTCTCTTAGGATTTTTTTTTTATCAATTTGTATACATTACACATGAAGACTATAATGCTTTGTAATATGTTACAAATACGGTCCTCATTTCTCTTTTGCATTTTATTTCCTGATTCTATTTTTCTCTAGTTTTTAAAATGTCTACAATTAGCGCAACTAAAATGTCAAGTGAAAATGAACATGTTTATCAATAGATTAAGTGCGTCCTAAATAAGTGTTTACAAAGCATCAAAGCAGGAAAAGGACGTGATGCGTGCAGTCTGCGAGAAGAGTCTTCATGCTTTATTGTCCATATGGACATGTTTACCATTTCCATGAGTTTGTAAATTCATTATGTATTCTTGTCCACACAGTCGTCAGGTTAAGCAGTGGGGCTGGACCTGGCTGCCCGTAACCAAGCTGCGTTAGATTTGGTCAGGGTCTCGGGGAACATCGAGTCCCCTCTTCTCTGTGGATGAGGAGTCGGAGTTTCAGACACAAAGGTGACTTGGCCCAGGTCACACCACACCCGGATGACAGAACAGGAAGTACCCAGGCCCCCAGGCCTTGTCCACGCTTGTTAGTGATGCTCAGAGACGCTGAAATTGACCAGATCCAAACTCACGTCACTTACCTTTAAATCTACAACATTCTTCATTTTCCACACCTTTACACGAAATATTACAAAAATAAAGAGTAGATGGGCCCAATTTAGATAAAAATGAGAAATACTGCTAGCTTCTGAACTTTGAGTACAGACATTTTTCTCTGCATGAAATCAAGAGAAGCGGATCAAATTCAGAGAACAGGGCCGGACGACCACCAGCCCCCACGTGCACCCGAGCCCCTGCCACTGGTCTCACTGCGTGTCCGGCTGGGGTGAAACACACCAAGTAAGAGGACGGCAGGGAGCGCAGAGCCCGGGACCGGTGCCTGTGACTCGTGTCATGTGTGGAGACTGGGGAATTGGGTGTGGATCAAATGAACCTGCTCCCCAAGTACGGGGCGCACATCACTCCCCTTGTCGTTTCTGTAAGACACAGAAGTCTGGGCTGAGTGGACTTACTCCAATCAGCGCATCTTTTAATGCTGCCACTAGCAACTGGGGCCCTGCTAGCGAGCTAAGATTCCTCTACCGTGAAGGAGAGCGCGAGACTGAGTGGAAGTCAGTAAGTTTTGGAGATACACCAAGCTCCACTCCTTAGAATAAATAAGAGCTTGATGCATATTCATCGACGCTCCTATTTGTGATAGCAATTCTTAACAGTTGCAAAGAATAAGATAAAGAGAGTAGTTAGACATGATTAGAATTCTCAAATCATACACTCAGATGAAGTGAAATATTCCTTCAGAAATCTTCAAATGACAATTTTCTGAATTAATTTGAAGTCTGCATAGCCTAGAATGATCTGAACCCATCCTACTGATTACTCGTTCTGAGAGAATGTAATTATGATGATTTTAGTATTGTTCAAAAATAATTACTGCAGTTCAGCAAGGTTCAACAGAAACTTGCACTAATATGAGACTATCGGGAGATAATGTGAAGATAATCAGGGACAAAATTTGCAAGAAATATTTAAAGTCTTAGACCTGAGAACAAGCTGAACATCTTAGACAATGTTTCTGTGAAAAAAAAAAAAAAAACTTGGCATTATTTCTTGATTGTGATTTATCATCTTTCACTGAAACGGACACCTGCTTTAACTGTGATTATAAATAGCATGTAACGCTACAAGTCATTTCAGAGTTTTTGTTTTTACATAGCTGTAAATATTTTAATATAATTTTAATTGGTGGGCTGACTTTCTTAGGGGCATAAATTTCATTTTAATTTATTAAGTGGGCAAGAGTGTCTATTCAGATACGTTTTCAACAATACAGAGAAAAATGAAAGTAGATTCTCTAGAGTCGGTTTTCATGTGGGTAACGGGAAACACGCAGAATTTGAATTATGGGATCGAAAAGGAAGCAGACCGAGACGGTCCTCACAACTTGTATTGACCATTAGAGTTCTTTGGGGGAGGTTTTAAAAAGCGTAATCTCCAAAACCACTCAATATGAACGACATAGATTTCCAAAAGTTCTGTAGCTACGTCTTGAGATGGAACAACACTTGACGTTTCACACTAATTGTTCTATTGATGCCTTTACTTAAAATTCAGAGGTGCACAACTGGATGTCAGGCACTTGCCTGTATTTTTGTCTTGAAGTTTACTCATCTGTAAATCTGTGAGTGTAAGAATCACGGATCCAAACAACAAAATGGCACAGATCGTTTCAGGCAGCTTCCAATCTCCAAATTAGAGGTTTTACCACGTGTGTGTGAGTTTGTGAGTGTGTGTGAGTGTGTACATACATGCCTTTCCCTTCTTTTCTCATAGATTCTAATCGTCTCTTGAGGACGACTCAAAGACGGATCCCAACCATTAGCACGTCTTCCCACGTTGCTGACGGGCTGTCCCTCCGCACATGACCACATACTAGGGCCCCTTCCCGTAGGCTTTTCCCAGGTTAAGGTCAGGAAGCAAACGCTGTTCACAGACACCAGTACATATTCGGAGCTTTTAGCCGCATTTCATTTGAAATAAAAGGGAGACAGATTGTTCGGTGGAAGAGAGACACTCATTACATCGTTTATATGTAAGCTAAACAATAACCTTACCATTATAGAAAAAGTTCCCAGAAGTTTAAATCAGCTGCGCGTTGCTCGAGACGTTTGTAGAGTATGAGCGCTCACTTCCGTGGGGTGACTTTGCAGAACAAAGTACCAGTGCGGGTGTTTCGTTTTCTCTCTGTTGTTTTTGTTGAGCAGAAATTGCTTTTATGGTAGAGACTTGTTACCTTAAAAAAGATCCCCAAGTTCATGTTCACAGTTCATCTAAAGCTCACTGTACGATTCCTGGCTCAGCAAGAGGAGACTGAGTAGATAAGTATAGAAAATGATCTGGGAACAGAGTCAGCGTTTTTACAGAAGATGCCTTTTAAATGCTAGTATTTTTCCTTCTGTAAATCCTTAAGGTCTATCACAGACATTTTTTTTCCCTCTTAACTTTTCCCAGTAATCCCAGAAATAGCTGCTTCTTCAATATTTGAAATCATTTCTCTAAGTGAGATCAAAGCTTGATCTAGATTTTTATTTTTAGACTTTTCTGAAGCCAGATATTTATATCCTCAAGAATCTTAAAAACGCATGTACTTGTGAGATAAAATGAGATTTGACTCATATCTAAAGTACTCACAGCTATGGGAATTAAGCGTTTCTGCTCTACACTTAGAAAAGAGTGGACATTTCACTTCTCAGATATAATAGCTGTGACCCGAAATTCCCTGTGTTGCACACAAATAAAAATGATAATTTTTCATAGAAGAAAAAAATAACCAAGGTTCTGGATTAACCTTCTCAGCAGTTCTGGTCTGTTCTTTCCTCTGCTGGTCCTCTGGCCTTCTCCCAGGCGGGGGTCAGGAGGGGCGTCGGTCAAGGCGATGCATCAGTGGGCAGTGCACCCCCACCCCGTTCTGGCCTGTGTGGTTGAACTGACTTGCTCTCTGTGTATTTTTTTAAACATTTTTTATTGATTTATAATCATTTTACTCTGTTGTGTCAAATTCCAGTGTAGAGCACAATTTTTCAGTCATACATGGACATATACACACTCATTGTCACATTTTTTTCTCTGTGAGTTACCATAACATTTTGTGTATATTTCCCTGTGCTATACAGTATAGTCTTGTTTATCTAGTCTACAATTTTGAAATCCCAGTCTATCCCTTCCCACCCTCCACCCCCCTGGCAACCACAAGTCTGTATTCTATGTCTATGAGTCTATTTCTGTCCTGTATTTACACTTTGTTTTTGTTTGTTTGTTTGTTTGTTTTTGTTTTTGTTTTTTAGATTCCACATATGAGTGATCTCATGTGGTATTTTTCTTTCTCCTTCTGGCTCACTTCACTTAGAATGACATTCTCCAGGAGCATCCATGTTGCTGCAAATGGCATTATGTTGTCGGTTTTTATGGCTGAGTAGTATTCCATTGTATAAATATACCACTTCTTCTTTATCCAGTCACCTGTTGATGGACATTTAGGCTGTTTCCATGTTTTGGCTATTGTAAATTTTGCTGCTATGAACATGCTTTCTGTGTATGTATGCCTTGGTATCCACCGTCTCTGGGGCGTAAACTTCTGTGAATGAAGTCCCTTTGCCAGGTTAAAGGGTTCTACAGTGTTATCCTGGTTCTAGTTTCTTTTATACGTTAAATCAGAGAAGCCCTCATCGCTGGATGGCCCTTCCACTAAATGTTCTTAGTTCCCGCCCCCACCCTGGAAACAGGTGACGAAGGGCCAGGATATGACTGAGTTACTCTGTGGCCTCCATCCCCTTCACTGGAAGATCAGAGGAGGGGGAATTGACACGCACAGCACATCCGTCCTTCACTGGGTTGAAGCTGGCCTCCACTGAGCCTGGTTATCTTGAGGAATTTTAGGTAGAATCAGATATACTTACACCTTAAATAAGACTTTTCTGCGCCACTCACATGCTGCATGGAGATTTCTGTATGAGGCAAAGACTATACTGTTTAATCTCTCAAATTTTGGACTTACTCTTTTTGCTTTCCAGACAGCATGACAGAGGACAGTTTCTTTCCCACTGCAACAGTGAGTGTAGTAAGCCGGAGCTAATGGGGAAAGGAGATGCTGTGTAAGCTGATTGTGGCGCTAACGGGCCCCTGCGTGCGAGTGGAGACAGAGCAGATGAAGTGGGTGCGGCGCTCCCGAGCCCGGCCTCCCCTCGCCCCTGGGTTCTGCCCTCCCGACTCTGTATCTGCCCAGGCTGCACTGGCAACTCACCCATCGCTGATCTGATCATTGCCATGTAGGTTAGTTTGTGTACGTACGTAGCGTTGATCTTTTTTCTTGCTCTTTTGAGTTGCTTATTGTTTCTGCTTTTCAAGCAAAAGAAAACAGCCACTATATTTCTAACAAAGAGACCAGTTTGGCCAAAGGATCTGAAAGACGACCATCGGAGCCTCTCGTCTCGGGATGGGGCCCCGACCCGTCTTGGTTCTGTGTTCCTTTCCCGTTGACCCTACTTGGGGCTGGACTGTCTGCCCTAAATTTTCACCCCATCCTACTCCTTGCATCTCACAACAGACAAACAAAAACCAAATAACTGTCTTGTGCTGAAAACAACTTTGGAATAAAAGATGCACGAAAGAAACGAGGGGCCCTCAGGGTGCCCTCTCCAACCTGTTTTCCACGGGGGTTCCGCCTGCTTCTTGTTCTCACACAGGCGACCTGTGCCGTGGGATGTGGGCAGGAAAAGCCAGCCTCCTCTTTCCCAGGTAGGGGCTATGCCAGTGGCTTCTGCATGGCTTTCCCACCACGATAGCCCTCCCTCCAGAGGTCAGGGGACCCGTGCGGGGACACTGCCCGCTGTGAAGGTTGTCCAGTCCAGTCATGCACCTGGAACTGGGGAAGCGGCCACACAACAGGTCAGGGGCCACTGAGTCACCGTGAGACAGACCTCTGTGTCCCACTGCCCCGACCCCCAGCCTGCCAGCTCAGGACCTTCAAGGAGCATCAGAGGAGCGCTGGCTCCTCCCCGCGAAGTCGGGCGTCCCTGTGGCTCATTTTCTACAACGACACTTGTCAGAGTGAAACGGATCCCTGCCGACAATTCTGGAAGAGCCGGAGGACCTGGGCCCAGCAGGCCCACCCTCGCGCACGGTCGGCTCATCGGCAGAACCGAAAGCGGCACTGTGGCTGCGGTGACGCAGCTGCCCCGAACTTCCTCCCGCACTGGTCCCTACCTTCAGGAAATACACATCCTCCAGGAGTAAGATTGGAAATACCAGAAAGCCCTAAAGCCATTTCAGCAGACGGGTCAGCCCACGTTTTCATCAGAAACGTGCACTCTGCGCGTGACATGATGAATAAGGAATCAGACTTTGTTTAGTGGAGGTGTGACATTGGGGGCTCAGTAATCTGTCCCTTATTGTGTGTCTAAATTGGAATGCCTGGATAATAATTTAGCCTAAGCCACCAGGAAGAGATGGGGACTTATATAAATCATACACCACGGGGTATACAGCTCACTAAACAAATACCAACAGGAAGAATGATGTTTGCCTAATGGCGGTGAAATGTCAGGCAAAGTGTAGGCTCAGCAGAGCCTCCGCCATCCGCCTCCGCAGGATAAGCCGGAATCATGAGGTTCAAGGGCGTGGGTGCCCCCACCTCCTCCAGGCTTCCCGAACGGAAGGCAGCCTTCTCCCTTGGGAAAAGCGTTTTTGGCTATTTTGTGAGGATTCAGTCTGAAAAAGATAAGTTCAAAGAAAAAGGATGGAAGGAAGGAGTGAAACAGGAAAGAAAGGAGAAAGAGTGAGGACACATTTTTGATTAATTGAAAGTGATTTCTTTTAAATAAAGATCATCGCCACCCAGGAGGACGTAATAACGGCTTTTCTGTCCTGCCCGCTGCCGTGCACCCGCTGCCACGCGCTGCCTGCAACGTGTACTCGAGCATCTCAGAGAGACAGAGGGGAGGGAGGGAGGAAGGGGAATTCATGGAAAATTAAAATGAATGACTTGGACCAGATGTTGTGTCTCAGATACTATGAGCAGTAATACCACAGTACTCTCTGAGTATGTTTTTAGTCCAGTTGTTATTACTGTATTTTTAAAACACTCGCTGAAAGACGGAGAGTTTATCATCTGTTCTCTAACTTCTACTCTGAGTTACATCCTTGATTTACTGATTTGAAGACTAAGGCAAAAATGGAACAGTGTTCTCCTTTGCGATCACCTTCCAGTGTGGACAGCGTTCACTGTGTAACGATACCCTTATGTTCAGTATTTCATGCACATTGAGAACCTGAAAATGCATTAGAGATGCTTATAGCAATGTTTCTTAGACAGCCAGACATTTAAACTTTTTTTTTTTTTTTTTGGTTATTTAGATCTTTAAGCTCTGTCTTCCACCTGTGGGTACAGTGGGTGATATTTTCTGAGCTGCGACCTTGAAATTTGGACAAGG
The DNA here is from genome assembly GCF_036321535.1 of Camelus dromedarius. Classification (NCBI taxonomy): domain Eukaryota; kingdom Metazoa; phylum Chordata; class Mammalia; order Artiodactyla; family Camelidae; genus Camelus; species Camelus dromedarius. Next base: position 1,398,584 of record NC_087461.1, read on the forward strand.
CGTTATGTCTAACCACAACTGACATTTGAATATGAGTGTGAATGTCTTCTGGGTAAATACTGAGCATATCCTTTGACATGAAGGAAAATGTTTATTGAATAAGGGATTGTGTAATGTACGACGAAGGAATAAAGTGAAACAAGATGGCATGCCTTTTACTCAACGATCTTGCAGTCTATATACGCCAGATGTGAAAAGACGTTAAATAACGTAAAACCTTTTCTTAAAAGGGAAATGACTAAACGCTAAGTGACAGGGAGGCACGCGTGTTCTGAGTGTGTAGACTGGCGCTGGTAAGAAGTAGGTAATCTAAGAGTTATCTCTGGAGACCATAGTAGTAATAGCTGTCAGAAACATAACTGATGGAGGAAAACACGCTTGGAGCTTACCGGTAGATTTTTAGATGCCAAGTGTTTCATAGTTTGAAATTTGAAAGAGGGTCTATCTAAATTGGATGGTACGATCCTTGGTCTTGTAAAATGGGTTTTTCTGTTTATGATTTGAGCTTGAATGGCGAGATGTAGAAGCTGTGTTTAACAACGATTATGGGGAGAGTAGAGGATTAACCCAGCTACTGAGGGCAGGCGCCTGGGCTGTTCCTGTCGGGTCAGGTGGCAACCTGCACGCCCAGCGAGGTGACGTGGCCTACCCCGAGGCTGCTGCAGGGAGCACTCCACGGCTTACAAGCCTTCTCAGGGAGTGCAGTCTAAAAACTCTTGAAAACGAGTAAAACTAAAGAGAATGGACATAGTGAAACCCACTACCTTCCCCTTTCTTCGTAAGTCAGTGCTTCAGATGCCCACAACATTAAGGGTGTAAGTGACGTACAAGTGGACCCCCACCCCCACCCCGAGGCAGTGGTCCTGGCGCTGGACCCGCTTTGATGAATGCTTAACTGTCTCATTCACCAGCTGGCATGAAACAAACAAACAACTGGACAAGAGTTTCTAAATGTGTCCCAAACATGGAGGTTGAGGAACCCTGAGAGTGTGTTTTGGTGTTTATGGAGGAGGATATGGTCTGGGAGATGCTATTCCGGCAAGATAAACCCGGATGCAAGGCTGAAAGGGAGCAGAGAACCCCAGCCAGACCCGTCACGTGGGACCGTCTGTCCGCGTCCCTGACTTTTCATCAGGAGAAGATTGATTCTGGAAAGATAAACGAACCTCTCCGAGCACCCCCACTCAGTCGGAAACTCAGCTGGGCCTAACATCCAGGATGCCCGGCTCTCAGTGCCAGGCTCCTCCCTCTCCTGCCGCTCACTCCCTCCAGGGGCGACGCTGAGCCCAGAATCAATAGCACAGAGTGCTCATGAATCTCATTATGAATTATGAGTCCTCGAATATAAATCAGGTAATATGTACCATCTCATATGGAGTAAATGTGTGGTTTCAATGAGGATTTATGGGCAATAAAGAGGGAAGTGTCTGGAATAGTGAATATTCCAGGCCAGGTAGCAATGATTATGTCTGTTTTGAGACAGATGGGGGAGCAAACTCACTAGACTGAGTTCTTTGTATTCTGACTGCATTTCCCTCAATAGTTTTTGCCGTCACAATAGTAAAATCCACTGTGAGTTGGTGCCCTGGCAAGAGAGTGGGCTGATCATTGTGGCGTGAAATGTTTGATTTCTATGAGTTATTACATTTCTCATTGAAAATTGACATTTTTCAAAATTGACAAGTTTTCATTGAAAATGGACATTTGTCACTGACAATGGCGAATCTGTCATCATGTTTTTCAACGGGCTTTTTACGTAGGTCGTGATTCAGGACACTGTGACAAAAATTAAGGCAAGGGTGCCATGAGTATCTCCGTCCCCGTGGACAGTCACAGTTCATGTCATCAGTTAGCAGTCTGGCGTCCTGGGCTCATGCCTGAGTCTTGCGAGGTTAGTCAATGTGAGTCCGTAACTGAGAGATGAAGTAACTCCTGACATGCTCAGAAGCAGCAGTCGGGGTGCGTCCCGCTGAGGCCCGCATTCTGACAACGACTGGTGCTTTTGCTGGTTCTCTTGGGAGGCAGCGTCCGATGTGTGGTGACCAAGCTCGCCCACTTCTGGGTCACTCTGCAGGGAGCGTGCCTGCCTCGTGACTTTCCAGGGCTTCAGTCAGCGTGTAGATTATCCTTGGACTTGGCGGGAAGTGAAGCAGCGTTTCTTCCTCTTTATCTTCTCAAAGAATGACTGCACTCCTCTGCAAGGAACTCATTTTTTTTTTCAGAATTTCTTAATTTACCCTGAAAATGGAGAGTCAACCTTTTTGACACTGATTATACCATTTGGCTTCAAATAGTTTTGAATAAGCAACATGCTTGTGTCTGGGAGCGTAACCTGCAGGAGCCAGGCTTTTACCACTCTTACCTTCCGTCAGTGACAGCTGGGGGGCGGGCCGAGCTCGAGGGCCACAGCTAAAGAGAGGTTCAATTCTGTCTTCCGTTTTGTTCTGTTTCTGTTGGCGGACGTGTCAAAGGAAAGACGTGCTCTCAGGCTGGGTGGTACGATGGGTATTTGCAAATCGCCATTCTTTAATTTATGCGGGTCTATTATGTGGGTTTTGTATACATTAAATGTTTTATTAGTTTTTTTTTAACAAGCAGCTGACTTGCTTTTCTTGAGCACGGCCCTGTTTGTCAAGCCACGCGTGTAAACAGTGCCCCAGTCCCAGCAGGAAAGCGCGATCCGTGGCACCTGCAGTGTCTGGCTCATGAGCCACTGGTTTGATATATTTATGAAACTCAGTAATAGACATCTTTTGATGTAGGACGAAAGAGGTTAGCCTGCATCACGGCAAGTGTGCAGTTCTCAAAATATTTATAAACGAGAGGGTGTCAGGTCTGCTGCCTGGCAGTGCAGGGAAGAGAATCCGGACCACGTTGCTGTGAGCATCCAGGCGGTGAGCCGACAGCTGATCTCGCCCCAGCGTCAGTGAGCGGGAAGCGCGCGCTGCAGTCAGCCTGACGCACCACCACCAACAGCCCTGTGGTGGGGAAAGGGGGCCTGAGGCGGGTGCCTGGCTGCGTAACTCCACCCCAGGACGCCACCCCCTCTGTGGCACTCCATGCACTTCGCCGTAAGACGGTGCCGAAATGACAGTCTGCTTCTAAATCGTTAGCCTAGTGCCTGGCACAGAGCGAGGGCTCAGCAAAGGTTAGTAGTGCCTTTAGGAGTTGTTTGTTGAAACACTGCTGTGCTCTATTATAGATATACGTATATATGCATATATATATATAAATATAATGACATGATATATTATATATTATGGGGAACAGCTGAGTCATATTAAACACATGGCGATTTTAGAGACCCCTGTACGAAATGCCACTGCACTCGACAAGGTTAGAACACGCGAGTCATCAGAATGTGTGTCACCTGGAGCAGCCAAGGGCTGGACATTTAGGGAAGGAGGAGAGTGACGGAGCATCACCAAGAGACACTGGGCTGGACCGCCGAGGACGTCAGGGTGTGGATCAGCAGGAGAGAGAGCAGGATGGCTGATGACGGCGCAGCTGGATTGCACGCCTGCCTACTCTGTCTTCAGATCTGTGGCTCTGAGTCAGCAGAGACTGGAAAACTCTGGTCCAGGTCACGTATCCTGAGGGCCAGGAGGACGGCAGGCGCGTCCACGTGACCCACGGGTTTTCCCCTCTGGCTGCTTCTGAAGCCTGGAACATTTTATAATTAGATGGCAGTTTACGCCAAGAGCAGAAAAGCACTGAAGGGCTATTGTTCCTTCAAGATTTACAGCCCAGGTTCATAGGCCTCAGTGTTAAACCTCCAGAGTCCTCCCATTTCTGATAAAATTCTTACACAAAGATGTCGCAGGAATTCAACAAGGTTAGGTCTGACGGTGTAAAAACAGGACGTCAGGCGCAGCAACAGAAGTGAGTGAGAGACATCAAGGAAATCCTTGAACAAAAGCACCCGGATGCTGGCTGGAACCCCCCAGCCTCTCAGGCATGATGGATTCTGCGTTCGAGTGACCGCGCCCATGAGCCGGGCAAGTGCAGGCGGTCTAGGTTAGGCTTTGCTTCTGTGCTTCTTGGATTTCTAGAGAGGAGCGCTCTCACGCCCACAGCCCTTAGGGAGTGCTGGGCCCCTCCTGCAATGTCACTCGCACACGGAATTATCTCTGAGCGTCTCCTCGGGGTGAGGCGTCCCTGGAATGGAGGTGCCGTGCCGTTGAAGGGAAGACCTGGCTGTCTGAGCAGATTTTAGCACCAAGAGGTTCAGGGAAGACGCGCTCATAAACTCTGGTGCAGCCTAGTGACTGGTCCTTCCCGTGGTTTTACGGGTGGCACTCGGCATTCTCCAGGTGCTGCAGCTCGTGGGCTGAGCTGAGTCTCTTCCATCTGCTTCTTTGACCTTAGAACACAGAGGCCTCCCACACCCAGTTCAGGGGAGACTTCCATGGAAGGGGGTGGCTTCAGACTTTCCCTAAGCCATGTGTTTCCCTTTTTACGCTGCTTCCTGCAGACATTTTTCCTGTATCGCTCTGGCAGCTTTGTTGTATTTGTGTCTGCGCTTTTGTGTTGTTTCAGGAAAAAGAGATTTAAGTACCTGTATCTCTGTGCAAGTGACTGTGAGCCATTTAATTAAGCTAAATCAAAACTGAATTTCATGTTGAAAGAGAAGTGGGGGCACGTCTGTGGCGTCCCCCCGGGATGTAACGGGCAGTTTCCGGGAAACCCAGCTGAGTTCCCCGCTGGGCTCCCGTCCCAGGCGGGGGCTGGCGGGGCCTTACCGCGACGCCCTGGCTGCGCTGGGTGGGACGGACTTCGGTTACAAGAGCCGTGAACTACATGATCAACACGTGTTCCACCGCTGCAAAAATCTGAACGTTCATGTTACCTTGTGGTTTAGAAAAAAGTCCTGAGTATAATTTTAAAAGCAAACATTTAAGAATCCCTGCGGTGAAAATTATAGCACAAAATCCAATGTATAGAATTCACTGATAACCTGAAAAATAAAATATATCTTGAAATTCTTCTCCCACCCCCCACTCCTGAAACATGGCTGGTTATTGCTTTTGGTTCAACAGAATGTGCCTGGTAGCGTCTCTTTACCTAGAGGAGTATCTCTTCTACTAAGTTTGTGCCTTTAGAGCAATTGAAGCCCGGAAGTCTGAGCATTTAAGGCTCCCGCACAGGCGGTCGGGGCTGTGAGGTGGCTGGTGGGTTCCTGGAACACTGCTCACAGCCCGCTCCGACTCGCTGTGCTGCTCAGCGGTCACACGCCACTGGGCTTCCCTGGCTCCAGGCCCTTCTGTCCACTCAGACATTTACACCTAAAGACGCAGGCACGCTGCTCCCGTGCTCGCACGCTCTCTCCAGCGGCTTTCCATGAAAGAAAGAGTAAGTTACCGGCACGTGTGGGCCCCTGCAGCCTCACCCCTTCTTAGCGCTCTTACCCTCTGCCAACAATTTCTAAACGAGGCACGTGCGTTCTGGTGGCAGAGTCCCTGTGCCCACAGTGAACATTCTCCTGCTGTTTTCAAAATCTGTTCGGTTTCAAAACGCGCCCCGGATGTAGCCAGACGCGGCCTGCCCCGCACGACCAGCCCCGACACCTTCCTCTACGCGCCTGCGGTCTGGGGCGGCCAGCTGCGGGGGCGCCCCGCGTGCAGCTGTGTGTTTCCACCCGTCTTTCTCCCACGATGGTCATACCCTTAATGTCAGAAGCAAGAGTTTATTGGTGCATTTTTCACCGTGAAGTTCAAGACGGCTCAGAATGTGGCGAGGGCACGAATTCATTTCTTTCGTAGACTTTGCGTACTCCAGAAGCCTAAACGGTTCTAGGAGGGAGGGTGAAACTGCGTCTCACGGACTGGAATGTGGAAGTTGGGCCTCAGAGCACAGGGCTGGACACAGGCCCCCTGCGGTCTCTGAGAAGCTGCGGCAGGTGAAGGGCCCCAGCGCGGCCTTTCTCAGCACCCAGTAGCTTACGGATGAGCAGTTCCTCGGGCTGCCGGGTCATTGTCCCAGGCAGGATCCTTTATACACAAATTACATAAATATCCTTTAACACTGAAAAAAACTAACTCAAACAGAACAAAAGACAATAGCAAACTGGACTTTGCTTTTCACTAACTCTGAGCTTAAAATTGAGAGGAGACTGTCGCCTGTGGCTTTGATGATGCTGACGTTCACTCCTCTGAAAGGTTTCTTTAGGGTTGGGAACCAGACGGGACGCTCATCTTCCCCACTTGCGTTCAGCGTAGGAGCGGACATCCCAGCCGGAGACAGAAAGCAAGAAAAAGACATAAAAGACACCCACACTGGAACCGAAGAAGTAAACCCATCTCTGTTTGCCGGGGATACAATCTTACATACAAAGACTCCACCCAAAAGCGGCTAGAACTAATGACTGAATTCAGTAAAGTTGCAGGACACAAAATTTACATACAAAACCCGTCGTGTTTCTGGATCCCAGCAGTGGGAGGGCATCGCGGCGTGTGTGTTACGCCCGAACTCTTCAAACTCTGCGTGTTAAACACGTACAGCCTTTTGAATATTAATTGTATCTCAATGTGGTTGAGAAATGTAAAAAAATAAACAAATAAAAGGGTAATTTTAGTAACTCCGTGGCTGAGTCATGACACAAAGAATAAAAATGGATTCTATCCAGAGAAACAAGAGGCAGCTGTGCTAGAGGGAGGGCACCAGGAGCGACCTCAGCGTCAGACGTGCACTCCAGCCGCAGGGACAGTCACCGCTCCTTCCGCAGCCCCCGCAGTGCGGCTCGTGTCCACGTCGGGGGGACAGCAAGGAGAAGGCAGAGCTGCAGGAACAAGGAAAAGACCGTGGTTCCCAGGGGTTGGGGGGAGGGAGGGGGAGGGAGGGATGTGTAGACGGAGCACAGGGGACGTTTAGGGCAATGAAATTACTCTGTGTGACACTACAGTGGTGGCTGCATGTCATTCTGCCCTTGTCAAAGCCCATAGAACGCACAGCATCAAGAGTGGCCCCTCACGTAAACTGTGGCTTTGGTCGATCACAATGTGCCCATGTCGGTTCATCGATTGCACCGAACAGGCCCCACGGATGAGGGGGCTGAGGGAGGGGAGGACACACGTGTGGGTGGGGAGGGCTCCGTGCGAACTCTCTGTATTTTCTGCTCAATTCTGCTGTGAACCTCAAACTGCTCTAAAAAAATAAAGTCTATTAAAAATTAAAAAAAAAAAATGAAGAGACAACAGGGATGAAGACGTGACGGAGAGCAGCCGTGACTGGAGCTGTGGCCGTGGGCTCCAGGCGGCTCCCTCCAAGCCGAGGGTGCGCTACGGTTAGTGAGCCGCCGCCCGAGCTCAGTGCCAGGTGGGAGCAGGCTGGGAGCAGGTGGCAGCGGGGGCGGCAGAGGGGAGCTGAGGGGCGATCCTGCGCAGCTGCCGCCCTGGACCAGCACTCAGTCAGTGAGGGGCTCCAGACGGCTGAGCGAGGAAAGCCTCTTCCAGCAGACAGACCCGCGTCGGTGGTAGAGTCTGTAAGCCGTCTGAAATGTGTACCCACTTCTCGTCTGACTCAGCTGTGCGGAGGGTGACCTTGACAGTGACGCTCAGCCTTCAGGACCGCAGGTGCGTCCTTTCCAAAGGCAGAAGCAGTTGTAAGGGCTCTCCCTCTTAAGGCCCATGTGTTCATCGTCCCTGGCGTGAGAGGCGCCCTTGTTTGCGCGGCTGGTCCTCGGGACTGCCCGTTGCTTATTCGTGTAAATATTGATGAGTGAGGAAGTGGGTCTGGATTCCAGCTCTTTTTAACGGGGCAAGACGAGTGAGCAAGGGCTGAAGAGAAGTGTGTTCGTGATTTATCTCAAGAGGAAAAGCTTCCTGCTCCAACTTATCTCATGCCTCACAGAGCGTCTGTGCGTCTCCGGAAATGAAGCCACAGCCATTCCAGTTAGTCTTTGCCCAGTGGGCAGTGAAATGACAGGAGCATCGAGCAGTCGTGTCTGAAAATCCCAGCCTCGTAGACGCTTGAAAACGTTAAAAGGAAAAATGCTAAGAAGTTAGAGAGAAGCAGGAAGGAGGTCCTGAGAATTTTGCAGTATGTCGTAAATATTCAAGCAGTTTTTCTTATCGCCCCGCTCAATTCCTAGCGCGGGTGAAAGGAGGTGGAATTAACTGGGTGAAAATCTAAAGCAAGGGAACCGTTTCTGGAGGCGTCGCTGGAGTAGCGGGGTGGGTGTGCCGACCCCGCTCAGTCACTGGCCGCCACGGAGACGAACCCGCGGCAGTCACGGGGCCGTCACATGCTTGGGGGCAGGTGGGGCTCGTGACTCCCATCCCTGACCTTTCATCTCTGGAGAGAGCTATGGAGCCGAGACCTTGCCTGGATGAGAAAACGACTGCAAAGCCACGCTCAGTGTGGTTGCTGTGTCTCGCTGACTCACGCACCCGTCACGTCCTTTCAAACAATTGAATTCTCATCCCCACCTTCCCTGGATATAAACTAGCAAAAACCAAAAAACCAAAGAAACAAAACAAGACAAAAAACAAGCACGGACGCAAACAAGCGGATCGAAGCTTTCTGAGCTTCCCGGCCAACCAAGCTGCGCTCCGGTGCCAACCACGGAAGGACACGGAAGGGAAGGGCAGGACGGGAAAGGCTGGGACCCCAGGAAGGACGGGGTCCTTGGAGAAGAGATTGGATGAGGACAGTTGGGAAAGGGGACAATATAAGAGCCTGTAGAGGGACACTTGAGCCTCAGGTGTCGGTGGGACAGAGACAGCCCTGCCCGAGTAGCAGTGGCGACCTCGTATCCGCTGGAGGAAAGTTTGCAAAGCCTGGATTAAATTTCTCCCTGAATCTCATTCCAAAATTCTCTAATTTGAGTTGGGAACCGATAAATCAGTCTGTGGAAACAGACTCCTCCCAGGTAACCTGTATTTTAATTACAGCCTTCTGGAAACCCCGAGACTGTCCACTGCGGTGCTTTTGATGGTAGGCGTTAATTCCTGGTCGGGAGGATTTTTAAACAGCCGCTTATTTTTGTGTCCCTACGGATCCAGGTCCTGTCCGTGCCTGCCAACACTTTGGGTGCATGGGGCTTGAATGAGGGACCGAAGGCCCTTGTCAGTTTCGTTCACCTGCATTTTCTCTTAAAACAGTGGGGATGACGCCACAGCGAATACCCTGGAAAATCAAGAGTCCAGCCTGAGTCGACTTCTTTCATTCTCACTTCACGAAAAGAACAAAGAGAACTCCTCATGGGCTGACTGTCATCCAGCCAGCTGTGCAGCCCCCGCTGCGGGCGGTTCACTTGCCCGCAGGTGTCTGACGGGGGAGGCGCGCACGCGCTCCTGAAACCACTCTTTCCTCCCCCCAGTTGCTGCTTCCTCGCTGGTGCCGTTGCAGCTCCGCTACATTGTGACAAAACCAGACGTTTTCCCTTTAGCGTGTGCCCCACCGTCCCCCAGCTCAGCGGGCTAAAGCGGGCCCTTCCGTGGTGTCCCAGCCCTGCACCACCACGCAGGGGGAGAGGCCGGGAGACGGCCTCTTCTCAGGAGCAGCGCCGTCACGCGGCCCTCGGCCTGGAGCGCATCTCTGTCCGTACAAAGGACATTTTTTACAAAAGCAACGAGCCAGGGGTTCACGCCTCTGTATAATGAACAACTTAAATAATCTGTATGATTCCAATAAAATCACCCACTTATCACAAAATGAACCCGGACAGCCAGTGCGTACATTTCTTAAGAGAATTATCAAGTTTTAAATTGTATTTGTTAATCCTAGGACAGCGCTGAACATGTGGGTCCGTGGTGCATAATGCTGTTTTATTATACTGGTTATTGTTTAAAGTTATCATGGGATTTCACTGGAGTAATGAAAGCAGAAATATTTCCGGCAGCATTAATCAGGACATATGCTAACCACCCGTGGTTTGGGAGACAGTTTTCGTCTCAGGGTCTTTCGCAGGCGCCCAAACAGCGGCTGCTCTCTTACTCTGGTGGGTGTGAAGCAGCGAAGAGTCACTCGATCGCTTGGCGTTTAGCCCGGGCACTGATGTGCTCGCGTGCTAGCGTACGGAGCAGTCCAGCGTCCGTTCTCAAATTATGCTTTTTCTCTGTGTGTGTATTTGTCTAGACAAAGAAAAATGAATGCACTGAGGGCTGAATGTAAACGTCTGGTTTGCCTGTCAGCTTTATTCCGTGGGGTAAGTGCAACCCCTCTGTCTTTCTGCCCTGAGTCTTGTATTAGGAGTCACTCTCTCCTGTCTCATCACCTCGTGTTTTTCAGCAAACATCCGGGCAGCCGCCTCCTTCCCCCGGTTGCTTTTCTGCTCTTGTGCTTGGTTTTCAACCGCATCAGAGCCTCTGTCTTATGGGACTGAGCACAACATACCTACTCAGAAATTTGACCTAGACCAGACCTGGCAAAAAGTTTGAGTCAACTCTGGAACGCCAAGCTTCAGGCCACTAGATCGCCGTTAAAAGTGCGAAACTGCAGACTTCCTGTGGTGTCAGAGCTCTAACTGGACTCCTAAGGACATACGGGTGTCATCACCTTATGAAAAATAGAATCAGTTCAACACACTTACAGAAACTACATAACATGCCCACGTAACCTGTCAGGTGTTACGCCGGTGAACATAGTAAGAGGTTGCTAAACTGACTGCAGTAAGTATTTTACGTAAATATTTGTATAACTACGCACCTCTTTTGGACCTACATTACCTTGTACACCTGTCCCCCAAGGTATTCTGACAAAATTCCTGTTTCTTCCTCCATCGCGTTCCATCCTCCGTGACCTTGATCTGTAACTGTAAAGTGCTCTTACTTTCCTCTCGCGTTCTCTCCCTTTCTCCTCTGCGTGTGCCTTCACCACGGCTCCGCCAACTTTCAGATGTAGACAGAAACACGGGCCACACTTCTGTGCCTTTGAGGGTTATTTGAATGAAGAAACACATGAGCAGTCTTTCTCCACATCTCACTCTCCACCCAGGCAGACACGTTTCCCCACGATCACAGAGACCTACACAAAGCCAATTCGCACGAAAGAATAAGGATGATTTAGCCACTGAGGCTGAGCGCTGGCAATGCTGTGCAGGAACCCGTGCCCGGAGAGGAGGGGAGCCCCCCACTGGACCGAAGCACGCCTGCTAACTACTGCTCCCTTCAGACAGCCATCCAGAAAGGAGGGTCTGAGGGTGGTGCCTGGAAGTGTTATTTTGTTTGGCTTTGGTTTGGGTACTTGATGATCAAGAAAAGTTTTTATCATAATGACAGTATTTTAGAGCAGAGGGAAAGTAGCTCTGAATTTTAAACACCCCCAAATCCAGGACAAGTTGTGAGAAAATGAAGGAAAGACTCTCTGTTCACTCAGCTGGTGAAAATTAAATCGAAGAAGATAATTTTAAGTCTTTTCTCTCAAATTTGTGTCACACACTGTTGCTTCCTCATACTTTCCCCCAGATGAGGTTGTTTCATGTACTAATATGATCTCTGATTCTTGAGACATTCTAGAAGGGCAGGGCATCTGAGCAATCCAAGGAGAACGTTTCACTGTGGTCAGTCAAACTCTAAGCAAGACACACAAATAGTCAGAACTGTCCATATTGGGAGCCTTAACTGTGGCTTTAAAATCTTTAATACAGTGATGAAAATCTTTGACAAAAAAATACCAGATCCAAAAATTTAACCAATACACAGAGGCCACCTTTTAAATTCTCTCATATCATCTAAATTTTGTTTTGTTTCATATTTAATATGGAAAAGGAGTTGAATAATGTGGGCTGAACGACGAGAAATGTTTGCAGGGTAAGGAAAAAAAGTGGATTTGCTACCAAAAATAATGCACGTAAGCTGAGGTAGAAGAGGAAAGTAAACGGAAACTTGCATGGTGGAAAAAGATCAAACTGCAAACTCAAACTGAGCAGAAAAACTGAACAAACTGAGGAAGAGGTGAGGAGTCACGGCCAACACTGGACTCGTGGTGTGGACAGTACGGGAAATGACGCCCTAGGTGAGACTGGCTCACGCGGGCAGGGCGGCACCTCCAGGAGGAGGCGCCTGTAAGTCAGTCCTTTACTGTTTCAGGATGTTCTGTCTGTGCACGAGGGAGTCCAGCTTACACGCCTTCCTAAAAACGTTTCTTCTCGCTAGAATTGCTTTTGCTGATTCATCAGCCGCGTTTTCTCCGTTTCCCTGAAAGCAGTTCATATTTTCTGAAGCCCTCTTCCGTCCAAAGGCACAGGTGCCTGTGCGCTGAGAAAGGTTAGGTGGAGAGGGGCTACTGGTCCTGCCAACAAGATACTGATGGGAGCACTTGAGATGTGGACGGGAGACCTACTTCCCTGGTATTCCCGGGATAAGTTACTTCCGTGTCCTTGCTTCTGGTCTCTGGTTGGCCCCGCTGCCCGCGGCTGCGTCTTAGCAGCAGAGTGGGGGGTGGTCCGCAGAACCAGCCCACAGCCCTGCTCTCGCTGTCCAAGTCTACTGGTCTGCCAGATGTGAGACCACACGGACGAGTTCCCACCTTATCTCGTCTACCTCGACTTCTGAATACAGGAAGTTTAGATCCTTCTTTGTGAAATTCTGAGCAGAACTATTTATGGTCATTCTGGCCTCATTAACATATTGATCCCGCTTATGGGTTCAGCTTGTTTTTGAGGAGAAGCATTGGCCAGGTCTTCCATTCAGCGATCAAAATATACTTTTGGAGAAAAAATCCTTATAATCTCATAAAGACACATATTAGTCAACCCAGTGTTCTTTTAGTAACCGTTTTAAGTTCCATATTAACTGACATTCCAATAAGGCAGGCCATAAAGCTTTAATTTTCTGCGTCAGCATCACACTGACTTTTCATATACAAGATTTATGTAGAGACACTTGTTCTGTAGAATATATTTGTAATTACATCCTAAAAAAACACATTGATGGCACCTTCACTGTAGAATTAACGATACGACAATGCTTATTATTGACTTGTATAATGAGCAATGTAATAAGCATTATTGATTTTCCCATTACATTCCAAATAAAAATGTTCCTCCAATAAGAGAAAGTCCGTTTAATGAACGACGGGTGATGACTTCAGCTGAATCCTCTGTGTTTTCACCTGCGTCTTCTGTTAGCTTCTGGAGACGCTAAATGCTGCAGGCAATCAGAAGAGTGATTTGAAATTAGGCTCGAAGAACTGACCAAAGTAGTGTTACCTGCTGAGGGAGTTTGGAAATTTCTTCTTCTTACCAGAAATACTCGCAAGCGGAGTAAATTGACAACGGTGAAGGATGGTTATCATAAAATTGGGAGTGTATTGTGTTAAACGGTGACCTCCAGTAGGTTATACCCACATCCAAATATCCAGACCCTAGGAATGCGATCTTATTTAGAAGAGGGTCTTTGCAGGTATAATTAAGATCAGGAGCTCAAGGTGAGGTCATCCTGGATTCCCCAAGTGGCCCTAAATCCAATGACAAGTGTCTTTATAAGACAGAAGAGGGGACAATCCAGACACACACAGAGGAGGAGCACAGGTGGCCGTGGAGGTGGCAGGTGGAGAGATGCACCCAAGGCTGGGGTTGCTCGGGGTCACCAGAGGCTGGAAGAGGCAAAAAAGGGCCTTTTTTTTTTTTTTTTTTTTTTTTTTCCGCCTCTAGAGCCTCCAGGAGGGGTGCAGCCCTGAAGACAACTGGCGTCAGACCCTTGGTCTCCAACCTTATGGCAGAACACACTCCTATGGCTTCAGGAGTGCAGGAACTTGCTCCAACAGCCTCAGGTCGCTAATACAAACAATGGTTCCGGTAAGTTGCAATGGCCGGTGAGAGAGAAGGAGCCTCTGGGGAGCCAGTAGAGGCTTCCAAGACGCCTTTGCATGCTCTTGAATTCCCTGAGGTCTGTGTGGGTCTTGCGGAAAAAATACAAGTTAAAAAAAAAAACGTTGATTTTGCCTTGGGAGACGTAATTCAGAAGCTGCACTAGCAGGATTGAGCAGGGGCGCAGAAACCTGGCACCAGCGTGGCAGGAGGAAGGGTGCTGGGCTTAGTCTTGTAAGTTCTTGCCGGGAAAACTCAGACTCGCTCTTCCTCTCGGAAGCCTGGCCCAGCAAGCCAAGTACAAACCAAGAGCTTGCTTGCCGAGTGTGGAATCCGAACACAGGAGATGGGTCAGCAAATCTGATTATTTAATGACAGCCAAGACACACAGCCCAAAACACCTGTTCAACTATAGAGATTTTTATCGCCAATAAGATTAGAATGATAGAGATTTGTTTTTTAAAAGATTTCCTCTTTTGATATCGCTAGAAATACTTGCTCCTGGGCTTGGCTTGGTTGGTCGGTTGGTTCTAAACTTTTCCCCGGTGCAAGCGCGAAGCTCCCTTCGGCGGACACCTCCTCTCTCTGAACAGTGCTTAGCTTAGTCAGACCCCTGACTGATCTGCTGGTCTGATGGACTATTCAGAATCTTAAAGTGAACTTACTTGTTTTTTTTTTTCTTTTCTAACCCACGCAGAGTTAATTTTCGAGCGTCCTTTCCAGAGGACATTTTTTCCTCTTCTTACCCAGTTCTTGCGGGCACCCCGCCCTAAACGCTTGTCGGTTAACAGGCTGGATTTTCTGCCTGCAAAGGTGCCACAATGCCTATGACATTACGTTTATCTCTACCCATCCCTAATCCAAGTCCAAAGTCACAAAATTTTGTAGATAAAGTTAAATTGGATAGGAAAGGGAGCTGACCTTCAGATAAAGCCGTTTGAAAGGATTTAAAAGATGTGACAAAATAAGAAAAATAAAAATGTAAGTCTGCTCCAGGAGGACAGCTGATGAGTGGCCAGAAAAGCAACTTCTTTCTCTAAAATGATTGTCTTTGTCATCCAGGGAAAAATAATCACGCATTAAGCCAAATATGTGCTCTGCACGCTTCCCCCTTTGAAAGAGGAGCTGTTTTCAGCCGCAGAAACACGACCGCAGCTGGAACACAGCTCACATCACTCACGACAGACGTTTAAAGGCTTATTCGTAAAAGGCCAAATATTACACACGTGATAAAAACTGAAAATTAAGTTTTTGTTTTCAAAGAACTTCTTTGGCTGCCATATTTACTACATTCTGGTTCAGTCATTATTCCGAATTTACCATATAAAAGGCTTTCAATTACAGCTTTGGGATGCAGTGACAATGGAGCCTGCATACAAATTGAAAACCCTAACTTCCTCTGTTTGAATGCCTTTTGCTGATGAAAATGTAATTCTTATTTTTAGATTTTAGACGATGGAAATTGTAGCCAGAAAAAATCACTAGACCGTGTTTGCTGTTCCACTTAAATTAAACGATACCTTATTTATTCCTCAAGTAAATTGGTTTTCACAAGTACCTACTGGCATATCAGATACACACCCTTTTCCCTCTCCCCTACATACAATCTATTTTTGGCGACATTTTTGCTCAGTGGTTAGGCACAGGCCACAGAGATGAGCTCAGTTATTAAACAGCAATGAGTTAATTCAGGATCGCCTTAGAAGGTAGTCATAGATTTTTTTTTTCTCCTTATGGATTAGGAGCCCAGACAAGACGGCCTAGATTTCCTGAAAATGCAATTTTTTTCTGAAGCCTAGGCTCAAATTCTCCATATTTTATATATATATATGTGTATATATATATATATATATATATATATATATAACCTTTTTGTTTTGTTTTTATTGAAGTACAGCCAGTTTACAACGTTGTGTTAATTTCGGGTGTGCAGCGTACACAGCCTTTATTGAGGTACAGTTGATGTGCAAACCCTGGCAGCCATTTAATGTGCACCTCGTGATGAGTTTGGACACACGCGTACTCCTGTGACACCACAGTCATAGTCAAGGTACTGAATATATCCATCACCTCCAAAAGTTGCCCTGTGTTCTTTTGAGATGTGTGTGTGTGTATTTTGTGATAAGAACACTTAACATGAGACCAGTCCTTTTACCATATTTTCAAGTGCACCGGGCAGTACTGGTAACTGCCAGCACCGTGCTGTGCAGCAAATCTCTAGAACTTGCTCCTTGTGCATAACAGGAACTTTATGCCCTTTGAATAACAGCTTTCCATTCCCCCCAACCCCAGCCCCTGGCAAAAAGCAACGCATGGATTAAGAGAAAATATTTGCAAACCGTCTATCAGATAAGGAGGTAATTTCCTGGGCCACCTTAAACCGTTTAATTCAAGCAAATATGGAAACCTTGCCTGTCACACCGGTAGACAGGTGTGGACAGGTGTAGACAGGTATGGACAGGCGTGGACAGAAGCATGCACCCAGGACTTCCTTCCTATCCAACTGGAAAGAGGAGGCATCAGACGGCCTGCAGTCATCAGAACACCCGTGGTCCCCCCGTCGACGTGGAAGCTGGGTGCTAGGACACGGGGAGCAGGTGAATGGTCATTTTTCAGGAGGGCAAAATACATTGCATTTTGATCTTCTGTGATCACAGCGGTGCAGATAATAACCAAAGAGAAGTTAAACCAATATGCAGTTCCAGTATACCCTTTGACAGAAAATGTATCTTAGAAAAAGTGCTTTTCCTAAAGAAGCAAAATCTTAAAAGTTACATTCTTAATATAGATGCCAGAAGTGGATTTTCTAAAAGGCTCCGAAGATGGTCTCTTATGCTGCAATTTCTTCAGAAACAGAGGATTAAATATCGACGCCCAATCAATGGATAAAGCACCTAAGGTGACAGGCGAAGTGATTTTCAGTCGCGCTCTAGACAGCAGCACGAAGTCCTCCTCCTGCTTCCCCAGTCGCCTCTAACCGCGGCATTTGCTAAAAACGGTTTCATTCTGCAGTTTAGTGGAAAATCAAATATTTGATTCAGCTCTTAGAATGTCCTCCTTGAAAGCACTGGACTTTTCCATCATTAAAGATAAAACCCCGCTTGCCTGCAGGGTCTGCTTTGTGGGAGTGACCCCCAGAGCCCGCCGCGCGCCGTGACCCCCGAGCACGGCCGCGAACAGCAGAGGCCCGCGCCGGCAGTGAGCAGTGGGGCCGCGTCCTCGCGGGGAGCACGCGCGGTAGAAGCGTAAGCGCACCTCTCGGCTCTCGAGGCCATCGTTTGACAACAGGCTCTGCGACAGAAAGTCGGTTCTCCATCATTTCGGTGCTTCCAGACCCACAGGGATTCTGAAAATGATGTGTGTGTGTGTGGGGGGGGGTGGATTATGAGCTGTGCCCCAGACCCCGACCTTGACTGCCATTAAGCTGCGCAGTCATCTGTATGAAAACAGAAGCCTTGTGGATTATACCCTAGAGCGAGCCCTTGGTTGTCGCGTCAGGTAAGTGAAAACTGACTTCTGGCATCAGCTGTATCCAGAAGGCGTCGACATCACACAGCAGCAATGAGGGCGATAAAGCGCTTCGTGTTGAAAGCAAACAAAGGGGATTCCTTTCGTGTGTGTATTTGTTGGGGGAGGGTCAGCTTATGGCCCCCAAACCAGATTTAATCCCTCCAGTAAATGATCTATGTGTGATCTTTACTGAAAATTCCGACAGAAGGTATGTATTTTGGTAGGTGAGGGTGGTTGGTAGCCCTGGGTGTTGAGACGGCAGAAGAACCCGCTCCTAAAACCAGCCGGGTGAGTGAGGCAGACCGAGGTCGCGCGGCCTCACATCCCCATCGCCCCCGGCCCGCTGCAGTCAGACCGCGCTCCCGGCCTCTCCCTGCTGCCACCACAGACCTGTCACCTGTCATCACACACGTGGTCTCCCGCCCAGACGTCCCCGCCCCACCACCCTCCTCTCTGCTAACTTCTCTTTAAAGTCTATACGTTTTTAGAGCAGTTTTAAGTTCACAGCAAAATTGAGAGCAGGTACACAAATTTGTGCCCCACCCCACACGTACAGCCCCCCACTATCGGTGTCCCCCACCAGAAAAAAAAACTTAGCAAACGGGGCAGCTCCACGGGCACTCAGGCGCAGGTGCCACGTCCGTGTGTGATGAAAAAAGGTCCGGGCGCCGCAGGGGTGGTGGTGATGAATGTGAAAAGCGTTTTTACAGGCTCCTGAATCCAGGACCTAATTTCCTTCTGCATGAAAACACAAAGGAGTTTGGCCTGGTTTTAATAAGCTTTCCAGGAAGGCAATTTCCAGGAAGTGCGAACCGAAGGAGAAAAGTGCTCTGGGCGTTTCTTTATTCAGAACATTGCAGGAGCTGCTTTCCGTCATGGAAAATCGCACCCGCCGGCCTCCGTGCTCCCGGCGGCCGGGCCACGGGTAAAAAACCCAGCTGCGTCCTCAGCGTTTGTAGCGCGGCTTCCGCGGTCGCGCTGCCTGGGGGTCGCGGCTCCTGAACGCTTCACTGCGAGGGCAAGGCTGTTAGACACTTTGGCGTTCACCACCGAAAACGTATTTTTACTGTGAAAGACAAAAGCGAAGTCATCCCCCATCAGTGGGACCTTTGTTATGGGCCATGAACCCACGTCCACCCACCGTCACCCAGAGTCCACCGCTGACATCAGGGTTCACTCCAGGTGTCACACGTTCTGTGGTTGGGCAGCTGTATAAAGACACGTATCCCACTGGTGACCTCCCCCAGGACACTTCCTGCCTCTGCCCGGCCCGCAGCGGGCTTCTCCGTTTACCGCTGTCACTGTCAAGATGTCACTGTGGGGTCACTAAAGGGAGCATTAGACTACACAGTTAGACTGTCTTGTCTTGTGTTTTTGTTCTGTTTTGTTTTTTAATTTACATTTTACAATTTTCAAGGCGACACTCCATTTACAGTTACAACAGAACGTGGGCTGTGCGCCCCGTGTCGTGCAGCACACGGGGAATCCACACCGGGAATTTCTAGGGGTGTGCACTGCACATGGTGCAGTTAGGGACCTACTGTCTGGAACACAGCCAGTATTAAATAGTGAGAAGAATCATGATTGTGATTACATTATTGCAATTTATTGCTTTTCTCCTTATTTAGAATATAGAGCCTGGCACAGACACAGGATAAGCATTCGAGGCTTTGTAATTATTAATATTAATATAAAAACATAAACGTATTTTATTAATGTGAAGCTGAGTTTCAGTTTCAATATTGTATGTCACAAACAACAATAAAAATAAGAGACATTTTTATTTAAATCAGAAATAGGGCAAAGTATATAGGTAATTATATTTCACTCAAAATCCTCAATGGCTTTTATTTTGAAGCTTGACAACATAATTACGCATTTCTTCTGCAATAATAAGACATAGTCATCAAGGAAATACAGAAGAAAGAGGAATTTCAGAGTCAGATATTTCATAAGCTATAATAAGTTTTAAAGAAGAATTCATTCAAGGACAGGCATATCAATGGAGGGGAACAGAAATCCTAAAAATAGGCCCATTTAAAAGGACATTCGATAAATGATGAGTGAAAGTGCCAGTAATTTAAGATGTTTCGTTAATGAATGAAGGGCACTATGATTATTGCTTCATACTTGGAAAAAACTTGACTAGATGATTGTTTTCATGCAATAGGTGAACATAAGTTATTGATGAACAAAATATATAACTATAAAAAGAAAACATGAAATAGATAATTGTATATTTAAATTGTAATATTTTTGAATGTGGTAGAAAAATTTAAATGTCAAAACCCTTAAAAGAGGATCACTATGTAAAAAACACTTCTGGGTATAAAAAAATGACGTTAAAGGATGTATCAGAGTGGGCCGTGGGCACGAGTTTATTTTAATATATACGGATAGATAAATTCAAAAATAAACACAGGTAAGATTATATACTTAGGCTTAACGCACAAGCATTTCCCAGCTCTGCCCACCGGGAGCAATGAGCCCCCCAGGCCCGCGTCCTTGTCCTTAGGCACCGCGTTTCACCCGAGGAATCAGCACCACGAGGAGAAATGGCTGGTTCTAGGGCTGGGGCAGGAATCCCAGGCTGTCTCTCTGTGCTTTTCTTAGTGTGTCTCCTGCGCCAAGTGAGGTTCTGCGGGACTTCCCTTCCCTCCACGTTGGTTCAGAACGCGTCCCCGGGCCAACAGCTGAGGGGACCGTGGGACCCGCCTGGCTTTCTCCCTTTCACGGAAAACACTCACTCATGTGTTTCGTCCAGCATCATAGCTGTTTATCCCAGAGGGTAAGTCTGAGCCTTTCATCACCGTCGTGACCAGGGTTCAAAACCCTCACCTTTCCTAGTGGTTGAGAAAATAAAATGGGAATGCACCATGTTTTTTTTCCAAGGCAACTGGCCTTTTAAGCAAATATTCAGTAAGAAGAGAAACTGACTCAGAATTTAAACTGGTATAAAACTTCTTATTATTAAACTATTAATACGTTAATGTATTAAAACGTGCATGCGCTTCAATTCCAAAATGTTACTTTGTTATTTTTAAGGAAATGGAGATGAAAGCAAGACACCGGAGCATGGAGACAGAGACAGAGAAAAGAAGAAAGAAGGAAGGAAAGGGAAAGATTTGTTTAAAAAATCCTTTGAGACAAGGTGACCCTGAATTTAAAAAATTCAGATTTCACAGTCCTTACAAAATTTTCTGAATGTTTGCATTGGAGACACTGAGGCCAAGAATCATTCCTGCCGGAACGACCCTGGGGAATAGTTACTCCTAAAACAGAAGATGAAGACGCAAGTCGGGAAGGAGCCCCCGGATTCTGGGCGCGATGCGGGGGCGGGAGGCTGGGTCCCCGGCCCCGGGGCAGGGGCTCCGGGGAGGCCGCGGGGCCTCCTGCTGAGGTCGCGGCTAGGCGTGCCCGAGGGAGGCGCGCCGGGGCGCGGGGCGGCAGGTGCTTGTCCCGCCCGGGGGGGCTCCAGAAGCTGCGCGCAGCCGCACCCCGGCTGCCGGGGGGCGGGGAGGACGCGGGCGCACGCCCCCGGCCGGCGGCCTGGGCTCGGAGCGCGGCCCAGCCCCGTCGCCAGGCCCCGTTCCCCGCGCGCAGCCCCGCCCCGGGAGCGCGCTCCCCCCAACCCCCACTCCAGGCCGCGGGCGCCCCCGAGCCCGCCCCGGGGCAGCAGCCGGCTCCCGCCGCGAAGCGCCGTCCCTCCCGCTGGGCGTCCGCCCCGAGGCCGCCGCCGCCGCACCGCCGGGCGGGCCCGGGCGTGGCCGTGCGCCGATGGGGCGTTACTTTTGAGCAGACGGCGGGCGGGCTCCGACGCCGGGGCCGTTTGCTGAGCCCGCCGCAGCCGGCCCCCGGCGCTCCGAATCCGCTCGACGTGGCTGCGCGCCTGTGCCTGTGCCGCGCTCGCCCCCGGCGGGGCCCTTCCCCTGTGCTAACGGGCAGGCGCTCCTGCTGCGGACGCGGGCAACGCGCGTCCTCCTGGGGCGGCTCCGAAGGCTTCTCCTGTAGCCTCCCCTAGGCTGCCATTATGATTGCCCTGTCATATGTGCCCTGACAGTCATTTTAAATGGTTAGTTCTCTTCGTTCCAAATAGAACAGAAGCCTGTCTTACTTCTAAGTCTCCTTCTACGGCCACGGCGGGCGTATGTACACACGTGCATCAGAGAGGTCCCGAAGAAGCGTCCGTTGCAGCCCCACCGCGCGCAGCATGAGAACCCAGACAGGTGCATGCGCTCCTTCTCTTTTTAGAGTCTCTGGGTCTCACAAAAGCAGTGCATGAAAATCAAGCCAAAAATAAAAACAGCTCATTAAATCTGGTCCAGTCAGCATTTGGAAGCCTTTAATTCCTCTTGCAAAAGGTTGTTAGACCCTCAATCTTATTTACAGAAACATACAGTAAAGAACACACTAAGTGTGCTTGGAAAGTCAGGGGGGTAGACAGGAGAGTTCAGAAAACAGATGTGCACGTAGGTTAGGAAAAATCATAAAGAAATAATAAGACTTTAAGATTTATCAACAGAGAAATGCAGTTCATTTTAGCAGAGATCTGGCACAACTAATGAAAATGGATTATTCAGTACTTTAGGAAGAGGGAGGGGAATGTTGCGGCCAGCACTTCAAAACACACCACCAAACTTTCAAGACATTAGCATGCTGGCTGCTGAATGTGATATTTATACAGTGGGCATTGAAGGGAAGATCAAATTGCCTTTTTATGTAAGAAATTGGATAAAGAACAGGAATCGAGTAAATCCAAAGTGTAATTTTCTCATGAACATGAATTGATGGGACCCGCTCAGGTCAAAGATAATATGTGTCATTATACAGCTGAGGCAGGAATCTGACATTTCTTTGGCCCTGGTATAAAATTTAAAGTGACATGCTTTTATTTTCCACTGGGACAGCTGTTAACAATGCTCCGATGAGAACTGGCCCCAGCTGGCACGTTAAATGGAAATACAGGGGGATAATGACAGAGACTAGCGTACCGCTGGCCAACCAGGAATCAAATTAGGGGTAAGGAAAAGCTTTGTTTATATTTCTTTTGCTTTTAAACCTTTCCAGAGATTTGATTATATACCATTAGCATAGATATGTATGGATTAGAGCCCCCAGGAGCTACAATAGCACATTTAGCTTCAAGAGATGTCCTCACTCTGTGTGTGTGTGTGCACGTGCGTGTGTGTGTGCATCTGTGCGCACTCAGATCTTCCCGAAAGTGCAAAAACAGGAAGGGTGGATACTTACCAACGTGCTCCATCTTCAGCTGGAACAACCTTCTTCAGGACCGAAAGCAATGCCATTCTAAATCCACTTTGACCTACTTCCCTGCGGGGGCAACGTCGTCGCCTTTCCAGTGTGAGTCAGGTACCGAAGACCCAAGTAGCCGCCCCGAGGTCGTACGCTCTCAGTCAACAATCGTGCAGCTGAAAATGGCTGATGTACTGCTTGAGGACGTCTGGGGACTGTCACTTACCGTGCTGAATCCCCTGTAGTCTCTAGCGCATGTTTGTCACATCTTATTTGGGAGTGAGAATGGTGAGATACTGGGGGAAAGTGATGCAGAGGGCACTGGAGGGGGAAACAGGACCCGCTATTCGGCATTGGCTTACTTCCCGGCACGTACCAGTGAGCTCCGTCTACTCCCATTCAACCAACAAGGAAACAGAGACAGAGGGTTCCATTCCCAAGGTCACACAGCCAGGACACAACAGCTCCATCCTCTGAACGCAGCGCTGTCCAAGGCCAAAGGAGGTGCTTTTCCTGCCACACTGCACTATTTGTGGTCTAATAAACGTAAGGGAATCAAGCTTCCCCTGAGTGTGAGAGCGGAGCAGCCCTTGGACAGTTGAAGAAGCATTTTTGGTTGTTTGATGACAAATGCAATTTTCCGACCGACAGAAAGAGTTCTGGGACACCTCCCCTGCAGGGAGGGCTCACGTCGGTGACTGCCACGCTTGGTCGGGGACTGCGTTCACGGCACAGTTATGCCCACCGCCGAGTCAGCTGCCTCGTCATAAACGAGGAAGTGAGGCTCCAAGCACTTTGCCTTCCGTTGCCATCTGACAGATTTCAGTGTCCCCATGCGGTCTGTTCAGCAAGGGACGGCTTCCGGGCACACACCGCTGGGCAGCTCCACGGGACGGCCAGAGTTCTCATCTGCGCACAGAAGTCGCCGAAGTTCCCTGACTTCACTCATCAGAGCATCGAGGCCCCTTTGCAAATTGGGAAAGTAACTCTTGATTGATGGAGTACGTATAAATATTTCTAAAACGTCTTTTCTTTGTCTGGGGAACATATGCTGCAGAATGCAGTCATTATCACTGCTTAGAAGGGCCATTTCTTAGCCTCGTCGAGTTGGTGGAAAACCAGGGGCTGCTCAGGGCACCGGGGTTCCCAGGACAGACGCCCACTGGGTGGCGTCCCCCAGGCTGCTCGTCATTTTCCAAAGAAGACTTCGCATCATTCATTCTCCCTTTGTGTGGAGCCACTACCTACATGGTTTTCCTGGTGACACCTGTTTCGTCCTTTCTCCTCACATCAGACAATGAAGCCATGTGAAAACCGGTCCGCATTAGGCTCCTTCTCCACTTCCCCGTCCTTCAGATCAAAAACTCCTCCCTTCTTCCATTTCCCGCCCGCAGCGCTGTCCCAGACTCCGACGACTCTGGCCTCTGGCCTCTGCACCGTCTCTGGATCCATTTGTATTTTTTTTGCTCCACACCATCCACGTTAAAGCGGAGTCCAAATGTGGTCCGAACGGCACCAAGACGTCACCAGCTGTGACCTAGAAATGACCTTGATCTGAGCGTAAAACACTGCTTGTGGCAAAAGGGCCAAAGTCCTTTTCACCTGTGCCTTTTCCTGGAGCCTCACGCTGGGCTGTGTTTCATTACAGACTTCCTGGCATTTTTCTCATAAATCCTTAGGTCGCAGATGATTACTTCCTATAAAAAGTAAGTTTTAAAATTAAAAGCAGCCATTATAAATACTGTCTGTTGAGTTTCACCTTTAAGAAAATGAGTCATTATCTCAACTAAGAAAAAGAATTTTCCAGAAATAGGCTTTGCTTTCCAGGATATCTTGTCCTGTTTACTTGGGAAAGAACAATCCTGGAATCTGATAGCAGGCAACAAAAAAATCTCTTTTGGAAGTTTTGGTTATTCTACCCGCAAGATAACCCTTTTTTTCTCTTGTCCAGTCAACTGCACACCCTGTGAATCTGCATGGCTGTGACAGTCTGACCGCCAGCTTAAGGAACTAAGAGGCATTTAGATGCAGCAATTCCCTGTTTTCCTCCACATGAGCCTCTTTGTGGCACACGCTCCTGTCTTGGTCCCTTAGTGACTGGGCGTCATGCGTCGCCCGCACTCTCCGAGGCTTCTTACAGGCACGCCTGCAGCCCGTTTCTTACTCTCAGCCGACAG
Source organism: Camelus dromedarius (assembly GCF_036321535.1). NCBI lineage: Eukaryota > Metazoa > Chordata > Mammalia > Artiodactyla > Camelidae > Camelus > Camelus dromedarius. The sequence continues at coordinate 1,423,274 of NC_087461.1, forward strand.
TCGCTGGCTAGCTCCTGACAGCAGACCACCCGCTCACCCTCCACGTTCTCTTCCCTGGACACGCGCGCGCGCCTCCCCTCTGCCCTTGAGTCTGTCCAAGGCAACGAGTGAAACTAAGAGCCTTCCTCTGGGGCTTCGGCTGCGCTCCCTGCTGAGGAGGGGCAGTGATGGACAGCGTGGTGGCGAAAACGCCTCCCCGGGCAGTGACGTGGCCGGGAGCAGAGCGGAGGGCCGTCACGGCGAAGGACGGTTCGCCAGGATCCGATGGAGCCAGAGTTCACCTCTGCCGCCCCACTCCTCAGCTCAACGTCACTGCTTCCATGTTCAAAAGATATTTGTATTCTTTTAGGAAACAATTGACCAGGTTTCCACACTACGATGCCTCAGGTGGGTACTTTCCATCATGGAAACGTTCTTACCCAGTTACTGACTACGTAACAGCCCACTTGGCAAAAAAAAAAAAAAGCCGGTAAAACCTGGCAGGCATCACATTCAATTTAACAGTTGCCTTCCACACGATGATGAATTTTCGTCATTGAAGCTGAGTAAGGAGGAAAGTATTTTAGGCAGGAACACTTTGTAAGTAGCCGGTTTTAAAATTATTTTGACAGTTGCTAACTTTTTTGTGCATTATTGTTTCCCGAGTAACGGGTAATTTGAGTAAGGGAGACGATTATGGAAAAAGAAAACAGTAAATTTGAAAAGACCCGCCCTGCAAACCTTGCTTTCTAGGGTCTTAGCACCTCCAGACTGAGACCCAAGGGAGGAAGCCGTCAGGCCACCGTGGTGAATATTTAGCTTGCTTGAAGCACGTGTTCAGGTCCGAACCCGCAGCACCTGTGAACGTGACCTTCCTCAGAAACGGGAGTCTTTGCAGAGGTCATCGAGCTAAGACGAGGTTATGCTGGCAATGGGTGGGCCCTAGTCTGATGTGACTGGGGTCCTTACAGGAGAAGGAAGGGTGAGATTTGGAGACCGAGACACAGAGGGAGTCAGACCATGTGACACGGACGTAGAGCTGGCTGGGACCCAGCTGCAAGCCGAGGCTGCTGACATGCATGGCGGCTAATGCTGTTGAGTGGGACTTCCATAAGAAACAGACCATCAGTGTGGTCTCAGAAAGGCTCCTCAGAAAATGTACATCAGACTTAAAAGGGAACCTGGTGACTTTATGCTTAAGAAATGTGGCAAAGGGCTCGAGGTGACACCCCTACTGGAGGAAGGGGTGATGTGGCACGTGTCTTCACCTGTCACCTGGGGAGGGCTGCGGGTTACTCAGGTCCCACCGGTGAGGTGTGCCCGGGGGCCATGGAGGAACGTCTGATGGAGCCAACGAGGGTCGTTCTGGGGAATGAAAGACCTATTCCCCTTAAACGTTTCAAGGTCAACAAAGGGGGAGAAGACTAAAGAACTCTTCCAGATCGAAGGGGATGAAACCGCAGCACCACTAAATGCAGGCTGTGGTTCTGGGTCCAGAGCCAGAAAAGTCAAAAGGCATGTCGCTGGGAATCTGGTGACGCTGAAGTGGGAGGTGCGGACTGGGACGAAGGCTGGTACCAAAGTTGATTTCCCGATTCGGAGGTTTATCTGTTGGTGATGTATGATTGTGTCCTTGTTTGTTTCTGAAATACAGACTAGAATTTTGCATAAGTTGCTAGGGCAACTGTTAAAAAATAAATCTATTCTATAGTATATCTTCTTTACTGTCATGTCTGCAGCCTGCTCACAGCGAGAAGCGGTTGATCGTGGTGAGAGAGGGTGTGTGGTGGGGGGACGGGCAGGGCAATGAGAGAGTGAGCGGGTGACAGAACAAAAGTGGTAAAATGCTAACAATTGAGGGATTCGGGAATGTGAATCAAGGGGACCTGGAAGTCCTTGGTACCCATTTAAAATTTATCTGTAAGTTTTGAATTACTTCATGAGAAAATGTGGGCATGGAGACTACAATTAATTTCTTCAGAAGTGGATGGTAAGTCAGCTGAAGTTCTGGACTTAACAATCATTTCAACTGACTGGAAATTTTCCACTGCACCAAAGCCAGATGCTTTTTTATGAGGCCTTTTTTGAAAAAAACATCTTCAGGAAACAGGAAATATCAAAAGAGGAATTAAGTAAACAAAAGCAAGTGAAAAAATAACACTACTAAATGAGAATGCGCTTTGTCACATAGCCCTGCTTACGAGCTGGCATCGCATTATTTTCAGCGAGGGTTCATCTGTGTTACAGGGATGGCATTCCTCTGTAATACATTAAAGCTGAATTTCTGAGAACTGTTATTCAAGGTAATCAAGTCAAGGTGAGGTGAACAGGTTTTGAGAGAGCAGACTAACATCACGCGGGGTGAAGGACGTGCTGATGGCTACACCACATACTGAGGAAAGGGAATTCTGAAACGCATGCAACAACGTAAAATGCTCCAGGTGTCATTAAGAGGTCGAATGGATGTTCTCGACGTATCTACTCAGAAACTCGTGTGGATCACTCACACCCTGTGATGAAGGGCAAAGCCGAGCCTCCAAACTCATGAGCGCACGTCGGCCGACTTACAGTTCCAGCCAACACAGGGGTCAGAGAGGGACTCACGACCCCGCAATGTCCAAGAGAAAATCGAAAATCACCCATCATGCCAAGAGCCAGGAAAATGACAACTTGAATGGGAAAAGGCAGTCAAGTGACACACAAGTGACAGGACGGAGCAGATGTTAGGATTATCTGAGCACGATTGCAAAGCAGCCTCCCCAAAATGCTTTAACAAGAGAATATGAGTTCTCATGAAATAAGTGAAAAAATAGAAAATCTCAGCAGAAACATCATTAAAAAAAGAAGCAAATGGAAATTATACAGTTGGAAAGAAGAGTACATGGAATGAAAATTGTGGTGAGTGGAATTAATAGCAGAGTGGAGTTGACAGAGGACAGAATCAGTGAGCTTGAGGACAGGGCAACAGGATTCACCCAATTTGAACAACAGAGAAAAATAGACTGGAAAGAAAAAAAAGAAGAACAGTGTCTTTTTTGGCTCTAGGGGATGATAACCAAGAAGCTGCCATTCGTGTCACCAGGGTCCTAGAACGAGACACAAAGAAAGCAAGTGAAACTGAAAAAAAAATTTTTAAAAATGGCTGAAAAAAAATCCCTAAATTTAACAGAAACGAACAGACAAAAACATAAATCTGTGATTCAAGACGCTGAGTAAAACCCAAACAGGGTAAACTCGAAGAAAGCAATGGCCATGACACATCATAATTAAACTTCTAAAAACTAAAAACAAAGACAAGAATTGACAACGGCCAGAAAGAAATGATGCGTAACTGATGGCGAAGACCAATTAGAATGACGGCGGATTTCTCATCTGAAACCGCGGAGGCCGGAAGAAAGGGCCACGACATCTTTCAAGTTCTGAGATAAAAGGACTGTGAGACGTGAATTCTCCATCTGGTGAAAATGTCCTTCATGAATGAAGGAGAAATACAGACACTTTCAGACAAAGAAAACTGCTAGAAATATCACTAAAAACCTACCCTGAAAGAATATGAAAGGAATGTCTCTATGGAGAAAAGAAATAAAAGAAGAAAGCTTGGACCTTGAGAAAGAAAGAAAGAACATTGGAATGGCTAAAAATACAAGCAAGATAATAAACTACCCTTCTCGAAAGTTTCCCAAATCATATTTGATGGTTGAAACACACATTGTACCGCCATGTGGTGTGGTGCTCAGTGCACATATACGTGTGGGGGAAGCACTCATGACAATTACATTGAAACCACGGAGAGGTAAAGGGACGTGCGTGACAGGGAGGGTCTACCCTCCACACGAAGCAGGCGGCGTTAGCGATGTGCATGCACTGTAATGCCAAGAGCGCTCAGCACACTTTACAAAGCCATCTCGGGAACTCCGTAAATAAATCAGGGCGGAATCTAAAGCTTTCCCGTTTCTGAGCTCTTAAACGGTTTTCATTCAAATAAGTTATTAAGAAAAAGTGAATGTGTTTGACGTACAGAAAACTAGGAAAACAAAGAAGTATGGCGGGGGGGCAGGCGAGAGCCAGGGACAGAGGGACAGAGACCAGGACAGGGGTGGGGGGAGGGGAAGAGGCTGATTTTGTGTTCTCAGTGCAGAGATGAGAAGCAGAACTGGGATTGTAAAGACATCCACAAAAGCACCAAAGAGATAACAGGCCTGTTTTCTGAAGCAGACGCGTAAGTTACTGAGGCCAATGTCAAAAAAATAAATAAATCCACTTTAGGGCTTACCTCCTTTAAATGAAGGCAGTTCTTCTGCCTCTTCAGAGTCTTTCACGTGTCACCTCCTTCCTTCACACCCATTTGTTTACCGAATGCTGTTGTCCTGCCTCGACTGTTGTTCTTTCCTGATGAAGTGGTGTCCGTAACTGGGAGCTCATGCGCAGTGGTGGCCCATTCCTTGCGACCTGAAACGAGATCAGTGATTTTGTTTTTGAAGCTTGTCACTAGGGCTTTAGAAGTAGGACATTCATTGAACCAAAACCAAACTCCCTGCAGGATGACTGATATCGCGTGTTTCCTTTGTGTCATTTTGGTAATTATTTAATTTTCTAGGAACTTGTCTATTTGACCCAAAATAATCAAATTAATTGGCAAAATGTTCTTAATAATATAGTTTTGTTATTTTTTTAAATGTCTGCAGGACCTGTGCTGCTGGCGTTTTCTATTTAGATTCTGGTTTTCCATTTCATTAGTAGGTGCTATTATTTTATTTTCTTTTTTCTGCATATTTGGGCTTAATTTGCTATTACCTTTTTACTTACACTAAATAGATGTTTATTGCATTAATTTTTTCATGCTTTTCATGAACTTTAGAAGCATGGCTTTGACTATATCCTGAAAATTTTTATATATAGTTTTACAATCATTGAGATCAAAATAGTATTCTAATTATTATGATGATTTATTTTCTTCATTGGTTTTCTTTATAAAAATATTTTATTAAAATTTACACAGAAGATTTTTTATCTTATTGTTGATTTCTAGATTGATTACGTTATGATTTGAGACTATAGTTCATATGATTTCAATCTTCTGACATTCGTTGAGCTGCAGGTTGAATTTAGACAAATATTCCATTTGCTTTGCAGTTGGACAGAATATACACTTCGGTTTTCCAGGGCCGTGTTCTGGATGTGCAAAATGAGGTTAGATCTAAATGTTTAGTAACACATTTAGTAACACATTTTTCAAATGCTCTGCATCCTAAGATTTTCTGTTTTGCTTAGTATGTCAGCTGCGGAGACAGGTGTGCTCATATCGCTAGTCCTGAGGGCAAATATAATTGTTTTCAAGCTGTAAGGTTTTGTTTCATGCATTTGGAGAATAAGTAACGTGGCGCATTAAAACGCGGGCTTATTAAGGGGACCGCGGTGCAATGAATAACATGTCTGACATGGATCAGAAGATTCTAGATTCTTGTAAACCATCTCTCCTCAATCTGAAGAATCCTTGTTTAGATCCCAGTCTACTTTGTTGATACACTCATACCAGCTTTCTTGAGAGTAAGTTTGGTTTGCAGATTATTTTCTGCCCCCCCCCCTTTTTTTTTTTAAATTTCTTGCCCTTTACTTGCAATCATCCTGTGTCTTAATATTTCTAAATGTGCTTCAGGTTAACAGTGTATCATCGGATCTTGCGTTTTTTTTCTCCCTTTAGAATGACAATTTTGACTTACTGTGGAGGAATTTAGCCCATTTTCTTTTGGTAAAAGAAAACATTCAACCAAGCACAGATTTCAAAAAAAATATTTGCAGGCAGTACGGAAACTTTCCGTACCCCACACTCCGTCTCCCCGTCATTAGCGCTTGTCGGGTTGGGACCTAAGTTAACAACTAAGGAACTGATACTGATGCATTATTAACCAAAGTCCCTACTTTAGTCACAGACTTACTTAGTTTTTAACCAATATGCTTTCTTTTCTGCTCCGGGATTCCTTACATTTAGTGGTTACGTCGCAGGATCACCTTGGCTTTTTTAAGTTCGCAGACTTTCACTGTTTCTAGTGGCCTTCTCGGTTTTCAGGTGCTCTCATCGAGTATCTTGTTGGCGTTCCTCGGGTGGCGTTTGTCAGATGTCTTTCTCGCCATTGAACTGGGGCCACACATTTTTGGTAGGAGGACGAGGGCGAGGGGTCAGCGCCATTTCATCACGTCATTTCGAGGGCGCACGCTGTCTGCCCCACTTACCAGCTTTGCTGCTGGTCCCATCGCCTGGCTGCAGCAGTGTTCTCCGTGTTTCCTATTGCACAGTTACTCTTTGCCCCTGTTTCCGCACCTCATTCTTTGGAAAGAAGCCACTCCACATCGTCCCCACTTACGGAGCGGGCAGCGCGCTCCGCCGCTGTGGGGCGGAGCAGCCGCATGAGACGTTCAGACCTCCTGCGTGTGGGACGCTTGTCTCCTCGCCCGCCGTTTACGTACTATTTACCCGGCCTCCTGATTCGAGTGTCAGTCTCACCCAGAAGCACCCTCACACCAACACCCAGAAAAATGTCTGCGCGTATCTGGGCTCCCTGTGTCCCAGTCAGTTTGACTCATACAATGAATCATCACAACATATACTATTACGTTTTCTGGAAAAATGCGCGCTTACGTGCAAAAGCCTATGCTCAGGTGCGCGGCGGGCGTCCGGGCTCTGCTCTTGACCGCAGGCTGCTGCCGGGACGCCGACGAGCGCCAGACCGACTTTGATACGCTCGTGCTTACCAAGGTTTTTTTAAACAATTTTATTTATTAAAAAAAAAATGTTTTTCCTTCCAGTTGTATTGAGATAGAATTGACATACAGCGCTGTGTGCTCTTGTTTGAATGGGGAGGGGAGAGTTAGAGTGTATTTGCTTATTTATCTTTTAAGTGGAGGCGCTGGGGATTGAACCCAGGACCTTGTGCTTGCGAGGAAGCACTCACCACTGAGCTCCACCCTCCCCCCGTTACTTACCCAGTTTCAATCTTCACCAAATACAACACTTGACTCATTCTTTCTGGCAAGCATAGATGTAAGGGGATTACATGCAAAACTAGTCAGTGTCCAGGACAGTTGGAATACAGTGAAGAAGATACAGGGGCTGCCTACGGTGAAAGACGCTTTGCACTGACCACCAGCTCTGCTGGAAGTCCTCTCTGCTCCCTCGTCTCCTGCAGTGGAACCGTTTTCACCGCTGGGGGCAGGGCCAGGCTGGTCCATGCCTGGTGACAACGCCCTCCTCACATCCTGCGTGGTGGGCACGTCCCCCTGCTGGGCTGTGACCGAAGGCAAGAGGAGAGAGGAGGGCTGTCCTTTCTACTGAGCCACCTCGACGGATGGCATCGCTGAACACCAGAGCCCGGGGCGCCCAGAACCTCGGCACAATGCAGAAGACGCGTGTCCTGCACGATCGCGCGCTGAAGCCCCGTGCGGGCTAAGAGGGGACTTCGCGGAGAGCAGGCTCGCAGGGACATGGTGCACACTCTGAGAACAGAGGCCAGGATTTTGTTTTGTTTTTCACTTAATCACCACCATCTGCTACAGCAGCTCGAACACTTCAGTTGCATTTGTCTTCGTGATTCATGATAAAAGGTCCAAGACATGAAAGACTGCTCAGAGTTGCCTTCCTTTCCTGCACCCCAGCATTTAGAATAATGCCGTCAGCGTGAAGCCATGGAAAGGGATGTCACGTTAACCATATAAAACACATTTATTTCCTTCAAGCCATTCAAAGGAGTATTTGATGGGGAAACTGAATGAGCAAAAGGTTGAAAACAATTGAGATGCCTCAGAATTCTAAATTCAGTCCTGTACACGACTATTACTCAGCACACGTCTTCGCTTCGCTTCTGCAGCCTCCACGAGCAGCTCTTGTAAGAGGCAGTTATTATCTGGTGACAGGACACATACGTACATATGTGTGTGTATCCATTTTAATTATCAGGCTAATTTTTTAAAAGATAGGTTTTCATTTTCTGCTTGGTTACAATTCAACTGTCAGTCATTTGGTGAACGCATTTACGCTCAGTACCGTGTCTGGGTGCTTAGTTTTACGTTGAATGGGCCGAGGGCGGTCCAGGCGGCTGGTATTTGTTTATTCTGAGCAGTCTCTCATGTTTCTTTGCAGAACCCTGACTGAAACACAGAAAGCGTTTTACAGCACGGGGGGTGGGGGGTGACCTGGTTTGTGACTTTTGCTTATTTTCATAGGATTAATACTCTCCTGATGGACTGTGTAAAGCTATCAATTTGACACAGTTGCCCTGAAGTCATGGGTGTTTGACAGTGACGTTCACGATCAGGTGCAAGGTGGCACGAGCCGGCTCCAGAATCTACGAGTCTTTGCCCAGAGCCTGGGCTCTGCCTTCCCTCCCTTTTATTAGACATAATTGAAATGCTTAATTCATTGGTCAGTAGTGAAAACCAGAACCCTCTCCTGAAGAAGTCCCGAGGTAGCGGGAAAATAAGGCTGAGTTACATGAAAAGTCGAACCTCGTTGGAAGACTTACGGAAGGGAAGACGCCGCCCCGCGGGTCGGTGGCACTGACGGGCCGCCGACGTGACAGACCGTCGGAAGCACCCTCAGCGGGCACAGAGCCGCCTGCCTCACGTGCGCTGTTCCGTTCACTCCTCAGAACGGTCCCACCAGGTTCACACTCCTCTTGGCCCCACTTGGCGGAAGAAAGAAAACAGAACTGTGGCTCAGCGAAGCGAAGTAACTCGCCCCGGTTCATACAGGTCGGAAGTGACAAACCCGCTTAGTTTCAGACGGAGCTTACCGACGGGGAGCAACGCGGTGGCTTGACAGAAGGTGAGGTAACTGTGTTTGGGAGAGACCGGGAACATAAGGATACGGCGAGTTTTGGACTATGTGCAAGATTTTACCTAAATGAGTGTTTACAACTGTCAAGGAAAGGAGTAAGCCTCATGTTGTATCAGTGGATTATGTTGCCAATGTTCCTGGTTATTCTCACTTGTTATTTTTTTACAATAGCCACATCATTATCCTGATTATACAGATGAAAAAAAAATGGAGACTTTTGAGGGTTAATAGTCCATCCAATGTTAAATATTTAGGGGATTATTAATCTGCAGCTTCAAGTTCTTACTGAAGATCAAGCATTTACTCTTAATACCAATGCCCCTTCTTCGTACCTTTCTCTGGGGCAGAGTACAGATTTCCTATCTGTTGATATTAATTCCAAATTATTTTCCTATAGCACGTACAGAGGTCAAGTATGCCGTAACTCCTCCCAGGCCCCTACAGTTTTTTTTTTTTAAATTTACTTAAAATCAAATAGTTTCTTAGAAGAGAAGACACTCAGAAATTCAAGGGAGCGGACAGAGGAAACTAAATTCCAAAGCAATCCATGGTGCCTTCTCTGGCAGGGTGAGCCTGGGCCTCTAGGGGGCGCACGATGGAGAGGAACAGAAAAAAAATTAAAGGCGGGCATTAAAATAAGATAATCATACAAAAACACACTTTTTCTTGAACACTGCTAATAATCGGTACAGATGCTGTGAATCTAAAGGTACGTTTGCAATTCACATGTTGATCAAAATGTACCAACAACTGGACAGTGTGCTGAGAGCTTATCTAACTTTATCTTCACCTCCCTACTCCAGGGGTATAACAATTACGTCCACTTCAGAGATGCAGCCCAGAGAAGTCAAGTGACTTGCCCAGGGATGCAGTGTGCCAGCCGTGGCGCACAGGTGAGGACGCCCGCATCCACGCTCCTGCTACGCTGGGCTGTACCTGTAACCTCAGGGCGGCCAAATTCCACGACAGGGCCCAGTGAGCAAAGGGTCTCCACCAAATAATTTTAAATAAACGTCCAGGCGTCACCTCTGCTATCCATTTCTTACTCCCAGCCATTCCTTTCTAACTTACTTTACTCCAACTTGCCAGACAAACAAACAAAAAACCCTTCAGTTACATTTGCTCTCCGGAGGACACACCGCTTTGTAGAAAGGAGAAAGCAAGTAATTGGCAGGTGGGGTAGATTTCGGCAAGACAGGGAGGAAGGGCTGACGCCTTCTCTCCTGTGTGAGCAGGGCAGCCGCACCAGACGACCTTCTTATCAGCCGTGGCCAGTGTGGGCGAGCCTCACGGCCTGGCAGTTTTATCTGCACGGTCAGTAGAAATGAAGAGACAAGTCCAGGAGCCAACAGCTGCGGGAAAAACGGAAAGCCCTGGAGGGAAGACCTTTCAAAATGGGAAGTCAGCTGCCAGAGGATCATGAGGTGTGGAAAGAAGACACAATCACGGAAGAAGAGACGTCAGGCCGCACGCAGGGGCCAACGGGCAGCGCACGTCCCATCAGACGTCAGCCAGGATCCCACGCCGGGGCGAGAGCGAGAGCCTGTGTTCCTTAAAATGTTTTCTTCAGCAGGAGAACATCGGCGCTAGAGGTGCGCATCGAAGCCTGCAGGTTCCTCAGGGGCTGCCTCTCAGAACACGGGTTTCCTCTTTACAAGGGAGCATGGATTCTGCTCACAGGTGTGCACGTGTTTCTTACACTTTTTTACATGCTTCATCGTATTTTTTTTTTTTTTTTTTGAAGAAAAAAAACACTCCCTACTCCTCATCTAAAGTGAAACCTTTCTTTGGCCAACACTAACTCTTGGAAGAATAGGATGAGAAGAATGTAGGCTTTTTGAAGTAAAGTGCGACTGGCTTTGAATTCTGTTTTCATCCATTTAGCAAACACCAGGGCAGGACTCATTGCTGGGGGGTTGGGTGGAGAACGAAATCATAGTCACTCTTTATTCTCATGCGTCTTAGAGACTTGCAGGAAAGACCTTTTAAAGGTAAACGACCATCTGATTCATGAATTGGAGGCTATTCATGGCAAAAGAAAATATTTAAAAACTTCTTTCAGCAGAGAGTGCCTCTAAACACCACTTGTTTCTATTTAAACTTCCACTGGAAAGTGAAGCCACACACAAAAAACTAATTTGATAGAAGTTTAAGGCAAGACCTATGCAGCCGTACAATCAGGGTCTTACAAATTTAAAGTTGTTCTAAATATGCAACCAAAATGATAATGCTTCAACGGTGATTAACTGAAATTATCATTTCAAAAACTGAAACCGGTAAAAATGATTTTCCTTCTCTTTTAATGTCAAATATCTGGTGAATATTACAAACAGTGAGAATCTTAAGATGTTGCACAAATCTAGTCTTAAGGATGTGCGCTACCAGACTGATTAAGGCAGACCAGTCTTTCTGATTGCAGCATGAGTAGTGACCTGATAGGATGTTTTGTGCAAAACCCTGGGCGTGGGCTGTAAATCACAGCTCTGTGAGCTCTGTCAGGCTCGCCTGCTCTCCCCCGCGCTCACGACGGTACTAGCCCTTGAAAACACGTGTGGTTTTAATGTTGCCGTCCCTGTGTCATTCTTCCACGACAGTCCTCTTGGAATGTGCCTTATTGCCAGGGGTTTAAGGCAAGAACGTCACTTACTCCTAAAACGACGGTGACTTTGATTTTGCAGTCATCCTGATGGTGACAGGAGCGTGAGGTCTGCTGGACGCACGCCGTCCTCTCACCCTCCAAGTCTGCAGTCCCAGTGGCTCAGGTGGTAACTTCTGAAGACTGTGCGTGCCTTGTGCTGCCGGAGGTGGAACCTGGGAACACTTACAACAAGAGAACATCCTTCAGGGCCCTCCGCCCTCCTGGTTCCTCCCATTGTGATTCAAAGCACGCGCACGGTCCGAGAAGGAATGCTCTTATTCCAAAACTGCCCTCTTTAATTTTCCATCTGTTTCTCTTTGAACGACTGGTTCTCCTGCAGGAAGGTCTTCACCGCTTCCTAAACCACGTCGAGCCTTCTCCCCAGTGCACGTCTCGTCCCTCAGGCGCACACGTTACTCATGGAGACACACGGGAGCTTGGCCTCAATCAAACTGCTGTCTTCTCAGCACAGGGTGTTCACTCCCAGGTCCACATGTGTGCTTGCGGATGGCCCTGGAAAACACTGATTTTTTTTAATTTATCAAAGAAAGACCGCTTCTCTAAAGTTCAGGTTGCCCCCCACCTTCACGAGACCGTTTCATGCTTGTGACACCGTTGGTTGTTTTGCCACACTCTGCACTCCATCCAGGGAGCCCTCGACAGCTCGAGTTTACCTATTTCTTAATTTGCCTACTTTGAGACTTCCTCTTTGTGCTGCAAAGTCCTGGAGGTTTTGCCGAATGCATCCTGTAACTCCTCCCCCATGGCAGTACAATACAGAATAGCCTCACCACCTGGAAAGAACCCGTCTGCTTTACCAATCCACCCATCACCCCATGGACACCTGGCCACCAATGATTTTTTACCATCAATGTAGGGGTGCCTTTTACAGACGCCCTGCTGGTGGACTCATGTTTGTATGTAGCCTTCAAAGGCCGGCTTCTTGCACTTAGCATTTTGCATTTCGGGTGCAGGAACACCTTTGTGGCTTGATAGGTTTTATTGTTGAACAGTGTTCCCCCAGGCTGCAGCCTGATCATCTGTTTCATGGTTTATTCACAGCTTGTGTACCCACTATCCCACGGAAGGGCCTCCTGTTTGTTCCAGCTTCTGGTGAGTAAGACTAACGACACTGTAAGCATTTGCCAGGCTTCTCTTGAACGTAAGTCTCTAATCAGGTGAGTGAACACCTGAGGACTCGACTGGTGCTCTTCCGGGTCACACACGGCGTGACCGAGCCGTGTAAGCCCTCACCAAAGTCCCCCAAAGTGACCACACTCCCTTTCCGCCTGTGCTCGTGAAAATTGCTTGTTTATTATTTTTGCGTTGGTTTCGCCTTTTTGGCCATCAAAGTCCTGACTTTTAGTCAACATCACTCACGTGTCATTAATTTATTATAACAGTACACAGACCGAGAGAGAGCGATGCCGCCTCTTCTCCTGCCAACGTGTCTGCGGCTCCTCTGTCTCCTCCCCTGCTGCTGTGTTGTTTTCTGTAAAGGCAAGTACCTGTGAGAAGAGTCTTGGCGTTTTTATTTTTTTATTTGGTTTTGTCTTACGAATTCTGTTTTCATTTTCCTTTCCCAGGTGGAGCTCCTGGAACTGCCTCTGTTCTGCTGTATTGATTCCAACCCATGGTTCTTCCCACTCCGGCAGGCACCGCCTGTCAGGCCAGGGGCTGAAGACATGGATCCTCTGAGCAGCTGATTAGCTCAGCCGACTGTCCAGCCCCGAGTCAGGCACAGACACGGAAGACAGGAGAGGGCCAGGTGAGCGGTGGGCCGTCCCGAACCACCTGTCGATGCAGATGAGACTGAAAGCAGCCGATGTTCTCTGAGCTGGTTAAGCGCCTCGTACGAGTGTAAAAGGAAGAAAACAGGTTTTATCCTTTTCTTTCCAAAATGTATCACCTGGTGTCTACGGCAGTCACACATGAGAGAGTCAGAAGGAAAGTTCTTATAAATGAGATTGGATTTTAAGAAAGCATTATTACATGCAGCAAGTACCATGTCCACGTGAAATTATAATTCAGGGATTTCTTCAGGAAGTGGAGGACTGCCGTTCCTTGTGGAATGTATCTATGTTCTGGCCAACGGACGTGGGGCAAGACAGATGGACAGGTGGGTGACCGAAAGGAAAACAGGTAAGAGGCAGACTATAGATAGAAATAGAGACAGATGACAGAAAAATAGGTGAGAAAGATGGATGATACAAATATAGACAGATGACAGAAAGACATAGAGACTGGCAGACAGACAGACAGACACTAGGCGTAGACAGACGCAGGGCAGGTGGACGGAGGTAGACGACAGATGAGCGGCAGAGAGAGAGCTGTGTCTGTTGTGCCAAACTTGTCTCGTATGTGAACACGAGCAGCTACGTCCTGTGAACTTCCGCCCCGTTGTGGAGGGAACTGAGGAGCCAGAGCGAAGGCGAGCTGAGCAGCAGACCCGGAGCCCCTCACTCAGCTGCTGGAAGCAGGGCCGCGCTCAGCCCAGTCCCAGGACCCTTCTCCTGAACCTAGAGCCTTGGAGCGTGTAAGTCGCGGCGCCCTTTTATTAAGTGGCGGCTTCACCCTCTTGGATTCCACCGCCCACCTGTAAGGTAAGCTTCAGCGTCAGGGTTTTGCACACGTGATCACCGATGCGCTGAGACGTTCATGCCCTGGTGTGATCCCGCGGCTGGTCCCTGCACAGGCGGCCCCAGGCTGGAGCCTGCGGCCCTGGCCGGTCCACCCCGGGGTCTCTCCTTGCAGCAGCCCCCCCCCCCCCCGGTGCACACCTCAGCCTCCCCCGGCCTGTCCTGTGCTGGGACGTCCCCTCCCGGCTTCAGAGCCACTCGCATCTGGGTTGTGACCCACCAAACTGCACGCGGAGCATTCTAGCTTTTGTCTTCCCAGCGTGAGCGAATTTTGCCTGTGATCTTCTTTCATTTTTTCGGAGCCATTAAGTTGACGTGTGCTGCGGTGACGGAAGTGTGGCACTAAATCTCTTTTCTGAAAAGACAAGTCTTTCTAAGAGTTGAGCTGAAAATAAACCCCATGAAGTAAGGACCCTAAAAACTTACATAGGCAGGGGCCGAGCGGCTCTGAGGTGGGGGCCCCGGGTCCCATTATAACCACATCAAAAGCTTGTTCAGAGAATAGTATTGAGATCAGAGCTTTTTCAGGTGGGGCTGGAGTCATCAAAGGCTGGCTTGCGCTCTCTGCATCAGAATTAGCAGGTAATTGTCTAAGTTTTGAGGTGATGACGGAGTGTTCATGTGACTTGTGAGCGTCTGAGCCAGGGCGCGCTCGGGGGCTGGCTGAGGGGCAGGGAGGGACGACCGAGCGAAGTGGAGCCAGATGGTCTCTGAGGTCCAGCTCGGCGTCTGTGATAACAGAGCCGTTTGTTCTCATCTTTCCCGCGTCCCCACAGCCGCCCGCTTCACTCAGGCGCGTTCCCATCAATCCAGTGGGTGCCAAGGTGCCAGTAAGTCCCAGTGTTTGGTGAAAATCCCCTCTACGTGGCAGGTTTGCATTTGGAGTAGGAGCTTCTGGACGAGAGGAAACAGTGTGCTCAACATATCAGAAAGGGGTGCCCGCTGTGAGGAATGAACCCCCCCCCCGCCCCAGGCAGAGAAGCCCCTGCCGTTCAGGAGCTTTCACCCGGTGGGGGGCCTAAGAAAGGGGTGTGAGGGAACCTCCCCAAGCGGGAGTCAGAGGAGGCGGCTTCGTCACTACGAACACCCTCCCATCGTCCCTTGCCACTGCTTGCTTGTCACCCGCAGGTCGGGCGGGCCCTGAGATCTGTTTACAGCCACGCTCGTCACTCAGGCGCAGGAAGATCGACCCACTTGAAAAACTAGTTGTTATTAACAACAGTGTGGCGACGGCGGGCAGGCACACCTGGATGGTGTCTCTTCTGCTGTCCACCAGGGTCCTTCCAGACCCTAACGTAAAATTCCAGGGCTAAAACATGAATGGCTGAAGTGCTGCCTTCAGCTTCCCACAGGCATGAATTCTGCTCAGTGAAACCCTGTCTCTGGTTCGACCCACGTTTCTGGGAAGGCAGGTGAGGCAGGTCCTGTGTCGTGATGTTTCTCCATTTCCTGCCAGCCCCAGAGATTAGAGGCAACTTTGAAACGTTTTGTCCTATTGTTCTAGCCGGTCTGGGAACAAGTTTAGAAATCCGTTGCGAGCCTCGGTGTTCACGTTCTCAAAGCACTCTCGTCAGCTGAGAAAACGAAGCACCCTGTCCTCCCTGGTGGTCCAGAGAGTTTGGGGTTTGGACGATGCTGAGGTTTTGCATGCCTTCCTGATTCCGGATGCGTCTCCGGGAGCGCCACAGACATGCCAAAGGAGCCAAGTGTGAAGTCTGCAACTGAATCTGAGTGTGAGCGGACCAGGGACAGGGCGGGGGCGTCACGGGTGCGGGGACGTGGCCGCCCTGGCTGAGTGGGGCAAAGGCATACGCTCACTTAGGAAGCTGGGAGATAAAAGAACAGCTATCTGGAGACCCTGGACTGGACTCTCCTGCAGAAGGGACATCCAGCTTATAAGTCAGCGGAACATAAGGTAAAAGGATCTCACTAAAAAAGCAACAAAAAAAGAACAAGAAAAAGCTATTTGCATCAACATGGGTGGACCTGGAGCTCATCGTTCTAAGTGAAGTGAGCCAGAAAGAGAAAGAAAAATGCCATATGCGATTACTCATAGGTGGAATCTAAAAAAAAAAGAAAAAGAAAAGAAAAAAGAGGACACAAATGAGCTCACCTACAAAAGATACAGGCTAGCAGACACAGTAAACAGCCCTGTGGTGACCAGGGAAAGGGGTGGGAAGGGGTGAATTTGAAAGTTTAAGATTTGGCAAATGTTACCACGATATATAAAACTAGATTAAAAAAACAAATTTCTTCTGTAGCGCACAGGGAACTATATTCAGTATCTTGTAATAACCTTTCGTGAAAAAGAATATAAAAACGAATACATGTGTGTATGTGCATGACTGGGACATGCACTGCGCACCAGAACTTGACACCTTGTAACTGACTGCACTTCAATGAAAAGGAAAAATGAAGGAGCTCAAGGCGGACAGCCACGTGTGACGCTCACTGCCTCACGCTCTAGTTTGCCATGAGTTTTCAGGGTGGGAAGAAAGGTTCCTGGACACAGGAGACCCACCACATCTTCTCTCTTCCTGCCTCTGAGGCCCCGCCGCCCGCGTGTAGACCGCGTGCCTTCCCCGCCCTCCTCCTCTGCTCCCCCGGCCCCGCCTGTTCTCTCTCTCTCTTAATCCTTCCCCTCTCGTCACTTTGCCGTCATCAGCCCCCTCTCCCACCGACCATCAGTCACCGTATGAACCTCTGTTCATCGGACCAAAAGCGGCCTCTGTGTGTTACGTTTAATCAGAAGGAAACACACAGCTCAAAGAAGAGCAGACGCCCTTGAAGTCGGGGAGCCACGAGCCAGCCCTCCCCACTCCTCCACAACCGTCTGAAAAGCAGCCTTCTGACGGTTTCCGCAGTCCCATTTCCAGGCAAAGGGACCGAAGGCTTTAGGAACTTGAGGAAAGGCCCGCAGCTCCCGATGGGACAGAGCCTCCACCTCTGCCGACTGCGAGCTGCCTCTGCCTTGGGCCTGCAGGGCAGACGCAAGCAGACGGGGCCCTGGACGGGGGTCCGGGCTTCCCCGTATCTTCCTTCTCGGTGCAAAGTTGGACTCACACACGTGAATATGTGTAATTTACTCCGAGGGCACGGCCAAAGCGATGGTCGGGAAATTACGGAGCTTCGCCAAGGGGAACGGAGTCTGATCCCACCCATCACTCCATCTCGGGCCGAGTCAGATGAGAAAATCGGCCCGTCCTTTTTCGCTGCACACAGTACCATCACTTTGGAAATGCTGAGAGAGCTTAATTACATGGCGGCTTTTCACACGTCTTACCTGCCTGCTCATTCCGATGTGCATCTGAAGCCTGCCGTTTCCTTAGCAACCTCTCTTTCCTTTTTCCCTCCACTGTGTCTTATCAGTTAATGGGCTGCTGAAAAAGGTTTTAAGAGAAAACGATCGTTTATAACAATTTCTCTTGTTTAACCTGAATGTGGCTGCCATTCTTCCCACGGTTAGCAGGGCACCAGGGAGCAGACACGGACTCTGCAGCGTGTTGATGCGTCCCCGGAGGTCACGTGACGTGGTGTGACTCTGGCCAGACTCGTCCAGGCGCCTCTGCGCAGGGCCCACAGCAGATCTGGGGTCCCTCTTAGGGCCTGGTCGGCCCTGGTTGACAGAGAGGAAGGGAGGGAGGGACAGCCTCGGGGCTATTCATCCTCAAAGCCTCGCAAACCTGAGTTTCCAGCTGAATGCTACCTGGATCTGTTTGGCTGGGACAAAATTCATTCCCCCGTGTCTGTCCCTCCCCCGATGGTACCCCCTCCTCACACACTTGCTCCTCGGAGCCCCAGGAAATGGACGGGGCAGCAGGACACCCCCAACCCGAGTCCAGCTCACGCGAGTACCTTCCGGGAGGCTGAGGGTCGACGGCGCTTGGGTTCCATTTCTGCAAGGCCTGAGTCTCAACGTGTGGCTCCTTCTTTGGCAGTGTCCCTTCCAAGCACCTGGTCATCCTTGGGGACATGGCCTGGCCCCACATGTCGTATCACATCCCACAAGTGTGACCGTGGTGACCATAGTCTCGGTCACTTCATGTTAAGTGGCCATCCTGGGTTTCACGTAGGACGTGGACAGAACAGGGAACGACACAGGAACAATTAAATACACAGACTTAACCTGGGGAAGGGACCTCCGGCGGAGGCGCGAAGCACAGAGAATCGTCACAGCCGAAGGCATGTCCAAGTGAGGAAGGACGCCTCCGCTGGGGGTGGACAGACAAACAGCGACGATCCCCTGATTCAAACAAATGATCGTTTTCTCATCATCAGGGTGCCTTGGAGCAGAAAACCGCTCAGACTCTTCACGATGGCCCCTCTTCTATGGCTACTGACCACCAGTCCGCCTTCTTCCCCTGCGGGTCTGCCTCTTCCAGGCGCCCCCTAAGTGGCGTCTGCCTCACTCGGCCCTTCTAGCGGGACTGTTTCACTTCAGGTGACGCGTCTGAGTGTTGGAAACCCAGGTGCCACACCGCCGTCTTTACCTGGAAACCGGAAGGTAAACAGGAATGTTTCGTGGGTGTCAGGGGTCGACACGTGCCTCTCCGCCTATGATTTTAATTTTCCTATCTGTCACGGCAGCAAAATGCTTACTTTCCAGTCCCTGTGCTGACAACGGTCAGCATCGTTCAGAGTCCTTCCCAATCTGCTAACATGCTAACTGGTGCAGACAGGCCCTCTCCCACCTCCACTCTGCCCGCCCTGCTTCTTGCCTGCCAGGCGGCTCCTGAGGGCTCTTAGGTCCCTTTTCCAAGTTCAGTGTCGCAGCGCCTTAGTCTTCAATTAAATGCTTTCTCTTTGAACTCAGCTCATTTAAAATTTTTATTTCTCAACTGTGAGTTGAATCGTGGCAGATTGCTTTCTGATTCAATTTATTAGAGGAACTGTAGAAAAATAGCGCATTCGGCTTCCCTGGTTTATGTCTTATTTCATAAGCCGTTCTCATGTGTCGTTGTGAAACACCGAACCTCTTTCTTACATTAGCTGGTAACTATAAATAAACCGTAGAAAAAAGAGGAGATATTCACTGACAAGCCTGAAAGGAAAATCTTATATTTGATGTGTTAGCTTTAAGAAGAATAAAGACATTTTTAAAATGCTGTTAAACACCGCGGTGCACACTGAGTGTGCAGAAAAAGCATAAGGTTGCCCGGGATGAAAAAGATACAAACTAAAATGTGTATAAATTGAACCCATATGTGAGTATCTCAGACAGATTCAAATATCAGATTATTCAGAGTGAAAGGTTGAGAAGAAACTGGAATATTACAATAAAAACAACTTGAAACCTGTAATGCGTTGAATAAGGGCCCTCAAATATCCGCCCAGAACCTGGGAGTGTGACCTTTTGGAAGCAGGGTCCTTACAGATGTAATCAAGCGAAGTATGTACCGGATTTGGGTGGACCCTGATCCAAGGACTGGTTTTATTGTAATAAAATCACATTGGACAAAGGCAGGCTGACAGGGAGAAGGGCAGGTGACAACAGGGCAGAGATCGGAGAGCTACGTCGACAAGCCGCAGAAAGCCAAGGGCGGCTGGCCGCCACCGGGAAGCCGGAAGAGGCGGGCGGGGCTCCCCCCGGGGCCCGCAGAGCGCACGTGGCCCACTGGCACCTTGACTTCAGACTGCGAGCTTTCAGAACCGTGAGAGTAAATCCCCTTTATTTTAAACCATACGGTTTGGGCTAAGTTGTTACAGAAACCACAGGAGGCTCAGCCAGTAATTGTGCTCCCGAGTTACCCTGTAACTCTTTGGGAAAAAATACACAGAATGAAAACACACAGATAGGTAACTGGCACGTGGCCAGGTCTGATTCCAGGGCGTCCTTAGTCCCGCAATTTTGCCGTTTGACCCGTTAAGTCCCCCTGCCGTGCTGTGACCGTGGGGCAAGCACAGACCTGGAGAATCTTGGAGCTGAATGTCTCATTTGATCCACACCCCTTGTTCTGGTCTTAGTGAGTCCTGTTCCCACTGCATTCCTTCATGTGCTTGTCCAAGAAGCAAGCTGATTTGTCCCCCAGGCTTGAGTTGCCTGGTAACAAGCTGACCCCGACGGGGAATTTGCACGATTCAACATCTCTGGGCAATTTCCTTGTGTTCTAAGGGGCTGGTGAGGATGAAGAGCGAAGGACTGAACAGAAAACTGAGACCTTCTCAAATGAGAACAAACAAGGTCTACAACTTGAGAGTCAGCATGAAGTGTGGTGTTGGCTGTTGAGTCAACAGAAGAGCAAGGAGGAAGTGGAATTCACCACGGACCTGCAAATTCAGAGGCTACGAAGAGGTGTGAGAGTGGGTGAGGGGGATGCTGAGAGCCCAGAGCCCGGCAACGGTCAGAAGTAAAAGATGTGAAGTTAGCATGAGAGGCCACAGTCGCAAGGAAATAACACCGGAGCCTTGTAAGAGGCAGAAGTGTGGAAGACCCACCACCCAGGGGAGCTACGGCCGCATGACACCCCGAGATGTGCGGTCCAGCTGGGGAACCCCGGGGTGTCTCTTTCTCCCCTCGCTCCTCAGCTCTGCCGGTGCCTCCCATTGGCTCCACTGTCGTCATTCCATCTGTCCAGGGGGTCCAGATGGCCCAGTCTGCAGGCTTCAGGCGCCCCGGTCACAGAACACGACACAGGAGGAAAGAGAATGGATCCGAAATAGCAAACAGAATAACCAGCTGCCACATGTGGATTCATTTACTCAAACTGCATTTAAATAAGACCCCAACGGTCCACATTTACCACTGATCTCTTCCAGGGGAGGGAGGGAACCTTAATCATATTTGCAACCACAGTTCCCAAGACAGCGTCTGACAAGTGGTAACAGCCAAGATACTATTAATAGAACTCTTATTAAGCGCCGGACTTCCTTGGGAGGCACATTATCTATTGCACATTATGTTCTTTGATTCCAATAATTCTAAGTAGGTGCTTTAGTGCTTGTAATGTCTAAAAAAAAATTTAAACTCTTAACACGCACACAAGGCTTGCTGTATGCCAGACGCTGCCCTGTTGTAGCACCCACTCCCCAGTATCCCCAGTACAGGAGGCACGAGCCACTTAAATGTGGGCAAGTCCAAATGAAGATGAGAAACTTGCCCTAGGTTTAAAAAAGACTATGAAAAAAAAAAAGAATGCGAAATACCTTTGGAAGACATTTGGTATATATGGCGTAAAAATAAATGATTAAAACTCATTTCACCCATTTATTTGTACCTCCTTCATGTGGCTACTAGAAACCTTTAAATAAGTAAGTGGTGCACATGTGTGGTTTCCGTCCTGTCTTTGCTGGGAAGGGCTGCACTCAGTGTGTCACGTAGACAGCAAGACACAGGAACCGGATCTGAACCTAGATGTCCTCGCTCAGAGGTCTACGCAGCGTCTAAATTAGCCCACTGTCTTGATCGCCTCCCAGGTACCAGTGCCCATACTGTTTACTTTATATCTCATGTTCTGAACAAACCTGCAGGGTAGTGATTATACCCCACATGGGAAACAAATCTAATTTCAGTGTAACATACTCTCGACCGCAAAGCCGGTGAGTAGGTAACCAAAACAAACGCAAAACAGATTACAAAGTCCATGGTCTTGAGCATAACTTTACAGGACCTGCTCAGTGTGCATGTTTCAAAAACAAAGTGTCGACCTGTGGAAATTTCAGAAACAAAAATAGATACTCATTTCTGAATACACTCAACATGCTGGATTGCAGAGACACGTCATGCCTTACTCTGTAACAGGGCGTGATTGGCACGTGCAGGACCCCTCACCCATGAACTGGAGACTCAGAGATCTTAGTAAGGAAATCGACACGATGGATAGCGTGATGGGGACACCTGGGCGATCATCGAGCACTGAGTGCCCGCAGCGCATGGGCAGCGTCCGCCACGCAGCCAGCAGCAGCTTGCACACGTTCCCACAGCACACGCTCACAAACACACAGCCTGACTTCTGCACCACGAGAGACAGCTGCATGGGGAGAGGAGGGGAGGACAGCTCACCGCACAGTCTGCTCGCTGGTAACGTATCAGAAATGCGCACAGCGCCAGGACTTAGGTAGGAAGCATGAAAATTGTCATCCTCAGTCACCTTTTATACAGAAATTGAAAGCTATATACAGAACCAAAAACTGAAGGGCCTTCCCCGTGACGCTGCGTTACGTGGAGAACGGCGGGGATTAATTTGCAGTATATTCCCCAGATTTGTCCTTTTTTCTCTTCTCCTTTTACGGTGTGGTTGTCAGTCTGTTTTTTCACGTGAGCTCTGTTTCCCTACCATCTTTGTGTGCTGAGGATAGAGTTTCCAGAATGGAAGTTTTTCCAGAAACACTTCTTTCCCCTTTAGTTCACAAGAGTTATTTCTGTTAGGTTACGGTTGAATCAAAATAAATGTGCTGGGCATTAGCTTCAGAACAAAGAAATACATTGTTTACGGACGAATTTCAGTGTCTACATGACAGTTCACAGGTGACGTCCTTTGGGCGCGTGATGATAGCCATGATAGAACTGCACATTTTATTTTGAGGGTTTTGAGGACGTGGCGGTGGGAGAACACGGAGAAGGGCAAAGAAGGACGTTGTAGACTGTTTAGAAAGGAAACACCTCCATCCCACCTGCAAGAATGGATCACAACAATATTTCTGGCAAAATTTAGAACGTTTTTTGAGCTCATCCCTCAACTGAAGCCAAAACTGTTATGAAACCAGATGTTGAACAAAGAACAGCTTTGCTGTTCGGTGCGAGAATCATGCCTGGATTCCAAATGTGCACATTCTCAGCTGGTCTGGTCGACGGGAGGCCGTAAACCCACGCCCACCCTCTCTGCCCTGGGTTTTCCCGGCCCAGGCCTGGTTGTTTACGTTCAGCACAGCCCCAGCTGGAAACGCAGCCACAGAACCCATTTCCTCTCTCCCCTTTCCTTCTGGAAACCATATGGCCTAATCTGTCCTGTGAAAACTCCAATTTGTTTTAGCATTCATGAACCTTTGTGACTAATTTCCTGAGCCAAACTATAATTACTTTAATTCTGCACTGCTGGAGAGAATTTGAAAACAGGACTCCTCTGGCAGAAGATTCTCTTCTATGACGAGTGAAGAGATAAATCATATTAGCTCTAATTAAAGTGTATTAACATTTTGGTTGCATATGAATAAAAATCAGACACAATGAAGGCAGGTTTCTCATAAAGAGTCAATTTATGGAGATTTATGAAGATTTTAGGAACTTGCAAAATTCCATTACTTAACATCTCTATTAAGATCTTTACAAGCATGCATAATGAAAAGCCTGGTAAAAGATTAAATAAATGGACTTTTGCTTAAAGTCACACTGACTCAGTACAAGCAAAGGTTTTAAACCCATAATGGAGATTAAAATGATAATCGTCCATTTAAAAATGCATATGCTGTCCACATGGTGAGAGACACAGAAGGAGGCAACCAGAGTTGAGTTGGAGAGCCATCTTCCCTCACAGGAGTTCCATCCTTGCAGCCTAAGAGAGCAGCCCCTGTGAAACGATATCTTAAACTCTTCTCTTTTACATGAATAATATAAGATCTTTTACCTCTCTCTGTGTGTCTAGAATAAAGGTTTAACTTCCAGGTAAACTCCCAGGTACCTTATTTAAGGTAAACTTGGAGGCTGAGAAGAATTAGATGCTTTTCCCAAAAAGGGCTTTTTTCTCGAAACTTATGCAACAACACTGCCCAATCATTAAAAACTATTTTTCTTTTGCATTTTCTTTTTGTAGTTGTATAATTTTTAAATTGAAGTATAGTCAGTTTACAATGTTGTGTCAGTTTGGTGTCCAGCATAATAGTTCAGTCATCCATGTACATTCATAGATTCATTTTCATAGTATTTTTAATTTTCAATATTGCTCCTGAATGACTCACAAAGAAGATACTCTCCGACGAAGTCACAGAGAAGTTCATTGTCCATAAAAGTGCCCAGGGCGCACCGGAGTCTGTGTGTCTAATTAAGAGATAAGATTTGCAACCAGCGTTTGCCACGCTGCCCCCCAGCTTCCAGCACGTGCCCCTCCCCGCCCGGCCTGGCATTCAGGGCCTTCCACCCTCGGCCGGCCATGGGCACGTTCATCCCTGACTGTTCAGGTTCCATAGACACGAGCCTTTCAGACTGCGGCTCATTTTCTCTGTGTCCACACACATCCCTCTGTACAACTCCTACGTATATGTATTTTTCACAATTGTCAAGTAACATGTCTTAGCATAAAGCATATAAACTCGTCCGACATGCAGAGAACAGCTCTGTTCACTCTGCAGCAAAACATGCATTTGCAGGTGATCACACCACCAGGGCACTGGAGGGGAGGGTGGAGCTCAGCGGTAGAGCACGAGCTCGGCATGCACAAGGTCCGGGTTCAAGCCCTGGTCCCTCCATTAAAAATAAAAAAACCTAATTACTCTGCCCTGCCAAAAAAAAAAGAAAATAATAAGGATCCATATTTTAGAAGAGAAGATGTTGGACTAAAGTCTGGGGAAATATACTCCAGTCTCAGGTTTAATGCACTGGCAGTTTGGCATTGCACACAAGTATCTTCTCAGATCGAGTTTAGTTATTCGTTTGCAGGAGAAGAAGCGACATTGCTTTTAGTAGCCAAACGCTCATTTCCACATGTATCATCTCTCAAACTCCCTGAAAATATTTATTGAACTGCAGTTTAAAAGCCCTGAATTGTATTGCTACAGATACCAGGGAATGAGGGAACCAGATGATAGAATTTCCAGAGGACTCAGAGGATAAATGGCAATTTAAGAGCAGAGAGAAGGGAGAGGCATTTTAAGAGAAAGACAAGAAAAACTAATGATTGAAGGTTTTCTGATAGCGTGGTGGGAAAAAACACCCTGAACAATCTTGATGCATCAGAGCAGCTGTAATGCTGAATAGGACGTGCGTTTTAAAAGATATAGTTAAATGCTTAATTGAGATGATCATAAATTAAGGGAAAGAAAGGTGGAAAGCCGGAGAGAGAAGTAATAAGGCGGCAGCTTCCGCGGAGGGCGCCTCAGTGTGCGAGGTCGATGCAAGATGCCCCACTCTCCTCAGTGTGCATGTAGCCTTCACGGCGGACAGAGGCCGGGCACCTGTTACCCCAGGAGGCTCACCCGAATGTCTAAAGGCTCCAGGTGGCCGGGCTCACACTGAGCTGAGACCTGAAAACACACCACCTAAGTGATGAAAAGCCTCAACGTAGAAACTTATTTTTAAGTAATAATTGATCTTATTTTCAAATGATCCTAGGTTTGCACAGGACAGAAGGAAAAGCAAATACTTTGAGAAATATGCCTTTGATCCACGATCAAAGCATTTCCAAAGAAAAAACGCCACTGAATATGAACTTAAGAGAAACACACATATACACACAAACTCAGGAAAATAAAGCAGTATTTGTAAGAACTAGAAGGAGCTGTAACGAGGAAAATCAGACACACAAAAAGATGTAAGGACGATGAGACAGACTGTAAACCAACCACAAGTCATAAAGGGAGAGTTGGGTACGCGCAACAACGTGCAAATGAGAAAATCTTATGTATCAGAAACAAAGAGCAACGTATTTGTTGTAGCACTTTATTTGCATGGGCTCACTTCTGATTGGTTATTTCTCTCACTCCTGATTGGTCCATTTCTACAAAGCTTGCCCCTAATTAGTCAACTTTCGTTATACCTTATTTGCATGTGATGTTGCAAAGTGTAAACTGGCAGCCTTTAAAAGCCTGTGTAAACCTGCAGACGGGGTCCACAGCTTGGAGCGTTAGCTCCTCTGGGCCTGCTGGCGTAATAAACCTGAGTTCTCCAGCTCTCCCAGTGCTGCTCGCCAGATCCAGGTTGCTGTCACAACTGAGCTGTAACACATTTTTCCGCAACAAAACAACATTCTTCTCCATCGTTCTCTAAAGTATTTAAAGGTCTACCGTTCATAGTTACGTCTCCAGCACACCTGGAATTGATCTTTATGTTAAGCTGCGTTGAGACCTAATTTCATATTTTCATACGTATAAACAAGGTATCCTTTCCTGATTTGATCATTGGGGAAAAAAGGCCCATAAAAATAAATTCAGGACAAACTTACTCTGCTTTTTGACCCTATTTTTTATGTATTTAGAACACACGGGATTCATATATTTACAGGAACAAGAGAGAGAATGGAAGAGACTCAAAGTTGAAAGATAATAGAGGAACCATACGAAGATTAGATTTTTTCAGTGAAAATGAAGTAGACTTTTATGGGCAGAAGGCTTTTTAAAAGAGATAAAATGGACCCTGTTTTGTCATCAAAGTCAGATTTTCTCTGAGAATAAGGGGTTCCAAGTAGCAGGAATTTCGTCTTACTCAAATTTACAGCCGCAGGCTTTGCATGGCGCTGGGAGTGTCCTGGACCCACAGTAATTGTGAGCTGAGTCAGTTAAGACATGAGCTTGACCCCAAACCATATTCTTTTTCTCTCAATAAAGTTTATTACTTTAAAAATATTTTTACTACTTCTTTTCCCCCAGTGGATGTACTGGGGAAGGAACCCATGGCCTCATGCATGCTAAGCACGTGCTCTACCACTGGGCTATGCCCTCCACCCCAAACCATATTCTTAGAGATGTCGACCTGTCTGATTGGCCGTTGTGACTGGCTCTGATTTAGGTGCTGGCATATAGAGCATTCCACTGGTTTTGACAGACAAGGCCCTTTTGGGGTCTGTCCTACAGTTCCCGGGGGTCTCTGGACACCAGGATGTGATGTCTGACCCATGTGTCTGATGCTCTTTTGAGGAAAGAAGGCCACTTAAGAAGCACCGAATTCATCCATGGACACATCCTGGCCGGCAGGTGCTTCATACGTGGCTAATGTTACCTCCTGCTGTCAGTAACCTTACAGGATCCTGTGCAGCCGAAAAGAGGTGCAACCCTGGAGACACACACGCTCTCAGTGCAATTATTCTCCATTGTGTGTGTGTGTGTGTGTGTGTGTATGTGTGTCTCAAAAGAAATTTACCATTGGCTGTCACTTGTTAGTTTTCCATTTAAGGTGATCACTCCATTACCTAATTTGTCAGAACCTCGCCGAGTGTCACGGTGAGCCTTGGGGACCTCTCCTTCGACTACCCGGCCATCGGGTGGGCCAGCACTACCTTGCTCTTTAGGGGAGGGCTGGTGCAGTGAACTCACCAGGCCTCCCTTCCTTGTATTGACAACATCCTAGATGGAAGTAAAAATGTTTTGTTCTTAGCTGATACTTCATCTTCAGTGAGATTGTTTTGATAACTGAGGGTAAACTGAATATCGTGTGTCAGTAAGAAACCATCATTTCTGTCTCCCCTTCCCAACACGGCAAGCACAGCCAGCTGACACATTCAAGGAGACATTTTAATTCTCTGATGACTGCGTTTGTTACACAGCATTGTTCACAGCACTAAACAGTTTGAAAAGCTGCTGAGAAAATTATTACAATTGTTTTCTTCCGGCCTCTAAACCTTGATCACCTATTTTTACGTTTTCATGATTTCAAGAGTATTTCTGCGGTTATGCCTGCTGCTCGTTATTTTTGGAAAATACGTTCTATTTTTATTTTCTAGAATAAGTAGCGGGACATTCGTAAGGTTACAGTTAAGCGTGGCGGTAACCTGGTGTTAGATTCTGCAATCTATGCTGTGACAAGCCTTCCTCATCACAAGCTTGGCAGTGCCCACACAGGGGACGCCCACACAGGGAAACGCAAAGGCGTTTTCTTCGTCGGGACGCTTGTGTGTCTGCCGAGCATGTGGGAAACGACCCCCGGGTGCTTTCAGCGAACCGCTTTCTGTCTTCTCAGGGTTTTGCAAAATATCCTTTCTTTTGCTGTCATAGAAATGACCCTTCTGAAGTAGCATAGAGTCAAACCGTACCAAGTGACTTAGAGTGGTACAGTTACTACCTTCTCAGCAAAGTGCCGGGTGAGTAACTAATTTTCTGAGACTTCGGCAAGCACGCGACTGCGTTCAAGGAGTCGTCAGTCTTCGCCCTGGTCGCTGGGAGCGGCTCGCGCGGGGCCCGCCGCTGCGCTGCGCTGCGCTGCGCTGCGCTGCGCTCCTGCGCCCTCTAGTACGCGCGCCGCGGCGCCGCTCCCCTCCCGCCTCCCGCGAGCCTGCACTCCGCCCCGCCTCCCGGAAATACATGCTTCCCGTCGCAATTTCATAAGCAAAACAATGCTAGAATGACTTACCCAGTCAGCCGCTGTCTTCCCCAAGGGACAATGTCGATACGAAAGTGTAGGAGACTGAGTTTCTGTCTCTAAACTTTCCTCACCCTTTTGATCGC
The DNA here is from genome assembly GCF_036321535.1 of Camelus dromedarius. Taxonomy (NCBI): domain Eukaryota; kingdom Metazoa; phylum Chordata; class Mammalia; order Artiodactyla; family Camelidae; genus Camelus; species Camelus dromedarius. The sequence continues at coordinate 1,451,664 of NC_087461.1, forward strand.
CGTAATTGATCAAACCACCGAAACCTCAGGGGGCTCCGGAAGAGCCTGGAGACGACAGGAGGGTGCTCGCGCAGGAGGCACGTTCGTGACACGGTCTCTTAGCGGTGGTGAGTGAGGGGGGCTCCGCACGCCACACCCACAGGCTTGCAGACCCCCCGCAGCTGAGTGGCCGAGGGAATCAGACGTCTCAGACCTTACAGCCAAACAGCCCTCACTCATCACGCTTAGCAGAGCCATGAAACAGAGTCCGTCTTTCTGAGTGAAGAATCGGACGTGCCCCAGGGAAGTGAGCCAGGCTGAGACTACGACCCCCGCTTGAGTCGGTCAGAGCTTCAAACTGGAATCCGACCGGAAGGCTTGCTTTCATGTGCCTTCGTTGCACGATAAAAGAAACCGGCGTTGGCCCCCTTCAACAAATCAGCATACTGTAGACGGACGCCTACATAAGTTCTAAATATCTAGAAACTAACCCAAAGACGACAGACCTTTTTTTCCGGCCAAACCTGAACAGACACACTTTCCAGCGCTTTCTCTGATTCGGATCCAGCGGGTTAATTCCAGCCGTGAACAAGACACACAGATGTTCGTGCGTGGTTCCTGGTCTGCCTTCCCGGAGGAGCTGGCCCTACATGAGAGCGCTGAGCTGTCGCCGCAAGTGTGCTGGTTTCCACCGCGTGGAACCCGCTGCCGCGACCCCGGCAGCCACAGCCCGTGAGCGCGCCCGCCCGCGGCGCCGCCACCCGGCGTCGGGGCGCGGCTGGCCGGGGTCTTGCGCTCAGGGCCTCACACGGCCGTGGTGAAAGGGATGCTGGTCGCGGCGTCTTTCTGGAGCTGGGGGCTCCCGCGGAATCTCCCGGGGATGTTGGCCCCGTCAGGTCCTCACAGCGTGGCATGCTGGCTCTCGCGGGGCCCACTCCTCCCCTGGACGTCCCTAGTGAGCCTTCCGCGCGTGGTCCCTCCATGCGCCTTCTCCTGGTCAGAACCCCCTGTCAGGACGAGCCTCGCCCCTTTCAAGGGCCCACCTGATCAGGTCGGGGCCACCGAGGTCGCCTCCCTTTCACTTAACTGATTACCAGCCTCCTCACGAGAGGGACGCGCCTCCGCAGTCCCAGGCCAGCCCGCCCGGCCGAGGGGGCCCTGCGGGACACGTGCACCTGGCCTAGGGATCTCGGGGCATCTCAGCTCTTTTACTGTCGTAATGTCGGTGTGGGGTCTTCTGACAGACAGACTTTGCCCTTCGTGGAGCAGTCACAACACCGTCTCATCTACATCCCCAAACGCCAAGGTCGGGGGGGCGAGTCTTTGGGGTTTAGCATCCACCCCAGCGCACAAGTGCGAGGGCTCAACCCCCAGCAGAGCTACGGATTTCAAGGGAACAAGCACTTCCGGTTCTGTCGTGTCTGGTTTTGGTTTGTTTTTGTCCTTGTTGACACACACGGGACTCCGCACGGGAAGCTCATGGAGCAGTTCAGCTGTTCTGCAAAACAAAGTTTCAAAAAACCCCACCTTGTAGCATCTTTCACTCACCCTCTCCCCACTCCCTCTGACTGTGGAGGCAAAGCCACTCCCACGGTTTGGCAAGAGAGATGCACTTCAAATCTCTATGACAGCCGTTCTTGCCCCATCGAGGTGGTGGTGTCTCTGTTCCGTTTCTCGCATCGTCGCGTTTCTGTTGGCTTTCCAGCTACAAGATCTGCTTAAAGTCACTCGTCTCTGTGGTATTTCTCCCTTTTCTGTGCACTGTCACACACAACAGTGGTGAGGGGGTGCCGGGTTAGGGTTAAGATAAAGTGGGGGGAGGTACGTTTTAGGTCTGAGACAACGTCTACACTTATTTCTAAAATAAATTCTGCATCATTTTACTTTACTAATTAGTTAATATGGCTGTCACGTAGCTGGACTGCAAGTTTCTTCACGACAGGACTTGTGTGATTTATGTGCATCCGAATCATGACACCTGGCAAAGGACTGCTGATTAAGAAGGTTACACACAGTAAGGCACAGTGAGGCGCCACAGCACACCTGTTAGGATGGCTGGATTCCCAAACCGGGATAATGACAATTCCTGGTGAAGACGGGGAACACCGGGACCACATCCACTTCCCGTGGGTGCACTTCCACTGCAGAACCACACGCACAGAACATGATAACGTCCACTGATTGCAGGAAGGGTGCTGTCCCGGGAAGATGCTTAAAGTACAGGCAACTGAATGTGAGATTCACGGAAACTGTCTGTGTCTTTATTTCCAAAGTTTTGGTATACATAAAAACGTTCTAAACTATAAAGTGTATTTAAAAAGGCAAGGTTTGAGCTATGGGCTTGGAGGTGACAGAGAGGTCACAGGGGAAGTCTACAACTGGCCGGAGAGCTGCACGGAAAACCAACGATAACTTTCAGAGAGAGGAATTTGATGAATTTCTTTGTGTTCCTTCTGCCTCAAATATTTGCCCCGAAACAAGCTTTTGAGAATTTGGAAATCCAGAATAGAGTTTCCGGGCTGTTTTCTCCCACGGGCTCACCCCCAGGTCGTGGAGCCAAAGGGTATCAAAGACCAGGCTGGATTCTTGTCGAGGTTCGTGCAGACGTGCAGGTGTTGTTTTCCTAAACACGGCTGGTGAGTGTCCACAGGCTGCACCCGCACAGCCACGCACTCGTCCAGTGACCGCAGAGCAGGACATGCCCTGGAACCAGGCATGCACTCGGCCCAGAAGGACAAGGCGCTTTGCTGCACTGGGAGGCCGTCAAGTCCTTCCACTCACAGCCCCGGCCGTTTTATCCCCACAGAGATACGGTGCCAGGTTCCCGGGAGGTCCCAGAAGGCTGCCCTTTTCTCTCCCACGGGCAGAGAGCCTGCCTCCTTAAACTAAGTGTCTGAATAAGCAAAAGACGATTTCAACTTGGAAAGGGGCCGATGCTCTGTTGAAACGCGTTAATTTCCCCTCTCACTCTCAAGGTCTCCGCTGAACTGGGACAGGTTTTCTGTGCTTCCTAGAATATCACTCACCATTGCAAAACGAACCTTCACCCAAATGCCCAAGTTTGTCTTAAAGACACAAAGTATGGAGGGTCCCCATCAGTAAATGAACACGGCTTTATCCAGAAACGATCTCTGACTGCAAGTCGGTGAGCAAGTGTCTGCGGCCTCATTTCTGCTTATCGCGGCTCGCTCGAGCTGAGTTATTCTGAAGTCACAGGCATTTCGAAAGGCAAGACACATCGATTTCCTCATTATGTCAGGAAATGGCAAGTTAAGCAAATTTCCAAACCCTTTCAAACTGCAGGGTCTGCTCAGAAGCGATAAGGCCGGACACGGGATGCAAGTCGGTGAGGTCTGTATTGAGATGGTTCTCAGCGGAAGTACTTTTGTCCGGGAGATTTTTCCTCTCCCCGGAACGCACTTAGGCGAGAATGAAAGAGGAGGAAGTTCAAGGGCTAATTCACTTATAAGATTCTTTAGTGTTTACTGTTTTATTCTTGTTTGCTCTCCAGACAATTTTCCTGACCTCCAGAAAAATAAATTACGATAATGTAGAGGTTAATTATTCCCACTCACCATTTACAATAGTAAAAGTGCCGCTGGGGTGTTTGAAGACAGTATTAAACGTGTGAAATGTGGACGATACAAAACCAGTCATCCCTGAAAATCAGAAGAAGAGGAGGCTGCTGACAGAGATATGATGGTGCTTTGGCTCAAAATGTTTCGCCTACAGGTCACTGCCAGACACTCAGCCTTACAAGTGCACTTCACAGAACAGAAATGCCAGAGGCTGGTGAGGAAAAAAAGACGACTAACAGCAGGTTGGAGAATTATAAATTAAAAGGACAGTAGTGGGTGATCTGAAAAGTCAGAGGAATACAAAGCCGGGTCTTCTAGGAAGACACAATTTCAGAGCTGTGAGTGAAGGTCCCTACAGCACAGGATGTGGGAGAAACTTCGTGCGTATTTGGAAGGCCTTTTGACATTTCCATTAACTGAAAAAAAAAATAGGAATAATCGAATCTGCACATATTTGATTCCTAAGCAGGAGTAGACGGCACATTAAGTGCTCATCTGGATGCTACAATTAAACAGGACAAAACATTGATTTTACCATATCCTGGTGCTTTTTTAAAAACTTCCGTAAGCATCTCAAGGTCCAGGATCCCCACTGTTCAGTTCTATTTCTGCTGAGTCAGAAAAGATTGAAAGCCCTCAAACAGGCAGGGAATTGGTTCTCAGACATTTGAGAAATTTTTCATTTGCTTTAGTGCGATGCAACTCAAAACTTAATTAAAGATAGAGTTAATCTGTTTTTGCCTAAAGATGGGGGCTTGCAATAGATGAAACTAAACTGTGTCTGTTCACTTGTTTCATCGTGTTGACCTAAGCCCGTGGGACCGTGCGTATACATTCATCCCCCTCTCTAACACCCATTCTTTTAGTGAAAGAACCAGGACTTCCAGGAAAGATAAACCTGAGAAAGGGTACTTCTCTTCCATCCATCCCGATAACCTCTCTGCTGTGATGGGGGTAGACTTGCCAAGACACAGGACTGAGTAGCCATGGCGTTTGCTGGTTTATGGGGGGGATGACAATGGGAAAGCAACACACAGGATTCATCAGGTGCTCAGAGCTCTGTTTCAGAGTCATTGCAGAGGGAAAGAGGAGTTAGGACCACATGGGTTACATTTATGTGGTCCGTTTACACAGCTTATCAGAGTCTGGGGCTTAACTGCTATTATAACTTTTTTCACGGATGAAGAAAAAGATGATCAGAGACCTGAAGTCCTCCCCAAGTACAGAGCCAGCAACCTTAGCGCTAAGGCTCAGACCAGGTCTTCTGATCCAAATTCACAAACTCAGGAGTGACGCTGTGGTAGAACATGTCCACGTGTGCTTCCCAGGTCTTCTAGGACATTAGAGCAAATCACGGAGGGATATTTATTTTGAGGCCTACAGAATCAACGAGCTCTATTACACTGCAGATATAATTGTCACAATTTAATTAAATATATTATTGAAATTATGTATCTTAGGCGGGGCTGTGTTTTCAAGCATGTCCTTTCTTCATCTATTTAAAACAGCCCATCTATGGAATTATTTATTTCTGGAGTTAAAAAGTGAAAGTGGTTCTTTACCAAGAAAAGAAATCCCAGCTCTTAGCTGAAGCCTCTGTTGAGTAAGGTTCTGACCCAGGCATTTCATACTGTTTTCCATATGGGTTTCCGTGAGCACATCTCTCCTTTCAGGATGCATCAGAACAGAGGTTCAAGGAAAGGAAAGTCACATTTTTCTGCAGATTGAGCCAAGCCAAAAAAAAAAAAAAAAAAGATCTGACATGGCTCCTTTTAACTTTCTTTTCTTTCCTAAAATAACTTGTAAATAGCAGTATGTTGTCAGATCATCTCTGTGATGCTTCAGATGTAAAGGTGTTGTCTTGACCTTCATCACGACAAGTCTCTGAAAGTCCTTGCGAGGGGAACGTGTGACGTATATTACTGACTGATTCCAGACATGCTTGTGGAGCGCGTGTGCGGCAGCGCCTGGGAAGGTCAGAAGATGAGAAGCAGCACTAGCCTTAGAGAGGGCGCCTCTCTCCTGGGCCCACATCCCAGCCGGCGCATCAGATGTGCAACGACGGTTCAGCCCAGAACAATAACCAAGCACCAGAGGCAGATGCAAGATACAGTTGAATCTAATAATAAAAAAGTAAAAAGAAATATGTTTCTACTTTGTATAACAGTATAAGCAAATGATAGATTACAGAATCGTAGAAAGACCCCTCCCCCTGACACATAAACACACATCAAAAAAACCCCTAACAGTTTCTGACTAATGCATCTCCCTGGATTGTGTGTGTATGTGTTGGGGGGTGTCTTTCAATGCCTCTGTAATCACACAGTTTATCTAACAATCAAATGCTTAGAAGTGAGGAGAGAAAACGATGGGTTTCCCAGTTCAGCAGTATCTGCCATGCTCTCCTTTCTGGTTTGCTTTTAGTGTGTCATTAGCCATGTTCTCCCAGCTCTAGGAGGTCATTGTCACCACCAACGGCCCCCAGGTCTGCTCAGCTTTATTTCTCACCTGTGATCAAGACAGGTGAGCACCTGCAAGGAGCAGTCAAAGCCAGGTACACGAAAAACAGGTAAATACTATCTGAAGCTCACTAGTTCAGTCACGGAGGGAAGGTGTTTAGAATCACTTCATGCAAATATTTTTCATACAGATGGGAAACAAAAAAACAAATATGCCCCAGACAGTTTTTTAGATGCACGCCAAATAATATGCATGTGCCCAAAGTGTTTGTGTGGACAATCTGAAAAATAAATACACGTTGCTGTTCCATACATTTGTCAGGGATGAGAACATATTAGATTACTAAAGAGAAAAAAAAAATGTATCTTTCTCTGTTGAAAATAGAGCGTAGAAGATAAGAGTAAAAACAATATTTTATTTTTGGCAAAATACCTGTTTCTGTTGAAGGAAACAACAGTAATCAAACAAGGTCTGGAGCAGTCCATTTGGGGACCATGCATTAAACAAGTCCCCTCCACGAAAGACAGTTCAGGCATTCCCTTCTAAGGGATTGGGGAAAAAATATGAGTTTGTCACAAAGAAAGAGAATTGTCCCTTATTTGTCTTCAGAATAAAGATTACAAAATATTAGTGTCTCTCCGATGTCTGCTATCACTACACTATCGACCTGAATGGGAGTTAAGGAAGTGATTGTCTTCACCTTTGAAACGGGGCAAAGGTGACAAGAAATACAAATATGGGGACCTTTATCCCTTTGCAACCCCTTCACCCCCTGGTACCCAGAAGCTAGCTTGATTGTGGTGGTGATTTCATGGTGTATAACATCTATCAAAATTCATCTGAAATATGTGTAGTTTACTGTATATGTATTTACAGAATCACCACAATAAGGGTGTTAAAAATAAAATAAAATAAAATGGACACATTTAGAAATGTGGCAAAGTCCAAATGTTAACCACTATATATATAAAAATAGATTAAAAAAAACAAATTTCTTCTGTAGAGCACAGGGAACTATATTCAATATCTTGTAATAACCTTGAATGAAAAAGAGTATTAAAACGAATCTGTGTCTCTATCTGCGTGGCTGGGACATGACGCTGGGCACTGGAAACTGACACATTACAACTGGCTCTACTTCAATAAAAAAAATGTGGCAAATTCATCTCCCTCGTCCTCCTTCCAACTCCATTTAGAACATGTACATTCTGCAAAGCCCAGTACATAGAAGCCAGACTAGATGGATTATTTCCTTTTTTCCCCAAAGAAGGGCAAAAACTATTAAAACCTGGGTGTGGGGGGGACCTACTCCAACCTGTCCTGATGAATTTTTATTATTTTTATTACCATCTTCTGTCTTAGTGGGTAATCATTCCCTTCTGAATAGTTAACACTGAAAAGTTCTGCAGTAACATTCAAATCAGTTATATAATTAGATTTAATTATGTTAAAGGGGGAAGAGGGACTTCAATCTGCAGCCTTTAATTCCAGAGTTCTCCAAACAATAACTGACACCGAATACAAACAATTCCAATCACGGGAATTACAACGAGTGTCCTCACCCGCTCCTGACGCGCGCTGCCGCTGGCACTGAAACAGGGAGGGAAGGTCCCCAACGGTGAGTTACATCCCACACGTAGTAGAAATTCTGCACCGAGGGACACGCTCCCAGGCCAAGCCAAGGGGCAGGACAGATTGTGGTGTTCATGATTTTATCTCAAGTCACCCTCATTTTGCAGATTTTCTGTGAACCCACTCCGAACACACAGCAGTCACTCTCGGGAACGCTGGCTCCTGGGTTTCTCCACACACGTGATTTGGGTTTGTCCCCCGCCATTTAAATATTTGGTGTCACGGAAGTTGTCTGCATTCGGTCCGGTCCCCCTGCCTTGTCAGGGGGCCTTGAGACGGTCTTATGTCCCCCTCCCTTCAGCATTTGGTGCCAGGCTTCAAAAGAACTAGGTCTAGAAGAATCTTGGCTTACATGGGTTTCAATATTGATGTTTTTCATATTATTGTCTGAATTTCTACTTGTTTTCTGGCTTTCTACCTCTCAGCCGAGCACAGATGCTTTGAGAGCCAAGATGATGGGTTATGTGACTGAACCGGGGGCCTGGGGCAAGCGGACAGTCCCATGGCTTGACCCATGTCATCAAGAGACAGCCTCGGCACCACCTGATGGGCCACGGGCTGTAAAATCCTGGTGCCCCCGACACAGCGAATGAGTCGATAATGTGATATTTTTAAGGTTTTTTTTTAATAGCTTGACAAAATAAGAGCAATGAGGAAAATGGGTAAGGCTCATATTTTCCTCTGTGATTTAGTTACTTCCCTTCTTTTTTGAAAAGGGAAACTAGGTCAGCAAAAATGGGAAAGCGTTGTATAATCATCACTGCAAATCACTTAGAGTTCTGGTTCAAGGGGTTTTAACCTGGTAATAAATTATCCTTCTGAGATGAGACTCGGAGTTAATTATGTCCATTACTCTAATTTTATTTCATATCTGGAGGGGAACTAAGGAGAAGAGATGGCAAGGAACTCACCACCCAGAGCCTCCAGGCTTTCCCCTCGGTGCTGGGAGGACCATTCTGAACGCCCCACACCATCTCTGGCCAGGGGGCCTCTCATTTTCTGCTGAACAAAGAAGCAAAAAAACAAACAAACAAACAAACAAAAAAAAACAAACAAAAAAACCACGGACTGGTAGGAGGGCTGAGAAGTAATTTTTTCTATTTGTAGACATCCATTAAAACGCTCTTTGTCATCGTGGCTCCACCCCGGTCTTTAGTGAAAGGATCCCTCCGTCTCAGCTAGACGCTGGGTATTCAATCTGGGCCGGGCACTCCCTGGCCCAGAACTCGGGGCTCTGGTCCTGTAAAAGCCTAATTAGCCGGAAACCATCTAATCAATCAGAACCCTCGCTGCAGGAATAGGTAAGTCACACCAGCCAGGAGGAAGGAAGCTTGGTCAGGAATTGAGACAAAAGTCACCAGTGTCCTGTGCTTAAAAATCAAATCGGACACCTACGCTTCCTCTGCGTAATGAAATGGAGTTTCTTAATAACGACCCTGACAAACCTCGATAACTTTAGTCATTAAAACGGTTCAATGATGGTGATTAGTCTGCGCTTGCTTGTAATGGGAATGTAACCTGACTATTTCAGAGTGATTTCTAACTGCTCTGGCTTAAAAAAAAATATGGTGCCTCAGATACTATTTTTCATGGCTCAGCAAGAATACTTGAACAATTGTGTAGTTCTGTAGCTTTGGGGCAAGAAAAATTCAAACCAAATATGCTGTTCTGTAGTATAGACTTGAAATATGTACCAATGGAAATTTTCCCAAAGAACATTTTAAATGAATTTTGTTTAAGCTGTTAACATTTATGTCCTCCAAACTTAATTCTTTTTTGTTGTTGTTCGCAATCTTAATTTTTGGAGGATTAAGCCAGGTCTTTGCTTCTATGCTGTGGTCAACTAAAAGATAACCCTTTAATGCCCTCATATTAAATGTGAAGGTTAGATGTATCGGACAAGCACACGGGTAATTCTTGCACCAGCTCAGCCCTGCTGCCAGAGCCCAGGCACCGCCTTCAGCCAGTCCGAGCCAGGCCCCCATCCCCGGAAGCGTGGCTAGAAAATGGGTCTTCCGAGTGTGACAGATTTGCTCAACTGTCTTGACCGGGTACGTTATAGACTCAATAGCTCGGAGCTTTTTCTCTAATGATTGCCCCCCGAAGTTTAAGTAAATCGCCTTCCGTGCCTGGTGGCGTAGCCCATAACACCACCTTAAACGGGGAGCAGCCCTTCCCGTGTGGACCGCTGAGGGTGGACCTGGAAGTCTGCACGTCAGTGATGGGCCAGCCAGGAGTGGGGCGCCTCTCCCTTCCCTTCAGGTGTGCGGTCAGCCAGAGCTGGGCTCCAGGACACGGGCCAGGAGACGCTCCACGTGTGACTCAGGGAGGACGAGCCGCCCTCCTCTCTGATCCCGCTCAGGAGACGGAGATCCCAGGGACTCCCCGCCCCCTCCCGCCCGCCCTCGCTGTCCTCTCCTAAGGGTTTGGGAAGCGAGATGGATTGGCTGCGGTGGGCCTGAGGCGGGAAGCCCCATAGAAAGGACAGCAGGACCCCGAGGCAGGCCCACTGCTCTCCTGCCGGCACCACCCGGTTCCCTGGCCAAGAGGCTCTATCTCGCTTTTTGCCTCTGAAACGGCTTACTTACCCCTAAAATTCTATTGGTTCCCTGAGCTCACTCATGATTGGTTACTTCTCTCCCTCCTGATTGGTCCATTTCTACAAAGCTTGTTCCTAATTAGTCAACTTTTGTTATATCTTATTTGCATATGACGTTGCAAAGTGTAAACTGGCAGCCTATAAAAGCCGGTGTAAGCGTACAAACGGGGCCCAGAGCCTGGAGTGTTAATTCTTTTGGGCCTATTGGCGTCGTAAACCTGAGTCCTCCAGCTCTCCAAGTGCTGCTTGGTCTCTTGCCGGGACCCAGGTTGTTGTCACAACCGAGATGTAACACATTTTCTTCTGCAACAGGCCTATGTCTTTCCACGTGTCATCATCAAGGCCCCAGGGTTTCATGACCGTCTTCAGAATGCTGTGTTTTATCCCCACTTTTGAACCTAAACTGACAATTTCAGGGCAATATGAAAAGTCTTCCTCACACAGAATATCGTGCTAAGCAAGACGGTGAAAGCATTTTGCATTTTATAAGCACTCAACTTGGGATTCCAGAACAGGTCTACATCAACAAATGAAGGTGCAAAGAAATTACATAGAACTTGAAATTTCGTTATAAGTAAATATATATTTTATGTATTTTGTGCAAGTATAAACTTTGGAGCACCTAGAGTTGCTGAAACCATGGGATGAGGGGTTGATGGAGAGCTGTGCAATGACTTGGTCAGATTGACAACCCCTCAAACCACCAGTCACTCAAGAAAGTGAGATAACTAGGCAATATTTATTTTCTACAAGAAAATTAAGTTTATGGAAGTGAAGAGATTAAAGAAACATCAACCGAAAGAAAGAAACATCAACCGAAAGAAAGAAACATCAGATAAAGGGTGTGTTGGAGTTAGGTGCTATTAAGCGATTATTAAGCAATTATCTACTTTTAGGTATGATGATAACATTGTGGTTATGGTGTTAAAAATTCTGCTGTGTTAGAAATTAACATTAGATATTTATAGGAAAAATGATACGATGGCTGGAACTTGCTTTAAAATGTTCAAATAAATAAAGTACAGTGTGAAAGAAAAACAAAATTCACAAATTATTGACAATTATTGGAGCTGGATATGGGTACATTCCATTATTTTTCAATGTCCTATCTTTTCTCAAGAGATCTCCAAGACTTGCCTTTTTTTTTCACTGTTTTGGCACTGGGGCCGCCATTGTTAGCCCTTACACTTGACCCCAGCATCTTCATCGTTATTTTTTAAATGATCCCCATGTCTTATCCTGTTCCCTCACCCCTAGGATAACAGGTCAGTGTACATCCTGGCTTCTCATAATCTCGGCAGGGTTTCTAGTTGAGCAACACAGTCCAGCGTCGACCCTCGGAGTCTGAAAGGGCTTAGATATTTGCTTAACTCGCTGTTTCCTGACATAATGAGGAAATCGATGTGGCTTGCCATTTGAAATGCTTGTGAGTTCAAAACGGTTCAACAAGGACGTGCCACGATGAGCAGAGATGAACCTGCAGACTCTTGCTCAGCCCAGAATCAGCGTTTACAGATAAAGCCGTGTTCATTTATTGAGTGGGACCCCCCCCATATTTTGTGTCTGTAGACACGAACTTCAGCATTTTGGTCAAGGTTCAGCTTGCAGCTCTGAGTGATATTCTGGGAAGCACAGAAGGTCTGCCCCTGGGGGTGCAATGCGGAGGTTCACTTTGAGGATGATTATAAGATAAGGAACAGCTGAAAGAAGGAAAAGAAACACAAACAAGAGTGTGGGTTCTGGAAAAGTTTCAGTACAAAACAGGAACAAAATGGCCTGGAGGTCTACCCACGCAGAGAGGTCCTGGAGGACAGACTGGAGAAGCCAGGTGGAAAGGAAAGGAGAGAGTACCGTCTTAGGGTGGGGAATGGTGGGTGTGACAAAGGCAAAATAAAGGCGCTTGTCAACAAGTCAAATGTCTTCTCTTCTCCTGGAAAAGAATGGCAATGGTTCTAGAACGAGGAACTGGAACCATGACTTAAAAGAGCAAGGCAGCTGCTTTTGTCACTGCCGTGAGTGATGCCAGAAGGACTGAAAAGTGGCCAAGAACTAACAGTCTTAGTGGCAAGACCTGGACGGAGCAGGGTATCCAGCATCCTCCAAGGTTTGGTGCAGGGCTACCTCTGTAGATACTGCGAGAAAAATGTGTTTGCCTTGGTTAGGGGATAATACAAGTATAGCATCCCCATTGCCATTTCAAGACCAACAAATAAACTCTGATGCTTCCAAAGCAGATCAACACGAAAAGCCCTTTGCTTTTTCTTTCCCAGTGGGACTAAGCAGAGTTATGGTATCAAGAAGGGGGTGGGGGGGGTGAATGGCCACTTAGACTCCGACTTGTTGAAGCCTGCAAGCCAAATGTGCCAATCGAAGTGTCACGTGATTAAGCTTTTTAGAGATTCTGTTGTTTTGTCAGCAGAGTGAATATTTCCTATTATCCAGGAAGGGTTAGAAAGGGAGAGATATAATAGTAAAGAGATTAATCCATGAGGACATTCATGAAAAAAACCACGCTGATGGAAATGACACACTAGTTTTGAGATACCTATGGAATAGTCGGAGGAGAAAGTATACATACAGCATTAGCAAGCTGGCCTGGAGACGTCGGGTCTGAGTCAGACCACGGCGCTTGTTCTGACGAGCCCTGGGTCACGAGGATGCTGGCCAGAGAGGAAGTGCTGAAGGGAAGAGAAGCAGACAGAGATTCTAGGGAAACTCACATACTGAGTTTAAATCATCTTGATTCATTCTCAGATCTTACACAGTTAAAATGCATAATATTCTAGAAAGAAAAAAATACAAGAGAGAGAAATTCAGGGAGAGAAAGATCTACCAAGAAAAAAATTGCAAAAAAAAAAAAGTATTTTTAGTATTTTTATGTATTGGTATTATTTTTATATTTTAATATAAATATTTTAGTATTTTTAGTCACCTGTGAGTTTGTGGGTATACATTATGAGGAGTGGACAACAATTTGACATGAAAATCAAATTATTTTAAAACCATGGTCAATATCTTCTGATTGATTTTTAGATATTATTAAAATAATTGCAATAACAAAGCTGAGGGGCTCTGAGGCAGTCTATAACATCAGTCAAATGCCATGATGCCCTCTTAAATCGTCACTCGATAGGCTTTAAGTCTATTGATTTGAGGCATTTATCAATAATGCTATTAGAATCATCAGTAATAAGCACCATTGATCAGGTGCATAGCATTTGCTAGGGTAAGTGCTGAAATCATACAAGATGAAAATTATTTTTCTTATTGTACTTTCTAAAAGAGATTAAGGCTCAGATAATTAACTTGGCTAAAAGCACACAGTAAATACCACATTTGTAGTTTTGAATGCAGGTTAACTTACTCCAAAGAAAGTAATTTATAAATTTTTCCTATTCAGAAGCTCTTTTACAAAGAAAATTTGTTATCTGATTTTTTTGGAAAGAAAACATCTGAGAACAGTTTAATGTATATGCCTTTCAAAAATGAATCAGTTGTAATCAGTACCTAGTACCTAATGCTCCTTCTGGAAGAGTACAGCTTTCTTTCTTGTGTAACACAAGAAGATTATTTTCATCATTGAAGAAAGACAAATGCCGGGTTTCATGTTGAAGGAATAAACACGTTGATGTAATTCTCTTTGTGTGCTTGCTGTGTGAAGAAAATGAAACACACACACACACGCACACACACACACGCACAACTTTTCTACGACAGAGATTCTGAAAAAGGTCTGTCTTCTTCTTCCAGTTGGAGATATTATAACAACTAAATTAGAGAAATTTAATTAACAGAGAATGAAATTGTGACAAAAGTTAAGACCACACCCTCCAAGGAGCCAGGAGTCTAGAGTGATCCATGTGGTCATGGATTAGAGCTGGAGACACCAGTAGGAGCTCAAATTTAGTTTAACATAGTTACAGGCGGACACACGTGGACACACAAACAGGAGTAAAACACGCACATGCACTTCTTCACTGTGTCAGCTGAGGGGTCTGGAAACAGTGACCTTCAAGTAGCCAGGAGCACGGCTGGGACCCAGGAACTACCTTCTAAGACCACCCTCCAATGAAAGGAGCCAGTGCTCCTTAGGGAAACAGATAATCCAAAGGCTGAGGAAGAAAATGTACAGGATTATCCTGGAGCACTGCGGTGGCAGGAAACCATGAAGTTCTCAAAATATATATACACATAAAATGAAAGAGGTATGTCACAGAGAGACGAAAGCCAAAAGAAATACTTTAGGACTCAGAAACTGAGTGTCTATTAAAAGATATCAATTGTCAGAGTAGATGAAAAAATCAAACCCAACTATATGTTATTCAAAAGCCCCTCACCTGAATGCAAAGAATTAAATAAGTTAACAGCAAAGGGACGGAGAAGGACATGCCGCAGTAACCCTAATCAAAGGAAGGCAAGAATAGCTGTGTTATCAGATGAAACAGACTTCAGAGCAAGGAGAGTTATCAGAGACAAGGAGGACCATTACATAATGATGACGAGGTCAATTATCCAAAAGGACATGCGTGCACTTAAACATGTATGCACCTAACAACAGAGCATCAAAATGCAGGAGGCAAAAACTGATAAAGCTGCAAGGAGGAAAACAGAATCCACTGTTACGGTGGGAGATGTCAACATCCAACTTTTAGTTAATACGTTAAGCAGGTAGACAATCAGTAAGGACACGGATGACTGAAACAATACCATCAGTCAATTAAATCTCATGTGACATTTAGAGAATGTTCCATCCAACAGCAGCAAAGCACACATTCTTCTCAAACTCACATGGAACGTTCATCCAGAGAGACCACGTTCTGGGACATAAAATAAACTTAACTTTTTGAAAAAAATAGAAATCGAGTAAAGTGCATTTTCAGACCACGATGAAATTAAACTGGAAATCAACAGAGAGACAGGTGGAAAGTTCCCAAATAAATTAAAAAAAAAAAAAAGATTTTTCAATAACCCATGGGTCAAAATGGAAGTCTCAAGAGAAATTAAAATGTATTTTTATCTAAATTATAACAAAAATAAAAGATTAGCTAAATTTGTAGGATATAGGAAAAAGAATGCTTAGAGAGACATTTATAGCATTGACTATATATATTAGGGAATAAAAGCCTAAAATCATCACCCAAGCTTCCACTCCAGGAAATTAGGGAAAGAAGAGCGATTTAAACCTAAAGTAGTCAGAGCAGAAAGTAAAAAAAAACAAAACAAAAAAAAAGTCAGAGCGTAAATCAATAAAATTGAGAATTAGAACCATGAAGAAAATCAGAGGGACCCTGAGGTCTAGGAGGAGCCCTGTTGCTTATGTGCCTGGGTGCAATTTGGGAGTACAGGGCATACAGGGCAGATGTGCTTTTAATCTATGGCTCTACCACTGGGAATGCGCTGATAGTTCTATCAGAGAAGAGAACAGACAAGACCTTGAAGCTGTCGAAGGTGAGGCAAGATGCCTCGCGCTTTAATTACCGTTTACCCTTAAACCTTCCTCACCATCACTGTCTTCTTCAGGACGTCACTAGACTTGGAAGTGTCTCCTAGCCGCTCCCCCAGGCAATGGGGACAGTTCTCATTACGCCATAGTATCCTCGGTCCTCACTTCACTTTCACAAAACCACCTGAACCGGCCTGAGGAAACTTTCATATTCAGGAGTTTAATTCCTGCCCAAAGTCTGAGAGCTGAAAGGGTCATGAAAGAAGACACAGAGCTAAACTCTAGTTGCCTGACGTTCCAACAGTCCTCTGTAGAAACCCTCCTGAACCACTGGGAAAATCGATTCATGGACAGTCAGTTGAATAATTGCATCTCGGGTGGTGCAAAGTTAAAAAAAATCTGCACAGAAAACTTATTTTGAAAAAGATCAATAACACCTGCTTATTGTAAATGTTTCCAAGTTCTCAGAAGAGCAGGACTCATTTTGATGGAGAGCAAAACTGTAAAACAGGCCCTGGAAAGGTTGCAGAGTGATGATCTGCAGAACATAATGCATCACGTGACTCACGCCGGCGAGAGAACTAGAGACATGCATGAAGCATGAGGCACCGTGGAGAGAAGAGGAGGACCAGAGCCAGGAAAGTGTCCCACAGTGAAAATGAACGAGGTAAGTGCGAGAACTTTGGCTGAGAGATTTCGATCGATTGGCTGAGACAAGCAGGGATGTGTCGATGGAGGAGCTGCAGATCAGAGCCGCAGAATGGACTCTGCAGGTAATAGAAGAGAAATCTCTGGCTCCATCAGAAAATGTGCTGTATCACTCCTCTCCACGGCCATGTCATCGGAGCAGCAGATGACAAAGAGCTAATGACGCCCAAAAACATCAATAACCTCTTGAAAGAATTGTCAGTGAATTTCAAGAAGCTGTTCAAGCTGAGAATCGCCTCCAAGATCTAATGTCTGAAATGAAATAATTAGCTATTTAACTATATCAGAGGGGCAGAGGGGAAAAATTTGCTGAAGTACAGTAAGAATACAAAAGTAAAGAGCCATTACTCCATTCATTATTAATATTTGATTAGCCAAAAAAAAAAAAAATCCCTGGGCTGGAAATCAATAGTCCAAGATCAGCCACTAATTATCTGTTTGGCCTTGGGCAAAATACTTAATATTTTTTGGCATCAGCTTTCTCCTTTACAAAATAAAGGGGGGGGGATGGGGGCAAGGGTGCACAGGCAGAGCACACAGGACTTTCAAGGCAATGAAAATACTCTCTATGGTACTATAATGGGGAATAAATGTCATTATACGTTTGTCCAAACCTATAGAATGTACAACAGCAAGCGTGGACCCTAATGTCAACCGTGGGCTCTGGGTGATGATGATGTGTCAACGGAGGTGCATCAGTCGCAGCCAATGCACCACCTGGTGGGGATGGTGGTGGTGGGGATGGTGGTGGTGGGTAGGCTGTGCGTGGGGGGTGGTGGGGCAGAGGGGAGATGGAGAATCTCTGTAACCTTAATTCTTCTGTCAACTTGAAGCTGCTCTTTAAAATAAAGTATTTTTAAAATCAGGGTGTCTACTGTTTCTCAAACTGAACTCTACGGCACTGTCAGAGCTGTGGGGACCTCCCCCAGCATCAGGAGTAGGACCACTGGGGACAGAACAAGGTACACTTTCTCCCACGGCCTCCCTCCCCGCCACACACGTCTCTATCAAGAATTCTGCTTTTCTCTGGGGACGATTTCCCCTGGAGAACTGGCTGCGTTGCCAAGAATATATTTGAAAAACAAGGAACTTGATGGTTCCTCATTAGTAATAAAGGATCCTGGATTCGACCCCATTTTCATGAAGAAAGGCAAACTGTGCTCTGAATCAAAATATCACAACCTCAATCCTCATTTCCCACGATACAAACGCACATTGTTTCTTGAGCTGGGACGTCCGACTTTCAGAACTGCGGAAAATAAACGTTTGTCGGTTCAGCATCCCGCCCGCCCCCGGCCTGTGTTACTCTGTGAGAGAAGCCAGGCTCACAGACACACCCACTCCCCCTAGAATGCCTGAGGCACCGGGGTGTGGGTCGGAGACCCTCGGTGGAGTGAGGGCCCCGGCGTCAAGCCAGTTCTGAGCTAGGAACTCTGCCTCTCTAGGCTGTGGGGGAACTTATTCCACGTTGTCTTTGACTTTGGTGACTGGGCTGCAATTCTGAGATAATCAGAAGTCGCTTAAACACCGGTGACCCAGCTCAGCAGAGGAAAGAGCCCGGGTTTGTCCAAAGAGAAGACTTTGCACTACGTCTTCTGCAACGTGCAAATAGGAAACCCTTTGCAAAGGCGTCCACTTCTGTTAGTTCGCCCCCTTCATGGGACCTGGTGTGCACAGGATTCAATGAAAATTAATGGGAAAATTAATTCCCTGCTGTTCAGCTTGAACCTGAACCCAAACCCAAACCAGGAGGACCAAGAGCAACCTTACAAGGAGAGGAGATGTCGCATTTCTATTTTCTCAGCGACTCCTTCCAACAAAGGCACTAAACCCAGACTGCATTGCAGCCCCGCCTGGTAAGGAGGCGCGCTCTCAGGCTCAGGGCGACACGCATCCTCCTGTTGGGTTCAGAAGGACCGCAGTGTTTCAGGTTTCCAGTTTTGTCATTTTCCCCCTCACAGCTTTTCATCCCAGCTCCAGTGTTTGACAGTTTCATTTCTATAACTCATTAAATATTCAATGATTCATAATAACAATTTCCAGTGTAATTTTATTGTTCACATTCTGGCATCAACTTCTCGTACCAAATAACACAAGTATAAATACCTACTTGAAGTAGGGACGTTTCGGTTTTCATTTTCATGGCATTAATATTGTCAAAGGAGCTTGTTGCAAACGGCTTCCAAATATTACCGAGGCTGCCTCCCTATTATAACTGTGTGCAAATGGGAATTATGAAACAAAAAGCCAGGAAGGCAGGGAAAATTCAACCAATATCACACTAACTGGAGAGAAAGCTAAGAGAGTGTGAAATCAAAGAATCATCAATTTCCTGAGGGGACAAGGTGGTGCCGCATGTCATTACGGATTATCTCAAGGGCATGAGAAAGGCAAAGATGGCTGAAAAACGTGGGGGCCAGAGGCACTCGGAGAAGCAGGTCTGGCTTTTTCCACCGGAGAACACGGTTCTTGCCGTGCACCTAACATTTGTCAGAAATTTCTACGTTTTGACAAGATTATGCTCTCAGGCAAAACAAAACAAAACAGCAACAAAAAATCTCACTTCTTTTCTTTTTTAAAGTGTTATGTATTTTTTTTTAATTGAAATATAGTCAGTTACCATGTGTCCGTCTCTGGTGCACAGCATCATGTCCCAGTCATGCATATACATACATATATATGTTTTCATAAAAGATTATTACAAGATAGTGAATATAGTTCCCTGTGCTTTACAGAATAAATCTGTTTTTTATCTATTTTTTATATAGTAGTTAATATTTGCAAATCTTGAACTCCTGGAGATCATCATTCTAAATGAAATAAGGCAGAAAGAGAGAAAAATACCGTATGATATCACTCATGTGGAATCTAGAAAAAAGAAAAAGGAGGACACTAATGAACTCATCTATAAAACAGGAACAGACTCGCAGACATAGTAAACAATTTTATGGTTTACTGGGGGGAAGGGGGTCAGAAGGGATAAATTTGGGAGTTCCATATTGCAAATATTAATTATTATATGCAAAAGAGATGAAAAAAACAAATCTTTTCTGTAGAGCACAGGGAACTATATTCAACCTCTTGTAATAACTTTAATGAAAAAGAATGTACGTCTGTATGTGCATGACTGGGACGTCGTGCTGTGCACTGGAAACTGCACATTGTAACTGACTGTGCTTTAAATTAAAAAAATCTAACCGTAATGTCTTATTTTTGTCTCATAAGTCTTGGGATGTTCAGAAATGTCTGGGTAAAGGAAAAATCACTGAGTCATTCCTTGAATTCGCTGAAAACCTAACACAACCTTTTTGCTTGTGTTAACAGTGGGACAGACAGCTATCTGATCTTCCTGCTGTGGTTTTAAAGGTGTTTATCTAACAGGGAGAATTCCAAAAATGAGGATCAAGCCAAAAAAAAAAAATAACAAATGAAATAAATAAATTCACTGTAATGATAAGTGCTAAGAAACAAAAGCAGAGCTGGAGAGAAAGGAATGGGGGTCCATGTGCCTTAAGTTCAGGTTGGGGGAAGGTCCCTCTGCCACATTCCTGGAATGAAGGTTGAGGGGTGACAAGGCTGGAGAAGGGAGGGGCTGGACCATCTGGGGTCTGGGGAAATACACCCAGGACTCTAGCTTTGTCCTCAGTGCAAGGACAGGAAATAGAGGGATTTTAATAGGGGCAGTGACCTGCTCATGAGGTGGGAAGCCCCATAAAAAAGACTGGCAGGGCCCTCAGGCAGAGCCACTACTCTCCTGCCAGCACCATCTGGTTCCCTGACCCAGAGGGTCTATCTCACTTTTTGCCTCCGAAACGGCTTACTTACCCCTAAAATTCTATTGGTTCCCTGAGCTCACTCCTGATTCGTTATTTCCTTCACTCCTGATTGGTTATTTCTCTCACTCCTGATTGGCTATTTCCTTCACTCCTGATTGGCTATTTCCCTCACACCTGATTGGTTATTGACTTCACTCCTGATTGGTTATTTCCTTCATTTCTGATTGGTCCATTTGTAGTACTTCATTTGCATGGAGCTCACTCCTGATTGGCTATTTCCCTCACTCCTGATTGATCCATTTCCCTCACTCCTGATTGGTTATTTCTCTCCCTCCTGATTGGTCCATTTCTACAAAGCTTGTTCTTAATTAGTCAACTTTCCTTATACCTCATTTACATATGATGTTGCAAAGTGTAAACCTACAGAGGGGGTCCAGAGCTTGGAGTATTAACTTTTCGGGGCCTGCTGGCGTAATAAACCTGAGTTTTCTGAGTCTCCAAGTGCTGTTTGCTCTCTTGCTGGGATCTCGGTTGCTGGATCCCACAACTGAGCTGTAACACAGAGCTGTAACACGTTTTTCTGCACCACTCAGACATGTGAGAGTGGGTCTGATAAAAACAGACAGGGAAGCCACACCTTAGCACAACGTGAGAACTGACAATATTTAAGGAAGAACGCAATTCTACAAGAGACTGGGCTATTTACTAAGTTGGACTACTCTGGTGTTTGAAATCCTGCAAATGACAATGAAATGCCCACGCTTTTAAAAACAATGTATAATTGGATTTTATCGAAGTGTTGACAGCCATGTCTTATTCTTGGTAACTGGAGTTTTTAAAACAGTCCGTCAGCCCAAACGCTCAGCTGCAGCACACGGGGCAGGAGAGACGCAACCCTCACCGTGCTCGCTCGTGGGAAGGTGGGCGCCCGGATTCCCCGCGACCACGTCAAGAGTTTGCACTCCGACCACTCGCGGCACGAGGCTTCCAGCGCTAAAGCTCAACAGCCGTGTTCCCGGGTCAGGGTCCCTGGCTCCCAGCTGACACTGATGGATCAACTCTCCCGCAGGAGAGTTCCTACGGTTAGCGGCCCTGCGCGCACGAGACCTGCGGCCGTTTCAATCTCAATTAAGTAACAAGAGTGAAGCAACACGTAAGAGCCAGGTCTTCAGTGTCACGAGACACACTTTCCGTGTTCAGTTGCCGCGTTTGAGCCACCCGTGGCGAGGCTGCCACGTCAGCCTCCCACACTGGACAGAGGGGCACAGGACATTGCACTACGCGAGGAAGCTCTGCGGGGCGGCGCCCCGTCACGGCTCCTTCGCTGCTGGGCTCCGCGGGATGAGCCTGATACAGCGAAGAAAGCTGGGCTCCGTGCAGAGGGCCCCTACTGGCTCCAGGCAAAATGGTTAAAAATCACCTAAAAACCTCTCTGCACACGCTGGCGTTCCAAACGTGGTCCCACCGTGAGCTCAGCCGCACGAACCACCAGCCTCCTCCTTAACAGACACTCGTTTAGCCCAGGAAGAGAGCCAAACAGTAACAGTAATTGTAATAGTAGTAACGGGGGTAATTATAGTTAATGTTATGCAAATCGCTGGAAAAACTGGTGCTATAAAAAGGCTAACATCATAATGTTGCAAATATGTGTCAACGGAGGACTTCTCCCAAACTGCAGACCAGTTTAACGTCCCTTCGCTCTGCCCCTTCCGTTCTAGTATCTCTGGGGCTTTAATTTCCTTTAATTTCCTTCCTCATCTGTGTCACAAACATTTGCACGGTTCTGATCATAGTAACAGCCAACACTCCTCAAGCTCGCACCCTGGGCTGGGCACCACTATGAGTGCTTGACACACACTCATCCATTTAATTAATTAATTTTTTAACTGAAGTACAGTTACAACGTGTCAGTTTCTGGTGCACAGCACAATGTCCCAGTCATGCATATACACACATATATTCTTTTTCATGTTATTTTTCATTAAAGGTTATTATAAGATATTGAATCTAGTTCCCTCTGCTCTACAGAAGAAATTCGTTTTTTAATCTATTTTTATATATAGCAGTCATCATTTGCAAATCTCAAACTCCCAAATTTACCCCTTCCCACCCCCTTTCTCCCCGGTAGCCATAAGATTGTTTATTCTGTCTGCGAGTCTGTTTCTTTTGCAGATTAGTTCATTAGTGTCCTCTTTTGTTTTTTTTAAGATCCCACATGAGTGATATCATATGGTATTTTTCTTTCTCTTTCTGGCTTACTTCTCCATTTAATTTTTCAGTATCCGTGTGGGAAGGTGATACCACTGTTAACTCCACTCTGCAAATAAGAAATGAGACATTAGAGAGAACAGATACCTGTTCATGGTCACACGAGTGGAGAGAAGCAGAGCTGAGACCTGAACTCCACGGCTCGCACCCTGCGTCTCCCATTCTCAATACCGAACTGGTTCATTAATTAAGATGTTTAGATTCTAAAGAAAACCAGGGACCATCTCCCAGGAAAAAAATGCACAAACTAAAACATAAAATTTAATTTCAGACTGCTTTATGGACCTCCGCTCACAAAGCAACATTCTGACACCTCCGAAACTTCAAATTGAATCTGGGAAAGGAAATCATTATTTTGAGAAATCACTCCAGGTAATTCAGATGCAGGTTCCATGCATTTAGTACCTGCATTTACAGGCACTGCACGATATTAAACAATGGAAAGTAAGGAGGTTCCTAGTAAGATATTAACTTTATGAGCACTCCTGTAATTGAAATTAATGTGAAGTGGGAGGCATCGCCTAGCCAGAGACATCATTTTATCCCTTATTCCTTATACCAGTATCACCAGTACCGTAGTGACACTGCAGTGACACTACACACACGCACATACACTCAAGGCTTGAAATGTTTAAATGCTAACTGACACTGAGGACTTTAAAAAGTGCTGTGTGACTTTCAAACAGGAATATATCCATCAGAAGTCCTTTCCGAAGGAAAAGAGGGAAATTATGCCAAGTTTAAAGATGAATTATATCACTTTGTGGATTCCAGTCAAAAGAAGCACTGGAACAGCAGCGGCTGAACATGAAGCCGGGCGAGGCTTTGTTCAGAAATGTCCTTCCGAATTACGCTGCTTCTGGGTGGAAAATGGTGTCCATTTCCTAAAAGACTATGTGCTTTTGAAGATAACGTATGTGTTGTTTGAAGTTTGTAAGAAGTAAAAATTTTCCATAATAAGAAGGGAGGAATTTACGCCTGACAAAATGACTCTGTAATCACCAAATGCAGATAAAAGGGAAACTTGATTGTGCTAATTAGTGACAATACTACAGCAGTGTCTGTGGATCAGCATGGGGCGTGTGCCGGCTTGATAAACACTGTGTGATTATTTGAAAAACTGCTGCTGGTCGTGCAGGATTATTAGCAGATACGTTGCTGTCTTTGCCGTCGCAGCCCAGCGGCGGCTTGGGCGGGAGGTGGGGCTGGGTGGCCGTCCTGGGGGCACAGCCCGGGGCTTCTGCCGGGGACTCTGGTTCCAGACAGGACAGTTTACCACCAACTCCAAAACGATTCTGTTTGTTGGAAGCTGTGTCCAAAAAGCCTTCAGGAGACTCTGTGCAAAGCAGACAGACTCCAACTGCAGGTTTGAGACTTGAGCCAAGGCAGGGTTCACGTCTGAGTATTTTCGTGTGAATTAGACATCATCAGGGGATGGAAGGAACCCCTGCTCTGGCTGTGAACCTGGCCGGAGTGCAGGTGGCACCCTCCTCCCCACTGCCTTCTAGCAAGAGAAGGGGCAGGTTTCACAAGGCTCTGGCCGCTGGCTTCCCAGGGAGGCGGACTGAGGTAGAGACGGTCCTGCAGGTGTTCTGGGCGTGTTCAGGGCATCATCTTCTTGGGAGGAAAGAGGAGGGAAGGGGGTACCTGTCTGGTGGGTACCACACAGCACCATCTTCAACCAGCTGCTCCCATGGGAGATGCTTAAGTTCCCGTTTCCACTACGTATGGAAATAGACCCTTCTGCTGGAAACTGAAAGTGATGGATAAAATATACACGAAAATATATTCAACCCGGCGGGCCTGGGAGGGCTTCTCTGGGAGAGATTAACTCTGAGTCCCTAGAGGGAGGAAGTTTCCCCTCCCCCCGTGCTGGTGGGCATCAGCCCTCTGCTGAGGGCCTGAGGAGATCAAAAACGCAGAGGAAGGGAGAATTTGCTTTCTGCTTGACTGGGGACGTCCACCTTCTCCTGCCCTCGGACATCGTAGCTCCTGGTTCTCAGGGCCTCTGGAGTTGGGCCGCATCCTCCCACCAGCTGTCCCGGGCCTCCGGCTTGCCAACAGCAGGCAGTGGGACTTCCGGGCCTGCATATTGCGAGGGATCCAGTCCCTCACAGTAAATCTGTCTGTATCTTTCTGTACATCCTCGTCTGTCTCCTTGGAGAACCCTGACCAGTCCACCACACTGCCCCCTTCGTTCTTGTGAGCTCCTGATGGTGTCTACTTAAGAGAACCTGCAAAAACAAAAAAAAGCAAACTGCCTCTGGGCTGAGGCTCTGGGAGCGCCACCCTGTCCTGCGAGCCCTGGGTCTGCGTTTTGTGACTTCCTGTGGCTTGTGTCCAGTCTGCCTTCCGTCCTTCCTCCTGTGGGTGGTTGCTCGTAGGACACAAAGCCTGAACCTCCTTGGAGAGCCGTCTCTTCCCGGAACGCAGGCTGCTCAGGCTCACCGAGGCTTGGCTTTCTGGTGGTTGAAAAAAGTGCTGTCTTGAAGGTGGTCTTGCTTCTTCTTCTCGTTATTGTGGGGGCAAAGCTCATGCCCGCCTTCTACCTTCCAGGCAGAATCAGAGCCTCCCGCACCTTCTTCTTCGTGTGATTTGACCGAGACATTTCTCACGGCCTGAGGCAACCTTCTCCAGGCCTGTGCAAACTTGCTCTTTTTTTTTCCTTCAAACATAACAGTTACTACACTATTCCAGCACACTGAGATGTATGTAGCATTTTCAGATTCAAGATCTCTCAAGTACCGTGATCAAATTATTGATCGTGGTGTAAAATTTGAGGTCCACAAAGAAAGATACAATGATCTTTGAAGAGACCGAACAAGAAATCCTCGACTGTCCCTTTTGTCGGGATGATTGCAATGGTGTCATGAGAGAGCCTCACGCAGGAATAACAGTCCAGATGCTACTATTGATGTTTAACCGATCTTTGTGTAATTTCCCGTTGATGTTTCAGATGACATCGCGGAAGACATAGGTTCAATGAATCTCCTTTAAAAGGTTCTGTCCCAGTTGTCTTTGGATTTCTTTAAATTATCCCAGGAACCCAAAAGGTCATAGCTACTTAAGCAGGAAACGTGGGTGCTGGCTCTGGTGACAAAATACTTTTATGATTTAAAATTTTGCTTATTCCACGGTCACTGCCATCTTTCAGACAGAATGATCAATTCCTAGACTGCCATAAAAGTCTACGAAAGAGAGAGTCAGTCTCCTATTTCAAACCTTCCCATGGGTTCCCACTGCCTGCATAATAAAATCCATTCAAATATATTCTCATTAGAAAGGCGCGCACCGTCTCTGTGATCTGGCTCCTGCAGGAACACCCGGCTGTCACGTACTCTGTTTTATAATTCTAATGTCAGAACTAACCTATACAGATATTTTGCCTTTGCTCTGCTTTATGAGTGAATAATTTGAAGAAAATGCTTATAATGCCCTTTTTGATAACTCTTCAATAGAATATATCAAAACCCCACTTCTGTCTTTTCCATGCATCCCTGTTTTGAATCAGCCTGTTCTGCCAGACTCGCTTCTCTCCTTTCAGACCTGTGAAACACGTTGTCCGATGCATTTTCCCTGTTTAAAGGTTTCATAAAAACATAATTTTCTTAATGTCATCCTTTTCAGGGTAGAGAATGACAGTTACTGCAAAAGGAATTTTAAATAATGGCTGGAAAAAATTTTCAAAACAATGCAGACAGGAAGATTACCGTGAAATACAAGTAACTCTCTGAATTAGAAATTTCATTGAAGTACAGTCAGTTACAATGTGTCAACTTCTGAATTAGAATTTTTAATGAGTTGAAGCTTCGTGGAAGTTACTTGAAATGCCCCGGGATGACTAGATAATTATGTCTGCTACTGGTGAGGGAGCACATTTAAGATAATCGTTTTATTACAGCTTCGTGATAAAACTATTTGCACAACCTCTCCAGGCTGGGGGCAGCGTGACTTTGCTTCCGTTTGCTGGTCGTCATATTCTGTGACGATGCCAAATTACTGATCAAGGGTCATCACCAAACAGCTTCATAGTTTCTTCTTTCTATTTTTTTCTTGTCAACACCCACACCTCGTGAACTACCTACGACGCTGGGCCAGCAGGAAGCTCTGCGTTTCATCGCCGCAAGGACCTCGGTGGGTAGGGCACTTCAAGAAGTTAAAGAGAAGAATGGAGGGAGAATCAGCACATATTACATTTAAAAGAATGACAAGGAGGTTTTTGGTGGCAAAAGCAACCATGCATTTCTGTCGATGAGCTTTCTGGCTGTGTGTGCACGCGGAGGGTGAGGAAGGGCATTTACAAAGTTGTCAGGGATGCGCCATCTTGGTCCACTCACGCTTTGATGACGAGTGATCACAGACCGGGTGGCCTAACTTTACTCCTTACAGTTCTGGACGCTGGGGGTCCAAGCTCAAGCCACCTGCAGACTCTGTGTCTGGTGAGGACCCACTTCCGGGTGCAGAGACCACGTCCTCTCCTGTGTCCTCGCCTGGAGGAACGTGTGAGGGAGCTCTCTGGGGTCTCTCTTATCAGGGCAATAATCCCATCACGGGGCTCCCCCCTCATGACCTCATCACCTCCTCATGCCATCACATAGGGCTTTGGTTTAAATTTAGGGGGGACCCAAACTTAGAGGGGAGATACTAGTATTCAGTCAGTCCACAGCACATGCTCAAGGTCAAGCAGCTGATGAATGTCAAGCTGTGGTACAAACCCAGCCAGCCCTAAAAGTTAAGAGTTCACGTCCTCATACACTAAGATACACTGTTCTGCTTTTAGCTACAGATACATGCTTTATTTTGTCTATTATATGCAAATACCCTCACTGAACCTGAGAGCGGTGTGTGAGTGAATGTTCACCTTATCGCTTTGTTTACAACTGTCATTTTAGTTGTCTGTTTGCCCCAAGATTCTTAAAAGTCCTCCAGGCAAAGGCTGCCTTATATTTATTGAGGTAACCCCACCACGCCTATTAGCCCTTAGCCCAAGGTAAGAGCGTAATCATAGTCTGAAGAATGAATGAATAGCATCAGACTTTTTCGTGCGACTTCACCTTAGACAGAGAAAGGCCATGGATGCACGGTCTCAAGAACTTAAAGAGCAGCAGCCTTGTGGGTCTGGAAGGCGAAGATAAACAAGACGTAAGCCTTCATGCTACTTCTGGGTTTGCCCCGCTTGGGATGTTTTTTTAACCACTTTTTTCATTTGACAAAATCTGAAAAATCGTACCTTCCACTGAAGCCTTTCTGACCACCTACATGTCCTGTCTTGCCACAAACCCCTGACACCCTTTCCAGGAGAATAAATAGGTCATTTACACAGAAAAAAAAATATTCACCTGGTGGTATAAAAGTAAATCTTTAAAGACAAAGATGGACAAAGGAAAAAATATAATTTAATAAGGATATAAGTCGGTATCGCGATGAAAGCTGAATGAAAAGGAAAATGTGACCTTTACTCTGGTGAAGAATATTCCAAGTGAATTCCATAGAATATCTCTTAGTGAATGTAATAATACAGGCCCATTGATTAAAAGAAATTGGATCTATTGCTCATAATAGCATCTCATTGATTGAAAAGCTCTCCTTCTAATAGCTTCCCTCAAGGCAGCATCTGTCACGCATTAACCTTTTGCCTTCGTGATCATGTGGAAGAAATTTCTTGCTTAGACTCCCGGTCATGTGACCCCGTCCATGACATTTAATTAATTACATCTACTGAACATAGATTTTGGATGTTCTAAAAATAGGCAGAAACCCATTACAAAAACAAGACATTTCCACATATGACTTATAATAGAATTTAATCTGTGTACCTGGAGACATTTTAGCCAACTTGATTATCTCTAATAAATACATTTATTCAAACAGATAAGCAATTTTAGAACATGTCTTGTTTGCATCGAGATATGTTTAGAAGCTGTCATAATATGTTCCTGTACTTGAAGAATGCACTTTTAAAATACAAATAGTCTTATCTGAAAAAATGAGTTGAAATTATACCAAATTCTGTAATTATAAAAGTCGATATACTAAGAACATAGTCAACAAGTTTTATCACGAATACTAGGTGGTCGGTATGCAAGTTTTAAAAAATAAGTAGAAAAATAAATGAACATTTTAATGAAACAATCTTTTTTCCAGCTGCAAACTTGTTTACTTCTGTAAGCAATTAAAAAGGAAAAATAAAAGTTTTAAAATAAATTAAAGAAATACATGTGTATTTTTTAACCAAATACTTGCACAATTTTATTATCCTCATGACAAATATAATCTATGAAATATGGGGTTATATGAAATGAAATTATAAATGGCTTTATACCATGTCTCAAAAGGATAAGTGCCCTCTCCCATTGCTTGTATTTCTTGCAAGGGTAATTACTTTAACCTTTGTAGCCATAAAATTAATGATTAGCCTTTGACTCAGGTTAGAATTTGAATCGGAAAATAACAGAAATAAATTTTATTGAAAATTGTCAAAAAAGTTTAGAAGTACTCAGCTTCCGTCTCTCCCTACTCTGGTCTGTTTTTGCATTAATATATCTACTCTCTTTCAAACTAGGTTTTAATGAATTCACAGTTTGCACATGATTGCTGATCTTAATGGAAAAATAATTTCAAAGAAAATCCGCCGCTATTCAAATGTCACTCATAAACGCAGCAGAAAGAATGACAATGGCAGAGATAAACAGAAGTTGCAGTCATGGGGTTTCTCTACAAAGTCCATCAGGAGGCGTCCGTCAGGGCTGCAGAGGAGCCTGGCGCTCTGCCCTGCACGGGGCAGGACGCGTCCCCGGGCACTGCTGCCACTGACGGCCACGTCCACTTGTGCCCAACAGAGGCGGTGTCTGGAGAACAGCAAACAGTTGTTGAAAATGGAAACGATGAGGGAAATTACTTCGCACAATTTCAAAACATGTTTGATTTATATTTTTTCATCAGCTTAATCTGTAGTCAGAGTTTTGGTTGAAATGAGAATCAGAAAATCTCTGACTGAATCAAAAGAACAACATGTCCGGTTTGCCTTGAAATAAATAAAACGTTAAAATGCACAACCAAAGGGTAGGAGCAAATCAAATAGCCAGGGATACATCACACTTTTGTGTAAAATGTCCCTCAGTCTGTGGAAGGCAAGGGGCAAGCACTCAATATATATTTGTGAATTAAAGGGATAAATGAATGAATGACCTTTTGTTAATAAATAAATACCATGAAGGAAATAAAAAGACAGACAACAAACCAAGAGGTGACGTGCAGAGGATTTCACTGGCAAAAGGACAAAAATGACTTTTTACAGGAAAAGAAGCAGCTCAAACACTCCGTTAACAGATGAAAGAACCTCAAACTGAGTAAAAATCAGGTGCCTGCAAACTGAGATTCAAAAGAAACGCCACTGCACACTCGCTGAATTGGCAGCATTTAAGAAACACGGTAATACCGATAACACAAATTACTGGTGAGCGAATGGAACAATGCAGCTCCTGTGCACCATTGGTAAGAATTCCCCGTGGTCCGACTGCTTCAGGAAATGATGTGACATTATCTGGTAAAGTCAAAACTCTGTACATCCTACCGCACAGCGATGGCGCTCCTCAGGGTTGTGCCTTGGGGACATTTCTGCACAAGTGCGCCTCAGACTATTTATCAGAAGATCATAGCTGCGCTGCTTGTAAAAAGCGACCAAACTGGAAACAAGGTGGACAGTCCACCAGCCAAGAGGGACTACATGCAGATTCCTGCCAGCCAGTTTTACACAGCAAAGGAAACGAACCAAAGCCACACTCACTGTGGACGGATCTGGGAGGACAGTGATGAGCAGAAAGCAAAGGTCAGAAGGCCACTCACAGCAAGGAAGTCTGTTCACGCACCTCGGCAGCACGACACGCTCCAACACGGTGTGAAGGAGGCACAGGGATCGGAGAAAACTTTTTTTAAAAAAGGAAGTCGAAGAAGACTGTAAAAAAATAAATAAATGACTTACATGCAATTCAGATTAGTGGTGCTAGAGATGAGCATGCTGGGTCCAGTTGTGAACTTGTCATCATGTGTTATGAGTATGTTCACGATGGGGCATCATTTTGTAGACATGATATAATAATAAATCTATATAGTATGAATAAATAAATATGTATAATAGACAAATATATAAATATATGTAACATATATAAA
The DNA here is from genome assembly GCF_036321535.1 of Camelus dromedarius. Taxonomy (NCBI): domain Eukaryota; kingdom Metazoa; phylum Chordata; class Mammalia; order Artiodactyla; family Camelidae; genus Camelus; species Camelus dromedarius. Next base: position 1,482,276 of record NC_087461.1, read on the forward strand.
TATATGTAATAAGATGGTTTTAAAAATCCGAGGTTGGACCCCACCATCGCCTGCCTTACAACATCCTGCCAGTTGCCAGCTTGTCTTCACCCTCCTCCCGATACGTTCCTGGTAGCCCACTGCCGACGAGCACCTGGACGGCAAAAACAGACCCCTGACTTTCTCCCAAGTCCTTTTTTGTGCATTTGAAAAAGGATCTCTCACACTCCAATAAACCTTAAAATACATTTCACCTCTTTTCAAAAATCATCCAGAAATGTCATGCCACCCCAGGAGGAAACACACATTTTGCAGGGCGTTATCAGGACCTTTACGGGACAGACCCTCCCGCGTTTGCAGCATCACCAGCCAGGAGGCTGCACCTGGGTGGAGGCAGGCCAGCGCTCCCCGCTCCCCGCCTGGGGACCATGGCTCCACGGGGCTGCAGGCAGGGACCGTGGAGACTTCCTGCCTAGCCTCAAATTCTGCCCCAGTCCAGTTTGGCAAGTGATTGACCTCTCCACGCCTTGGCTTTTTGTTTGTCTGCTTTCTTGTCTTTTGCCTGTCGGATGTTGTTGGTAACAGTCCCTACCCCCGCAACGGTGTTGTGAAGGCTCGTCCTTACCCTGGTAGCGGTTTTGCTGGGTCTTCCACTGAACCAGGAATTTAAAAATTTTATGTACATCAAAGACAGTCCGCTTCCACATTTGGAAATCAGCTGAAAGCAAGACACGAGTTTAAGTTTTGTTAAGAGTGACGCTTGGTTATGTGGAGGCCACGTACTTCTCCAGTCTTCTTAAAATTACTCCCTAGAACCTCCACGCGGGCTTTCCAGTTTCCATCGCCACAGAACCTCGCACTTGTTGGACATAATTAGGACTGCTGTCCTGAGAGGTGTGTTCGTCACTGCTACACATAACATTATTTGTAAGTTAACGGGAAGATCAAATTAGACACAGTATTATTTCTATGATTGTTTGAAAATGTATAAAGGAATATTCAGACATGCTTTGCTGGACAAAATTATCTTCACTACAGAAACTCTACAACATAACAGAAAGGCTCTATTAAAAAAAAGTACTCTGGATAAAGATGTAGGTGTAAAGGAAATTAAAGAGTAATGATCAATTTTTAAAATTATTAAATGGCTCATACATGAAATCATATGCTTCTCATGACCTAAATACATTTTCCAGCCCAAGGGTAAAGAAAATTAACACGGCTCAGTTATTGCCTCTGCTGGGGGGCCGTGACTTCTTTTTCTATTACCATGAATATGTTGTTACTGTGGTAATTTTGCTTCTGTAGCCATTGGCTCATTTTATCAAACTTTGTGCTAGTCATTTAATACCCAAGAGACCAAAGCAGCACCAAAAATTCCATATAAATATACTTGCATTAAAAAAAAAGGTCTATCAAGAGAGCTCTATGAATGTCTGCGGTGGCTTAACCATCGCTCTTGATTTTTGCGTTGCTTTATTATGTATTGTGTCGCAGATACTGGTGTTCTGCTAAATACTGCGGTCTATCTTTAATTAGATCAAGGGACAAAACCTTGAATGACATAGAAAAATGGTACTCAGAAGATGACACACTCTAACTTTCCCCAAAGAAGAAAAAAAAAAAAAAAAAGGAAAAGCTATTTTGTGGCCTTGAAGTATCAGGGTCATAAACTGATAAAATTATCCAGAAAAGCCTTAGAGACATCAGAATATTCCCCCATTTAAGCAGCAATATGTTAAGGAATAAATTTCCATTTTTAGCAGCTCAGTTCTACGCCCATAACCCCTAAAGGGCAACGCGGCTCGATACGTCTTTGTAAGGACGAAATAGTGGCTGTTTTCTGGGCTTATTTACCGAGCTAATGTTTACTGCCAGGCCTGCCTCTTAAACACACTAACACTGTGTCGGGTGTAATGCCGGTTCCCGCGTGGAGTGTTGGTAAGGGCTGCGGAAAACGATACTCTGCAGGAGTTTTTGGCTTTCTTCCTCCGCAAGTTGATCTGTTGGTAGATGTAGCTAATTAAAGTGTTTTATGTGAGATGGAGAACTTTAAGGATTTCATAACGCAAGTTGTGTGCAGGGACACCACGCAACTCCCTACTGAAAGAAATTATGCCAGTTTGTTCATTTCCTGACATACAGGTACGCTTGGTGAAGATCATGTCATTTTTTTTTAATCGATTTCCCAGGTAAGATTGCAAAAAAAGTCTAGCTTTTGATCTAAGTTAAAAAAATCAGTAAGAGCTTACTAGTATCATATATCAATGCAAGAATCACCTCAAAGAGCGAAGTTCTTAAGAAATTACTCATTAATTTTTATAGTCCTGGCTAAAGGATAGAGGTATAATTTCTTACCTGTAACTTCAGTCAATACATTTGAGGAAACTGGGATCAAAAAGGAGAAAGATATTGTTTAAATTGAACAATAAATAGTCTGTTTTAGTCTAAAAACAATGTACATGTCATATTTTATTTTACTATTATATATTAATATGCATTGTATTTCTTGGATTAGAAAGAAGCAGCAGTTGCCTACGTGGTAGGCAAGGTATGTTGAGGATTTGCACACACAGGAGGGGTGAAGAGGTGGCACACAGAGGGGTTTTAGGTCAGTGAAAATATTCTGTAGGATATTTTGATAAATGTGTGTCATATATTTTCCAACCTCATAGAATGCACAACACCTAGAGTGAACCCCCATGTAAAGCGTAGACTCTGGGTGAGAGGTGTGTCAATGGAGGTTCACTGGTTGTAACAAATGTCCCATCTGTGGGGACGGTGATGGTGGGGGAGGCTGTGCATGTGCGGAGTCAGAGGGTATATGGGAAATCTACACTTCCCTCTCAGTTTTGCTGTGAACCTAAAACTGTTCTTAAAAAAAAAAAAAACACAGATTTATAAGTCACTTTGAATTGAGACATCAATTATAAAAATCCTGTAATCATTCCATTCTAAAGGTCATTTTCTTGGTTCTTGCATGGACCAGGATGCTAATTTTTCTTTCCTTTCTTTTAATGTTCCTCATTTAAATCAGATTTATGTGATGTAACAACATCTGAGTTCTTCAATGAAGGTCTAAAACTGCAAAAATATACTCTTAATATAACAACTGCCTTAACGTGAGCTGCAAACCTTTAGTTAAGGGATAATGACCTAATTAATAATTGGAAGGAGTGTGTTTGCTATCACACTTTTTTTGCTACTGAAAGCCTCCAGAGGCAGACGAACAGAGGGAGGCCAATGGATGTGTGTAACAATCAGGGTTGTCCCAAGATGCCTAGACCCATCCCCGGGAGCTTCCGGCTGGGACCTAACACCTGGAAAACCATTTCACCCTTTCATCCAAGACGCTCTTCCACGGCCAAAGGCAACGGCATGGACTCTGAGTTACTCTTCAGGGAATACAGTGTGTCCCTGGCGTGCTAGGTGCCACAGCTGCAGTCAACTTTAACTGGCTTTAATTCATGCTTGTGTTACTGATAAGATATTACTTTACAGCAAGTGTCACTCATAGGGGAAAAATACTTCCTTAGATTAAAAAAAATGTACCCCAATCTCATGGACTGGCTGGCATCAAGAAAGAGAAATTTGACCCAGGAATCCCGCTCCTGGGCATGTATCCAGGATTCCTACTTCAGGATGACACCTGCACCCCAATGTTCCTAGCAGCACTATTTACAATAGCCAAGACATGGAGACAGCCTAAATGCCCATCAACAGATGACTGGATAAAGAAAAGGTGGTATATTTATACAATGGAATACTATTCAGCCATAAAAACTGACAACATAACGCCATTTGCAGCAATATGGATGCTCCTGGAGAAGGTCATTCTAAGTGAAGTAAGCCAGAAAGAGAAAGAAAAATACCACATAAGATCGCTCATATGTGGAATCTAAAAAACAAGAACAAAAACAAAAACAAAAAACCAAAGCATAAATACAAAACAGAAACAGACTCATAGACATAGAATACAGACTTGTGGTTGCCAAGGAGGTGGAGGGTGGGAAGGGATAGACTGGGATTTCAAAATTGTAGACTAGATAAACAAGATTATACTGTATAGCACAGGGAAATATACACAAGATCTCATGGTAGCTCACAGAGAAAAAAACGTGACAATGAATATATGTATGTTCATGTATAACTGAAAAATCGTGCTCTACACTGGAATTTGACACATTGTAAAATGATTATAAATCAATAAAAAATGTAAAAAAAAGAAACAGAAATTTTGTTGAAAATAGGGTTTCTAGACGATTATAATCCACATAATGGCAGGTTCATCAGAAGAAATGATCCGTAGCCCTGCCTTTCATTCAATGAGAAGTCGTGCCACCTGGACCAGGCTGCGGTGTCACCTAGTTAACATCTTGGAGAACTAACGGAAATGGGATGTTTAACTTGTCAAAATCAGCTGGCAGAGGGAGGGCTCAGAAGGTGTGCTACTGAGGAGCCACGTTGGTTTTATTCAATTAGTCCTTTTTCCCTCTCTCGTCTCTCCCCATTTCAGAATGACTAAGAGGACTATGAGAGTATTTAGAAAAACTGAGCATGGTGCTTCATGCCACTTTCCTCCTTTCCCATCCTTCAGCTTTGCCAAAACAGACCCGAAGTGCCTTCCAAAAAGGGAGCTTGTAGCGTTTCCCCTGAGAATGCGATGCTTTAAAACATCAAAAGGGACGGCAGCGACTTAACAGGCTGCACGGGTCCCTGGCCATGCACGTCCCTGCGCCCGACGGCGCGTGAAGTCCTCCTGGCCGCTCACGCGCGGAGGCGGCCTTGCCTTTGTGAACGCTCGCGCGGCTGTCTGGACCTGCCTGTTGTAGCGCCTCCGCACGACTATTCAAGGAATTATTTGCTGCTGGATCAGGTTAATACCAGTGAGTCTGGATTTTGAGATGCAGAATAAACAAATCATTGCACTAGTGAAAGCTTTACATCACCTCCAAAGCTAAGTCCCAGAGTTCACTGGAGGACATTATTCTCTCAGCGAAGTAAGGAACAAATACTGCGTGATTCCATGAACACCAGGTACCTAACAGTCAACCTCCTAGAAGCAAACGGAGAAAGGCAGGTGCCGGGGGTGTGTGTGGGGAAGAGGAGGCATTGCAAACGTTCAGTGATGCAAGGTAAGTAAGTCTAGAGAGCTGCCATAACAACACAGAGCCGATGGGAGACACTGCCTTGTGCGCGGAAGGCCTTGAGGACAGCAGATCACGTGTACAAGGTTCTTATTACGAAAAAGAAAAACAGAACCAAACAAAGGGTCACAGGAAGCTTGCAGGTGATGGATGTTTCTTAACTTGAATGTGGTGATGAGTTCACAAGTGCACATACGTGGCCGAACCCATCAAATCGTGTGCATTAAATATGGCCAGGCTTTCGTATATTAATTATACTTCAGTTGAAAAAAACCTAAGTCTCAAAGCTCAGAGCTTAATCAGAATACATTGATTAAATTATTTTTTATTATCAGAAATCTCTGGGTGTTTTAAATGTGTATATACTTAATCCTTTTCATTCATCAAGAACGGTTATATATATATATTTTTTTTTTCTCCTCTTTTTCAACAAGACCATTTGTGGAATGTGTGAGTACATGAACGGTCATATTCTGCATGTGGTCTTTTATGTTGATGTTATAAAAAGAAACGCCTGCAGCTCGGGGAATTTATCGTCCAGTTGGTGACTCCTTTGAAAGGAGAATCATTTAGTAATGCACAAGGCACGTGGAGACAGGGTTACAGTGCAGGTGCTGGGCTGGGAAGTCCAGGCACTCTATGGGGACCCCCACTTCCACAGCTAGTCTGCGCTTGAGTTAACAGCACAGTCTCAGCCTGGTCTGCCGCCCCTGTAAATGAAGGGTCATCAGATCCCGTAGAGAGGAAATAAAATGAAATGCCATGCAGCTCACTTTTAGGTGCATATGTGTGTTTGTATAAATTTACTTTATCCTTCCGTGTTTTGCAAACTTTAAAGCACTGTATTAACATAAAATGCTGTAATTGCATGTCTTCCACAGACGTATTTCAAGCCTTCTTTGCCTTCTGCCTCTCCCACTGATCTTTTAAAAATCTGCATTCTTTTTTATTGAAGTATAATCAGTTTGCAAGTTTGTCCTCAACTTCCGGCGTACAGCATAACGTGTCGTTCACACACACACGCGTGCCTTCCTTCCCATCCTCTTTTTCACAGCAGGTTACCCCGAGATGCTGAGCGGAGCTTCCTGCAGTCGGCTTCACGTGTAGTGGCGTGTGTCTGCAAATCTCCACTCTCACTGATTACTTCTCCCGTTTTGATTCGAGCTCTATTTCTTTGTCTCCCTTGTTTTAATTATGTGATGCATCTCAATAGATCTTTCTTATTTCCTCAGATCTTAGACTGCTGTCCGGGGACAAAGTGCCCCACTGACAGGTGAGCTCGGTGGGGGAGGGGGACGGTCCCTCCTGGCTGCGTGCCAGGCCGCAGCGAGGACGCCGGGTGGCCCCGGGACCACAGGGAGCGGGAGGAGGCGACGTCCTGGAGAGCGGCGGGGGGAACAGCCACGGAGCGGCCACCCCCTTGCAGACGTCTGAGCGTCTGTGCGCCCAGCAGCTGACTGTCGCGTCTGGCATGTTTTTACGGAGAGCCCACGAGGCAGCTGAGGTCACTTACTTGTTGTCACCCGGCCCGCGCGATCACCCGTGCAGGCGTCCCCGCCTCCCGGGACCAAGCGAGCCCTACGCGCCCGCCGCACAAGCAGGGGGTGCGCGTCCGGGCTTCGTCCCGCGCGCCACTGGCCTTTTAATTGTTTTGTATCAACGGACTGACCTTAGATTTACTTGTCAGAAGAAGTAAGGTCATTCTGTGAGGACTCTCACTCCAATTTCCAAGATGTCTTTTCTGATTAGAAAACCCTATAAACTGCGTAGCCTTGAGTTTGCAGGATCATTATTCCTGAAGGTCTTGCAGCCCTTCACGCTCAGAGGCGGGACCTGTGACCCAGGCGTGGCTCTGAGCTGCAGGCGTGACCAGTTCTCCCCGGGCTGCTCGCGCCTCGCCGCGGTGGCGTGCCCACCCCCAGCAGCGGCCTGTGCTTGCCGCACCCGCGAGGCCGATGCGGGCCACCCAGCCTAGGTGTCCCCAGCCCTTTGCCCCAGGCCCCCCGCAGAGAGCACATTTTACTTAGCGCCCCAGAAAACGTGTGCACATACACCTTACACACACCCGTGCACACACACATAACAAAAAAATTTCAGGGGCAGTATTTTATTTTATTAACCATGCTACTTTCTATTTTATTTTCGTTCCTAGTCTTTTTTTTTTTAAATTTTCAGAAAGTGTTGATATGCATTCAATTGGTTGTTAGTCACAGTTTGAAAAAAAAATTAGTCTGATGCATGGTCATAAAAGCTGCCAGGCTTATTGTCAGCCGTCCCCACGATAGCTCTGCGTAACAAACATCACGCACATCACCCCTGCTGTGGCTCGAAAATAAAGAAATTATTTTAACGTGTACCTGGGTTTGTGAAGACACCTAAAACATAGCCAAGCTTAGCAGAAGCAGTGGATGGAGAAACCAGTTTCACACCGTGACCTAAAGGTATCTCTCCTCCTTGTAAGTGTCTCTATGGTGAATTCTTCTGAAAGGAAAACAGTCCCAAATAAGCCATGTTAGCATTTTTTTCTGATCAAAACTTAGCCATGGAGAAAATATTAATTTTTGCCAATGTCCATTTTCTTTCACCAATTCTACCAATCACCGACAAATGGTGGTGGTTGTGGAAATTCCATATTCAATACATCTTTTAGAAAAATTCTATCCTCCAAGTGTCTGCAATTTTCTTTATAAAGTTCCCGTATTTCTTTTGTTGTTTGTGATCTTTGTGCTTCCAAGTTTGTGTTTTATATAGCTTTTGCCTTGGATCTCCCTTGTTTCAATCCTCTAAAGCTGTCAAGAATAACTTAACCTGCTTTATTGTTCCCATAAATTCATATGTAACTGGTAGCTAAATCCAATTTGTGTCAATCTGTCTTTCGTTGTAGCCTGTTCTAAATCTCCCAGCGTATTTCACAAAAGTAGAATCCTGTTAACGCCAAATAACCAGCCCTGTATTTTACTCAGTGGCTATTATAGTCTTCCCGATGTCACAGTGCATAAAGGTCCTGGTGTCACCACTGTTCTAAGACAGGGAGAGTTTCTAATTTATTTTCCTGTGTGAGTGTGTGTGTGTGTGTGTGTGTGTGTGTGTGTGTGTGTGTGCAGGTGCTGGGGGCCGGGAGTGGTTTATAGACGCTGGCAATACCCAGCACTGCCTTTGTTTGAACCGACCTCATGCCCAACCCAATTTTAAATGGCTCGACAGGAAATCCAAATGTAAATAGCTTTGCTTTATCAAAGTAAATAATTTAATATTTTAAAATTGAACACTGAGGATAAGTTACAAAATCATAAGAAAATTAAAGAAAAAAATTTAAATTCTTGTGTAGGATTTCATGGATTTTATTGACATTCCTGTGTAGTAACCTCAAGAGAAAACCATACTGGAAGTGCAGGATAGACGGAAGTATTTCCTTGTGCCTCCCCACGTACAATGTTAAGGGAACATCAAATACGCAGCAACACCGAGTTCTGTTTTGCATATTGTTTGGTGCACTTGCCCATGTTTATTCATCAGGAGATTTTCATTTGAGTTAGTAAATCCTTTAGCTGTAGAATGCTGTCCCTCAGAAGTGATCTCCCTCTTGGTCACGTCGCTGCAGCACCTGCGTGCGGGCGGTCCCACAGCCAGATCAGCGACTTTGTCTCTGCAGACTCACTACGGTTCATCAGTCAGTGACACAATGAAGACTTTTCTTTAACAGTCTCAAACTGTCTAATTTTTAAGTATACTCAAGATAAGAGTCTTTTTTCCTAAATCTTTTCCTCAAAGTAATGCTTTTTGAAATCCACGTTTTAATTTTAATAAACAGTTTATTCTGTTTTCAGAGCTTAGTGTTTGTCCTCGTAAGACTACGTGGCAAACACGTATTCAGTGTCTTAATAACAGACATCTAGGTTAGTCCAATAGTACATAAAGGTTGCAAGATGTGCAGTTACTATGTAAAATTCAACGGCTCTCCTATATACCAGCAATGAAGAATTGGAATTTGTGGGTTCACACACCAGGAGTTATCTCTCTGCAGCAAGACGAAGGCAACACAGGTGATCGCTGAGGCCTCTTTATAGCAACCGGACGGAGTAATTTTATGTCTCTTGGATATAAGACTAAAAATGTTGGTCCTGAATTTTTATGTCTTTTTATTTTTCTAGTATTTCCTTTTTATTATATGGTACAAAAGTATTGATCGGCAACAGTTTGGAAGTCAAAAAAATAAATAATAACAAAACGAAAGCTGGTCCTCTGGGGCTGCGAGAGGCGTGGTCTAGATGGCACTTTCTCCCCATCACTTCTTCTTCGTTTACCTTCCCCTCCACTCACCGGAAGCTGGTGCGTGCCTTAGGTACGCTTTTCACACTTCCCTGCTTTTTCTTCTGTTAGGTTTATATTTAAACACACTAGATCAGTCTGCCATTCTTAACCAGAGTCTCATCTGTGTGTGTGTGTGTGTGTGTGTGTGTCTGTCTGAAAACAATAAAATCTGAATTATTTAGTAATTAGAAAGCACTTGTATTCCAGTTAACAATGGCAGGGCATTACGTGTGAGGTGACAGCACGTAGGTTTGAAGTGGTAAACGGATTATTTTTCTTCTCCAAGAGCCGGAGTCTGAATCCTTGGAATCCACGATGGTGTCAGTGCTTGACTCTTAACTAGGACACTCAGAAGTGTTTGATACATCGTTAACATTTCACTTTCCCACCCCCTGAGCTTCTAACCCCATCCACCTTCCCTTGCTAATCTGTCAGCGTGAGTGGGTCAGAGCTCCCACTGTCCTGCTGAAATCTCCAATAATCATGCTTGTTTCCAAAGATCCTAACAAATACAGGTTTATATCAACAGATATTTTATGTACATACATTATAATTAGGATTAAATATTTGAGGAGAGAGTTGCCTCTGTGTGTGTGTGTGTGTGTGTGTGTGTTGTTCCCAGATCTTGAATGATGGGAACGTCTTAATCCGTTCATTCACTGAGTCAGCGTAATGAGACTGAACACTGGTCCACAAGTCCAGTCATCTCAGTTCTCTGAATCCCATCACTATAAATTGGTGAATTATTTTAACTTCAACAAAACTTTCTAATCCACAAGATGAAGGTATTAAAATATTCATTAGCCCTCTTAAAATTGAAACCATCCTTTGCAACAAATAAGAATAGTATCTTAGTTGTACACTTTTGTTGTAAGAGGAATAGAGGCGGTCCTGGTTTTTATTTGACAAGTAACACATTTCACTTCATCAGTGAGCACGTCCGCGGCACCTGCTGGGGTGACGCCCGGCCACGTTCTGAAGTGCGACCTTGGACGCACTTTATCTTCGCTTGCGAAGCAGAACCTCGTGGTCAGTCTTTTGTAAGAGTGATGGGCGAACCTTGGCTTTGCCATTTCCATATCAATACTCGGGCTCTTCTGATGATAAGGAGCTTCAAATTAATGCTGGGGTCAGGGATCTGGAGTCCTACAGAAATGTCTGCACAAGTCTCATTTAGCTCAACCAATATTACGTAATATCAAAGTTTGAAAAGTTAGTTAATGGCTTTCTGAAATGTTCCCAACTGAATTTAGGGAGATAAGGGGGTGAAAAGGAGAGAGAGTCTATAGATATAGTTGGAAGGAAGGGTACCTCAAGGAGACTGTGGTTTGTGATTCAAATATGTCTTTGATAATATAATCCGTGAAAGGGAGAAGCGCTTCCCTACGCGTCTTCCCCTCCATGCGGCATCAAGCTCCTGCACTTTAATTTGCTTGCAATAATCACCTAGGAATTCAGACTAATTAGGACTAGAATAGAATTATTGAAAAAGTTTAAGTTTGATAATTTCTCAAAGTCCTGTAACATTATTATACATAAAAAAATCAAGATTTAAGATAAAATAAAATATTCTTTTAAGTCTTAATTCCTTTAGATGGGCTCCAATAAAGAGAGAAGAATGATTAGTAATTCACATACCGCTACTTTACGTAAATGGGCCATTCTAAATGTTTCTGAAACCAGTTGTTTTCTTGATTTAGTTAAATATACTCCTACAGTCTTGTTTATACTGTTAATTTTCAAAGTAAACCCTTTATTCACATGCAGGATATCACAACATTCTGGATTAACCCCGTACCTGAAACATAAAGTCCAAATTAATAAGATTTTAAGATTTCGTCGTATTAACGTTACAAATTGCATCATAAATACCCATTTTTTCATTAAAAATATGCTTATGTAGGTACGATTGCAAAGAAATAAGGATTTCAAGATCCTAAAAATGGCAGGCTAAGTTAACCTGGAATCTTCCTGTAGATCTTAAACACCTAAAATAAACCATTTTTAATACAGAGATGTTGCAGAAAGGAAAACAGCCCCACACTAGTTCAGAAGGTAAACAAGATCCTCAGCTGAGAAATTAAAATAAAACTTGGTAGTAGGTGGAGTACCTGATACCAGCAAATGCAAAAGCTTCCTGGGTGAACATTCCCATGGGACTTGTATGGAAAAGCACCCAAACCCTCTAAAGACGAGTCCTACAGAAACAGTTGCTAAGTCCTCAGCGATCCTTCCTGCAGGAGAATACGTGCTCAGAAGAGACGTTGGGTTTAAGCTCAAGACTTTTAGGTCGATAATCAGAAAGTGGGGTTTGAGTGGTTGGCGTGACTTCCCCAGGCTCCCCAGAACTGTAGACCAGATGCAAAGCAGAGAATAGAAAGCCCTCCTGTGGAAAAGCCTAAAGAGTGCTCGAAGCCTTCACTACGTGCAGGCTGACAGCACGCCAGGCTCAAAGCCAAGCGGGCTGTGGTAGAGCTGCACCCGCTCCCTGGCCCGGCGGGGAGGGCTGCGTCTCTATCTGAGCTTCCCTTTTGGAAGGAGTGCTTTGTCCGGCCCTTCTCCCCAGAACAACTGAGCAAATTCTAGGAAAGTCAACGGACCTACAAAACAAGGAACCTAGAATCTCACTGCATGTTCAGCGTCTGCTTGTTTTATCATCTTGCTGATCCGCGCCACGTGGACCTCCTCTCCACCTCAACACAACACGGAAGGAAGGTCAGAAAGGGGGCAAGCAGGAATGGAAGAGCATTCCGTGTTAAGTGAATGAAACGGTGTAGATTGGAATTGTATAAAGTAAGTTAAAAATAATTAAATATGCTAACATGGAAAGCATTCCTTAAAAAAGAATAGAATATTTTGAAAAAGAAAAGGGTGAATTTGGAAAGAGCAATATAAAGTTTCTAGAAGAGGACATGCTGAGCTTAATCACTCATCGAGTGTACGTGTTCTAGGAGGAAGAGAAACCAGGCTCTCAAGCAGAAAGGGACTGAGTACAGGGAGCTGGGCGCTGACAGATAGGCAGAACTGGGGGAAGAGGCGTGGGAGGGTCACCGTGATTGCTTGACTCCCAGTTCCCTCACGTGCCTGGGACCCAGGCTCAGGAGCGGGGTGCCCGCCCCCCCCCCCGGGTCTGGGTGAGGACACTGCTGCTGCAGCCAGAGCAGCGTCCCAGCACTTCAAAGGGGACACGCGGCGTTTACCACAGCCCGGGAGCAATCTGCTACTTGCCCTTCCAAACCGCCTTTCCAGTTGCAGCAAAAGTAGCGGGCCTCCACGTCTCTTCCAGTTGCTAATGCTAACATCACAGTTTCACACGGTGCCACTAAAGCCTAGAACTCCGATTGCAGAGGGATTTGGGCGATATGGTGTTTAACTATATCCTCTGCTCTGGGGGAGAGAATTACACCTTTTATTTTATGTTCTATTGACTCAAACCAAAATGTCCGTGTATATGTATAGTATAAATATAACTTTGAAAGGGACTTATATTATATTTCTGATTGTTCATTGTATTTAGGATTTTTAAAGGATTTTTTTTCTTTTCTTTGTGATTCTTTTGTTTTTTTTTTTTCAAATGCAATAAAATAATCAAGAGAAAAATACCTATGGGAAAAAACATGTTTTTATTCCTTAGTTCAATTCTACTGTTAAAATATATAAAAAGGCACTGTGATTAAAGAAGATTAGAAGCCTCATAATGAGTTCTGACTTTATAATCAGAAACGATTCTAATAAAAAAGATAAGACGGAATCACAAGTCACCCATGAGAGTGAATGCACTACATCATGGCAGAGTTCAGATTTTAGAAGCGTAAGGCAGAAAAATTGGAGAAGGTTATGCAATCAAGGGCAGTTTCAAAGAATGGTGCAGCCCTATACGATGTGTCAGGAAGACTGATGAATTATATCAAATTAAAGCCTAGCACAAGCTGATGCTTGCAAAAAAGGATTGATAAAGGCAAAAGTGTGATTTAAAAAATGAAACTAAAGCTTTTTCAGCTACATTAAAAAGCAAAAAAAAAAAAAAAAAAAAAGGAAAAGGGAGTCCATTTCTTGGAGCAGATAGAACGTAAGTAGATGCATTGAGTTTGGTTGGCTGAATACGATATTAGGTTTATTTACTCCTTTCTACAAGGAATAATTATCTCATTACCCAAACAATAATTCGGTAAGTTCAACATGACCTAGATTGGAGCCCCCACTGAGCCGCTCCAAGCTTTATATTATATGAATAAATTTGGTTCACTTCTGAGTCTCAGATTTTTAGCCCATAATTTGTTGTTATTGTTGTGTTAAACCTAGCTGCTCCATGAGGTTGTTGTTAAAAAAAAAAATTAGGTCTAAAAGTTCCTGATAAAAATGAACAGTGTAAGTTCATCAGCACTCTCTCCCCTGCTTTTATCTTTGTCGAGAATAATTTTCTTTAAATGCTGCACAGTGGGTCTTATAAAATTAAAACAGATCTAAATCCCAACCTAGGTGAGGAGACAGAAGGCAAAGCATTTATATGTTAGTTCAGATTTTGTATATTTATTGAATTATTCCTGTAACACTAAAACATTATAGCTGTCATTAGAAAACTAACTGCAATAATAGTTTAAAAGTCATACAGAGACGGGGAAGCACAAGTGTACAAGTTTTGGTCGTGAAAGGGCAGAAGTTAGAGAATCTCCACCTCCAGGCAAATAAACTTGAAAATGATCTCGCAGCACTTCGGGTCCTTTTAAATAAAAGGTGTGAGAAGGCAAGCAAGAACTAATAATGACTGGATCATTGGAACATGATTGCAACTTTATAGGTGACTGGAGAAAATAGTAATATTTAAGCAAATTACTAACTGGTACAACAAAATTACACAGAGAGCTTTGATGAATGTGACATTTTAGAATCGAGTGCAGGTTTCCATGGGAACGCTGCAGGGTGATGTCTTTGTTCTGACTTCTCTGCATTTATGTCAATCCCAGCAAAGTTATGGAAACTGGTTTTATCAAGCGTGGAAGTTATTTTAAAACCCGTGGTTGATCATGTTCTGAGGACCAGTACTATCTTAGTAGCTTAAAATTATCTGAAAAGGTGGTAATTAATGAGGAGAGATATTTGTAATTATTTTTCTATAACTAAAAATAGTCTCATTTAAATTGAGGGCGAAATAAGAAACATAATTGCGATGACCCAGTATCTTCTGTGAGAAAATTATTAAAGGACGAGTTTCCACAAGAAGAAAAGTGTAAAGTGGGACAAAAACTCCAGCGTCTATACTGACATTAATATAAAAGTAATTATGTGTTATTTGAAAAGTCATTCTGAGCCGTATCCTCCCCTTTCACTCCTTAAGCATGGAAGGAGCATGGCCTCTGCAGCCAGACGCGCCACTGCTGGGGCCCAGACGGACCCCTTGGCCACAGCAAGACTGGGCAGCTGAGTCGCCCGCTCCGGGTCGCGGGACCCTCCCTTCTCAGGCAGGCTCGATGCGACTTGATTCGGATGGTCATTTTGAGGACACATTTGCAATGCGTAGCTCACACAGCAGCTTTTACAAGTTATGCGTGTCCGGTTAGTATTTCTGAATCCAGTGCTGGATTTGGGGACTTGCTTTTAGATACTCAGCAAAACACTTTGTTAAATTATACCCCAGACTCTTCCCATTCAAAAGAAAAAAAAAAGCTCTTATTTTAAATACTTTCGTTCTAATCATCCTGACATCACTCATCTTGATGGGGAATTTCTTCATTTTACTTCATAAAAGTTTATAAGTGATGCCGAAAGTCCTAACAATGAGTTGTCCTACAGTTTTCTGTAAAATTGATTTGACATTTTATATATATTTTTTTTCTTAAATGATACATATTTTAAGTCTGGGGACCCACTCAGATTAAGAAATTAAAGTCATCTTTAAGAACATGAAGCACTTTTCCCTGTGATGGAATCGTGGTGTCCCACGCCAGGAGACGGGTTAGAACTTGAGCATTGAAGGGAATTACTCCATTATATACTTTCGATGTTATTTGTCAAGTTGCCTCAGCCAGTCCGTGAAACCCACATAAATACAGAGCTGATAGGGGTGGTAAAAATACACTTTCATCCCACAAAGACTGACATAAAAGAATAAAGTAAATCCCAAGATATACTGTCAGAAGTGTGTGACTCAGGAAAACGCAGCAATTTCCTCGTAAACTGTCTCCACCTCAACTTGCCTACACTTTTCTAGACAAATCCCATTAAAACTGACCAGAACAGAATGATTTTTTAAATCACAAAATAGCATGATAGTACGATTTTAAATGAAAACTCCCATCGAAAAGTTCAAAAAAAGTGAAAAGTTTTTTACTGACTTTATTTTTTTTTTTTTAAGACAGCAATTCCAATCAAATGGTGCTCTGCCAAGTTCCAGGGGGAACCAGGGACGCGCCTTCCTGATACGGATGCCTTTGGTGCTAGCAAGCACTGTATCTTAAAAGCTGCATCTTCTTAATACCATAAAAAGCTTCTATTAAGAGAAAAATAATACAGACATCCAAAACAGACCGAGGATATAATTGCATACATTAAATGAGTATTTTCTCAAAATGCAGCTCCATCTTCTGTCATTTCCACCCGGATGCTGGCGGCTATTTTCATGTTTACGTTGCCCTTCCCCGCCCTTTCCTGGGCTGTAATCTGCAAGTGTGATTTCATTCTTCTCAGCTCGAGGTGTAACTGTCTGGTCTCTTTACACACATTCTCCACCATGAAAAACAAAAGATAGATCTTTGTTACTCATTTTGCTCTAAACACATTTCAGAAAGCTGAGAAAAATTATTCTTTTTAAACAAGAGATTATATAATTTGCGGTCTCCCTCACTCTTTCGCAGCATAAAGTTCGTATTTCATGCAGTCTTTATCTAGAACAGAGTAATAAAGTCATTTTTATCAGAACAGAGTAACCCTTCGCTGTTGACTTTTCATTTTGAGGCGATACTTGATCATTTTATTTCTTAGGGTTTTTTTTTTTTGCTTACACAATAATGAATATTTTCCCCTTAAGAGGAAAGTTAAACACGTTGATATTTCCCTGTTTCCTATGTTTTAAAGCTTAATTTGAAATAAAATGTCTTTAAGGGTATATTTTCTTTAAAGATTTTTATTGAATTCAAAACCTTGAAGTTGAACTCATGCAGTGTATTTGAAATACTATTTCCATCTCGCTGCTTGCACTGAATACTTTGTATTTCCTGCTTTCTTGGATATTAAATTCGTATTAAAACTTCTCGTCTCAGAGTGTTCGTATTCTGCACAGAATTAAGATGATAATGTTCATGATTTGAGGTCTACGAAGCAATGAATAGTCTTCCCACTTGATTAAATGCTGGAGCAGAGCTAAGGCACTTAGTCGGCTGCAAGCACCATCTATTTCTTTCCATGATGCTAAGGCAGGCCATGTTGTATTTCAACATACAAGAGGAGAAAATGCAATAAAATAATTTAAAATAATTCAGGTTCCATTCTTTTTTGGGGTAGAGGTGTACATATTCAAGGGGAGGTGAAGGTGGGGTGTGGGGCAAGGTGGAGACCATTAGCTCTTGGAATTAATTTTTCTTTTGAGTAAATTCTCTGGAAATACCCTTTCCCATAGGCAATCACTTCATTTCTTGAAGAAAGTTCCATAACTTTGCAAGGAGTTAATTGCAAGGACCATGTTCCTACATTTCTGCTCTGTTCGGCGTATCCCACGTTGCTGATGCTAAGGGAAACCAAGCCTGTGTAACTTGTTCATTGGACAATCCAGGGGTTGATACTCAGCAAGGGAGTGAGTGTCCAGTGGCTAAAACTGCCAGATACTGAAACAAGGCATCTCACAAAGCCATAGTTAAGAAGTCTCTGATCTTCTTAGGGATGTGGCAGACAGCTCTCAGTTAGTGGGGACAGCTGAGCAGTCACCTTCACAGGTCCCTTCCAGCGAAGAGTCTGGGGTTCCACATTATTTGATAAAAAGTAGTTTGTGGAGGCTTACTATTTTGTGAATGGAGTCATTCTGTTGACCTCTTAAGTCAGTTGATTCAAGACCCAGCTGGAGTGTTTCATCATCACAAGAGTCAGGAAATTTATGTCCACAGACAGGATTACCAAAGGCGGATAAACGTGACCCAAAATGCATGTCAGTGATCACAACGGACATCCTGAGTAAGAAGAGTAAGAACGTGAAATGAGCCAAAGCAATTTTTTCTCAAACCCACAGAACAATTATATAAACAATCAAAGGCTCCCTGAGGTGTGGGGCAGTGAGGGGCACAGTTCCTCACCCCCTGAGAACTCAGAAAATGCCTGATGCTGGACAGACGCAGGGCATTGCCAGTCTCAGGGACAGACGTGGAAGTGAGACGTGGCCCTGGGCCGCACAGGCCGTCTTTGCATTTAAACTTGTTTACGTGGCTGTTACTTCGACCTGTGCGTCTTGACCCACCGCGAGTATCTTCTGTGTCTCTGCTCTTTCCGCCTTGACGCTCTGCGTGTCTAACTGAAAAACGGATGTTCTTAGTCATTCAACCCATTTCTTTACGAAAAACCGTTGTCAAGCACCTTTTCCATACCTTCAAGTGCTGAGCCCTTCCCCGTGATCCCACACCGCACGATAAGCTCTTACGGCGGCGGATGCAGAAATAGGTGGTGATGGAGACATCGTTAAAACCCCATCCCGGGGAAAGCTTAAACACCGGTAAAAATATAACTAAAAGCTTGCCATAACTGATACACTTTTAGAACATGATTCCCTCTGAACTTATCTCAAAATTACAGTCTGCATTTCCTTAACACAGTGGGAGATCACAGAAAATAATTGGTCCTGCTACATTATCAAAATGCCAGGCTAAAGATGAACCTCCAATCCAGAGGTAATTAAGACCTAAATCTAAGCGTATTCAATTACCTCTCAACACGGCTTTTGTGATTCTGGGAATTCTGCCCTACGGATGAGCCCCGGTTCAGCTTGGATTCTCTCTCAAACATCGATACAGGATGAGAAGCAGCTTCTCCTGTGTGTCTTCTACTTTCCCCAAAACCCTGCAGCCCTGCGTGGCTATTAGCCAATCTGCGCAGCCCACAGGCGAGGAAGAGCGATGGGCCTCCGCCCGCAGGGAGGCAGGCAGGTTTGTAAAAGCCCCCGCTCCCAGTGTTGGCCGGCTGCCGATGGTGTTAAGTGGAAAACAGTTACAGAGTCTACGTCTTTAATGTGGAAAACCAATGGCCAGGAAAGGCCGCAGACAGTTGGGGACCATGTTTGTAGGAAGGGGCAGCCGGATTGTTCTGTGATTCTTAAATCATCAGAGAATCGATGAGGGATGACCCCCGAGGGTTGTCGTGATGAAGGTTCAAGTCAGGAAATTTAAATCTCATTTTTAGTCATGCCTCTGCTGTTTGGACTTTCAAACCTATAACCGTCAAATGGAGAGAGCAGTAACTACTGCTCTTTAAGGAGCGGCTGCGAGAAACAAAATTTGAAGATTGCGCTCGATTCTCCCTACACCTAAATTCCAGCCATTAGCCAGGGTGAGAAGACAGAGCAGATACGCCCTTTAAAGATGCGAACCGTCTCCTGAGAGACGGACCTCAGACATGTGCTTTCCCATCTCTGGGGAATCGGCAATAAGGGCTTCAGTGAGAGGCGCTCATTTTAAATCTCAGAATGGAAGGACACAAAGATGAAAGGAAACTTGCTTTTATAACTGCTTTTTCCCCCTGGTTATAAAGTTATTTCGTATTTCCTGTAGGAGATCTGTGAAGAGCAGTGCAGAGAGTGCAAACAGAAGCTTGAGTGTGTCCTGGCTTTCTGCCGGCCTTTGCGGTTATGTTCGTGTGTCCGTATGTTTCTAACTAAGTTGCCCCCGGAGTCGGCCCCGGTTTGATCCAGGTGTCACGGCTCGCGTGCTGGTGGTCGCTTCCCCACGTCGCCGTGCACGGGGGGCGCGGCGGACAGTCCCTGGGGGCACCGCAGCCCCCCGCAGACGTGCAGACGGCGCACCAGCAGCCTGGGAATCCTGCGGTCAGTCACGTTTTGGGCTTTTAGATAAATAATATGTTTCTGTTCATTACCCCCTTTATAAAGTCCTACTGCTCATCTGTGTTCCCCAAAACTAAAGTTTTCCAGACGTTGTCCCTTCTGGAATCCATTCCCAGATTCCTGGGGCTGCCGGACGGATGACGGGGATTAAAGCAACGCTGTTTTGTTTTCTCCGTCTTGGTCTGTCCTTTGCTTGCGAAGAGTCTGATTTCTTTGTGGTAGCCCCTCTTCACAACAACCACCAGCGCCCCGAGGCTCTGACTTTCCAGAAAAGCTCCTTGTTTACCTAAAAAGCTCACGGGTCATTTGTAAGGAAAGCGTCTCCTTCAATAAATGACCAGGCTGGGAGCTTCTGGGTGAGGGAGGGGCGATGCAGGGAGCATCCCCTCCAGGGTCCCCCATCCTGTGGTCCTGGTTCCCCCACTTCTGTGGATGTCACATGGTCAACTCCCATCCACCAGGCTGGCCTCAGACACAGCCTCTGTCCTTCACCACCGGGGCCCAAGCAGGACAGGGACCCAGAGGCCCCAAAGTCAAGGCTTTCCTAAGAGCCCAGGCAACACGAGAAGGGACCAAGGTCAACATTCCTGACAAGCCCAGCAGCTCTGCCTGCGCTCCCGACCCCGCGGGCCTGGCCCGCCCTCACCGGGCCCCGCACAAGCCCCACCTGGGCAGGGTCCGCCCCCTCCGCACCTCCCAGGGAGTCACTGGACAGAACTGAAATCCTCTGAGCCCAGTGGAGAGAGTGGGGCACAAAGAGAGCAGGAAGGTCACCCCCGTGCTGGCGGAGGTGCCCCCCCCACATCCAGTTCTGCCCCCACCTCCTGCTTCGTTCAGAACCAGCGTGTCTGGTGCGGCTGTGCTCGGGGAGGACGCAGAGCTGGTCTTCCTTAGCGCACCCTCCCAATGACCTCAACAAGAAAACCTCAGCAGAGTAAGACAGTGCAGTGCACAGACCAGGTACCAAGCTCTCTGGAAACTAGAGACAAGTTTCCAGAAGCCGGGAGAAGCAGGCCTTGGATCAACATGGAAGGAGGGACGAGATGGAAAGAAGGAGCACGTGGTGGGGCACAGATACTCGGGGACTCACACCCGCGCCCCTCTGGCTGGTTCCTAAGCCCGCACCGCCGGGACACCAGGCGGCCCACGGCCGGGGGCGCTGAGGGGGGAGACCGACCCGGCTGGAGTTAGGTTCCTCTGTGCCAGGAAATTCAATACCTGACTTGTTTTCTTCCACGGGCAACTCAAGACTGTGTTGAGCATTGAGTGGACTCTACATCTCTCTCCCTCTCTCTCTCTTTCTTTGCTTTTCATCAGTGCCTGGAGTGAATCTCTCTGAGCTACACACACACACACACACACACAAAAGCTATTGGAGATGAGAGCGGTGTTTGGGAGAAAAACTGAAAGTCCTATAAGGGGCTTGGTCTTAAACATCCCTGTCCTTTCGGCAGTGGGAATGAGCTGGTGGAAATGCCTTAAATGGCAGTCTCTTCACAGAGCCAAGGTTACTGTAGGCCCATAAAAGCCACGGAGAGCTTGGTGATAAAATCCCAGGCTTTGCAGAAGTTTTCAGCTGTCTGCACAGTGGCAGCCACCTCTCAACAGTATGAGAAAAACACAGTCAACAGCAGGCGATACTCCACACCGAAGATCTCTCTGGGGGTTAGAAAGGAAGTAAAATGCAGTCACCTAACGGGGCACAGTCACTGAGACTAAAATGTCGGAAAAACCCCCGGAACCAGTGGAACTTCATGTACTGGTCCCCCTTGCTGCTCAGCGTACCTTCAAGGCTCCGCTGAACGCAGCGCTTAAACACCAGGTGCCGTTAACATCTCCGCAGCGAAATGTGCAAAACCCTGCCTACGGCTTATTTTTGTATGGAAGTCAAGAATTGTTTTTACACTTTTAAAAGGCTGTAAAAAAAGGAAGGAAGTGAAAGAGGAAGTAGAGAACAGACAACAGAAATATTATGCAGCTCACAAAGCCTCAAACAGTTCCTGTCTGATACGTGACACAAAGCGCATGCGGACCTCTGTTCAGGAAGTAGGACCCAGAGTACAGAAAATAGTGAATGAGTGCGTTACACACCATGTTACGACTTATACATACTCTGGGGAAAAAACCTGACAGCTGTGGTCCCCAGTCAGTGGCCTTGGGTGCAGTTGTGGAGGGTGAGTGGAGGTGGAGACAGGACTCTGGGGTGGCCGGCAGTGCAAGGACCCCCACCAGCTAAGACTGACCAGGGGCCCCAGGAGAACCCCCGGCGTCCGGACTCCACGATGCACCCAAGGGAAGAGCGAGCTCAGGGGACGAGTGAGTCTGCGTGATGACGAGAACTGCAGAAAGGAAGACCCTGCCTGGATCAGCAGTGACTGGATTGGTGCCACCCTGCCTGGCAGAAAATGAGGCTCATTTCTGCCCACTTTTAGGCACAACAGCAGTTTCCAGAGTTCCTACTGTTCTTCCACACAGGCAGTCTCCCACTAAATATCAAGAAACACTCTCAAAAACAGACTAAGGGAATGTTTCAAAAAAAAAAAGCTCATTGTTAAGAGAAAAACCAATCAATAGAACCAGATACAGAGATGATCCAGATGTTGGCGTGATTGGATAAGGACTATAGTCACTGTGGCTAAATGGTTCATAGGTCCACAGGACACGGTGAATGCTTGAACAGACGGGGATGGCCAGTAGAGAGGTGGAAGTTATAAAAAGAAGAAACAAAAACTAATTATTGAAAATAAAAACCTCATCATTTCAGAAATGATCAATTTCCTTGCCAGACTGAAACCAGGACTCATTTTAAAGCCTACATGTAGGGTTAACTAATTTTCCACAATAGTATAAGGCAATTCACTGAAAATACAGTAGACTTTTCAACACATGTCGCTAGAAAAATTGGCTAACAACCTTTCAGCCCTTGCTGTGTATCTTTGAAACACCAACAGCCAGCGTGCTGTATAATGGTGAATGACGGTCCGCTTTCCCTCAACATTGAGGAAAAGGCAAAGATATTTGCTGTCATCGCTTCTTCCCAACATTGCACTGGGTGTTTTAGTCAGTATAATAAAGCAAGAAAAAGAAAGAATGGGCAAGTAGATTTTAAATGATGGCCTTATTTTTATTTGCAGACACTGTGGTCATCTAGATAAAAAAAAATTCCAAAGATTTTGTAAAATAAGTTACTGGAACTAATATATGAGTTTATCCAGGTCCCTGGAAGTAAGGCCAACATAAAAATCATAAAATATTGATGAAAGCAATTTAAAAAGATTAATGGACAGAATAAATCATGTTCCTTGGTTGAAATAATTCATGTTGTTAAGAAGTCAGTTCTCCCCCAGTTTTGCTGTATGCTTAAGGTAATTCCCAAAGTATCCCAGTTAACTTGGTAGAAATGAACAAACTGACTCTAAGGCACTTCCTTTATAAAAGTACCCAAAATAGTCGCTTCCCGTTGAATTCCATCAAGCAGATTGCATAATTATCAACTTATAGTTTGAAAGACAAGGCACTGAATCTGACTCAACTTCTGATTTCCCATCGCTGACCTGAAGGCCAGCAACATCAGTGCCCAACGGTCACGTGGTTTATCTTAAAACAGATCTCAGATCCTGACGCGCTCCCTCACAGTCTGTAATTCCTCGGTGCCCAGGGACTAAACGACAAGGTCACGATTACTTGCAGCTCTCAGCGCAAGTACTTGGTCTGGAGAGCAAGCAGTTGGTCTGAACCTCCCTGTCTATCCCTCCCCAGTCCAGTGAAAATGTGTCATGTCTGTTCTCAATACTTTCATGTATTTTTGTCTCATTCATGCATTTCTCTCTCTTTTGGATGCATTCATTAACACCCCCACTCACCCCAACCGTACCCATCCTTCAAAGCTGAGCTCAACTCTAAGCGCTGTCCCTTTACTTCCGAAGCATTTCTGAAAGCAAACCCACACCTTTGCACCCCACGCACTGGTTTGCCTCTGCTCAGGAAATGTTTTCTGAAGTGAACTGCAGAGTATCCAAGGGTGAATGTGACCAAGAAAGGACTGAACTGAGTATAGAGTTCAACTGATTGAAACTACAGGTTTTCCTAAATTTGAAAGAGGAGATTCCAAACACAAAAGAACAGACAGAGAGAGAGAGACGAGTGAAACCCTGATTCACCACATTCTCTAACTAAAATTCATTCATTCAGAATGTATTCTTCAAACTCAAATTGGTGTTAAAGGGGAAAAAAAAACCTTCCTTGAGAAAAAAAATGTCCAAGTAGCTTTTTACTCCAAGAGCAATTCTTTAAAGTTGACAAAAAACATTGTATTAAGTGAAGTGAGTTTCAATTTTAAATTAAAAATGTTGTTAATCTAAAAAAAAAAATTCTCAGTGCTATAAAATAACTTACCAGGAAAGATTATATTTGTGGTGGAGGAAATTTTCAGTGAAAACACCTTATTTTTATTGGCTTGATTGTAAGACGCTGTCTTTTTAAGGATCATCAGCATAAACCTGCTTTTATCATCAAAGGTAGGAGAGAATTGTCACTGTTTACTGTAAAATAACACCCAAAAGGTGTTTCTGCATTATCTCTACGTGAGGCTGGGATTTTACATAAACTGTCTTCTTCAATCTTCAAAGTGAGTTGGTTGTACAATTAAGCCCCATGCGTGTTTTTAAGTTTAAGATTCTTCCTACATGTCATTCATTCTTCAAGAACAGCAATTTGAAAGGAGCTCAGAATAATCACAGGAGGAACTGTTCCTTCCAGCCTGAGCCGAGGGCCTAAGCTCAGGCTGCCCTGAGCTACAGTAACTCCATCTCACCAAGGCTCATCCACCTTCTACACCTGCCGAGGGGCCAAGCAACTCTGCGTCTTCAGCCTGACACCCCCCTCGAGGAGGCTGGACGGCCCGGGGGCCATCCTGCAGCAGCAGCAGCGATCTTCTTCAAGGAATGTAACTCCAGATACGAGGCTTTCCTAGAGAATCCCTGACGGGCCGGCACGGGCGCTTCCCCACGTTGCTTCGGACACGGCAGGTGCAGCAGTGAGTGGACAATGTTCACCTGGCCGTTGGTGCCGACTTCGGGTTCTCACTCACATCACACCAACCATTAACAGCCTGGGACACTTTACGCAGGATGCAGGATGCA
This sequence comes from Camelus dromedarius, assembly GCF_036321535.1. Lineage (NCBI taxonomy): Eukaryota > Metazoa > Chordata > Mammalia > Artiodactyla > Camelidae > Camelus > Camelus dromedarius. Next base: position 1,506,887 of record NC_087461.1, read on the forward strand.
CGGTGAGTTAATTGCTGGTGTACAGTGTCCCATTCCTGAAGCTGGAATAAATAGATCCAGGAACAAGGGGCGGAAATGGGACTGGCCCCTCCCAGTCGCCGCGGGCGGCTCAGACGCACACTGACTTCCTGCCAGCCTTCTCGGGGGACGGGGTCCCTGCTCACCCCTCCCGCAAGCTTTCTCCTGAAGGCAGAGAAGGCGTCTCTTGGGGGCGGCTTGTGAGTCCGTGACCCAGGCTCTCATCACCGCACGGACTATTTGGGGAGGCTGTTCTCTACGCCTTGAAGGGTTCGTGGGGAATAGACGCACTTTTACCGAGACGAGCTACCTTTAAATGCACCTTGATACTGACTTCTTTCCCTGGTAACCTCAGTCTCACCCTTCACTAGCCTGCTTATCAGACCACCAACCTCAGCCCAAGTCCTGTCTCAGTGCTAATCTCAGAGGAGCCCAAAGGTCACACCGACTGCCTTGGAAAAAAAATTAAAATGGTGCAGTTGCACTTTTGTCGGTACTGTTAATCTGACTGTTACACACGGTTACACAGTGTGTAATACACTGTTACATATCCTGGTGTTTCAGATTTTAACCGAGCAGGTTCATCCTCATTCCCATCTCTTACCCACCTCCCAGCTGGTAGCTCCCCTGGAAGTATTTTCGGATGCTGGATAATGCACTGTTGAGATGACACATTAATATTAGAGATGAAGAAGACAGAGGTCCCCTTTGAACGTCTGAAAGAGGGAAACATAATAGACGTGCGAAAGTGATGAAAATATAAGTGCACGTGGAGTCAGCTGCGACACGCCTGGACCATGCTGGAAAGTAACAGTCAGTAAATGCCAAAAGCCAGTTTGTACGATCCTGCTGGTGACACTGCTTGCTCCGAGGTCATGTAGGAAGGACTCCCTCTTCTCAGCATCCGCCCGCGGCCTCCCCTCCAGCAGGTGTAGGAGGGTTTTGAACGACTTACTGACTTTCGGCCCAGCAGCTGGGGCACCCACCACCCCAGCCAAGGAGACAGCGTTTTTAGAGCACGGGTCGGGTCGAGTGCCTTTGGCTTTAGCTGGCGTGGTGTTATGCTGCTGGTTAAACCTGCTCATTAGGAAGAAAGTCACCCAGCTTTGGGTTCGTGGTGGAAAACATGAGCATCCTGGAGAGGCACATGGGATGCTCTCGGCGACAAGAGGGGGTGAGTTACTGCGAGAAGAGCACTGACTCCTAGCAACGGGCGCCTGAGCAGCCATCTGGCTGAGTCGGTCTCTCCTTGCTCCCCGCTTATCTCAGACCCAGAACCAGAGTCACACCAGACTCTGCTGCCTCCAGCGTCCAGAGGCTGCTGCTCTAGAAGGTGGTGGGTCAAGGTGAAGACACCTGCTTCCTGCAGCTTGGGGTTACGATGGATCATCTGGTGGGTAAGACCTGCATGGTAAGGAATAATCATCTAGTCATCGAAGGAATGTGACTGCCATTTAGACAGGCTAGTAGTGGGTGGGAGACTCAACAGAACAAACCTTCGGTGAGACCACCAAGGAGGAGGGACAGAGGCGACACCCTGAGACGTACCAAAGGCGAAACGACAAGTGGCAGAGCATGTGTAACGTTGCAGGCGGTGCAGTGGTGTCCTGAGTCGTGAGGACAAGGTTATCCACGTGACACAGAGATTTCAAAATAGCGTCAAATAAAGTGTGCATCATGCTTGGAAAAACGCCTACTGTAATATGCGTGAAGTGGTGTGAATTCCGTGTAGCTTGATTTTGAAACGCGCAGTACGGGGACCGAGGTACCCCAAAAGCATTTCCTTAGGTATGGAAAGGGGGTCTGTCTAGTATAAAAAGTAGTTGATTTCATTTATTGGTTACAAAAAAAAAAAAAAAAGGAATGACTGCATGAGAGACCATTTCCCACAATTTAACAATGAAACTGAACACAGCCAGTGACTGCGAGTCACACCCCTCGGAGCTCGAGCTGTGAGATAATTTTCACGCTTTCTCATTAGCCTCGTATCGCTCGGCGAGCCTCATGTACCTGTGCAGAGATGAATTAAGATTCTATAGCCAAGTATGTCAGGTGAATATAACCTGCACAGGGCGTCAGTAATCTAAATTTTAAGGAAAAAAATACAAAGATTTTAGGAGATGAACATTCAGTGAGCAATTTTAAAAGACAGTCGTCAAGCCTGGCCTCCCTCATGACAGTCAGTTGTTAGAGGATTTAAAAAACGTCTTCAATAACTTGGGGCTGATTTGTCCATCAGTCAAATCACTAATGGAAAACAACTATGTTGGAACATGAACGTAGTTTTCTTGGTAAAATGGCAGTTTCTGCAAAACCTTTCATTTATTACTTTTAAGAAGAAAATGACTCCCACATTAAAAAATGTAGCATTTGTTTCGCAAACAGACCACCTGCTAACTTAAATTTTACAATGACTGTGGATCGTAAGGGTTGCGCACGTCACCACGGTGGGTGGTAAGAATCATAATAAACAGCCCTTGGATGGGACGAACTCAGAATCTAATTAGCAAAGAAAGCCAGATTCAGGTATTTTCAGTTACACAGAGGCACCTCAGGTAGTCAAGGACCCTCCTCCCTTCTGGACGGTAATTTCATTTTCACAAGCTTACATTTTCGGTTACACTGAAGTTTCCTTTTGAAGCAGTGTTTTTGTGTGTTAAACTATTTGGGGAAGCACAAATCTCATTCAATCCCTTTGGTAGTTTAAAAATAAGAATAAACCAGGCTAAGGAAAATGAAGCGCTGTGCCCGGGTCCTGAGGAGGTGAAGGTGGGGTGAGGGCAGGTCCCCCCATCCCAGTCGGCCTGAGCCCCTGTGAAGAGCTTTAGGCACGAAGGTAAGTCACAGGAATTCAAGTCACACTTTTCCTGAAGGCAGTGCCTTTTCTCCAGGGTCCTCAGCTTCCATCCTGGCCCGTCATCTCTAAAATGGGGTGACTGACTCACCCCCCCCCCCACCTTTCTCACAGCTACTTGTGGGAGGGCCCTTGGGCTGCGTCCTGAGCACTGACCTCTCCTCCTCCCAGACGAAGCCTGCAGTCGCCATCTGATCTCTAGTCTCGTTCTTTGACGGACTGGAGAAAACTCTAATTCGAGTTACTGAAGAGATTTAATGCTGGCAGATGGCTCCCGGGTACTTGGAGCTGTTCTGGTATCTGCTTCACAAGAGCCATGGGCCCAGCCACTCTTCTCAGCCATCGTGAGCTGATGGCCGGCCACAGAGCAGGGCGAGGGGCACAAGAAGGCTGCTGCTCCTTTTCATTGCTCTCTCACCGTGGGCAAAACGGAGGCAGTAAATGGTGAGCTAATTGCCTCTCCTGCCGTCCTTCCCTGGGGCACACATGTCATCATTAACCCTGATGTATTTAGATGGGCACTTTCTGTTGGTTGCCAACTGCAAAGCAATGACGCATTCTTGTTCTTGTCAACGGCAAAAGTCAATGATGCTCAATAGCCTGCATTTGAGATTTCTTTGAGGTCCCTCTGTGACTGGAAATAGTCATCTTGCCATTTGAAGGAGAGACTGGCTCATAGCAGAGCCTCCGTGAGGTTTCTCTGAACACCAAGGAGCCTTCGTGTGTACTTGGGTTAAAGGACTAAGGGGAAGCCCCCTTCCAGACTGGTGGCAGGAGGAGGCCTGTGGATCTGTTCTCTGTGGGACAACTGTAACTGGTGAAAATTATTTTTAAAAAGTAAAAACAAACAAACAAACAAACAAAAAAAACAGAAAGCCTCTGGAAATTATCCTAAGTGCATACAGCAAATGAGGAAAGACTTACTCAAGAAAATCCACTGACACTCAGTGACAGTGAGAAGCGCCTGTTGCACTGAAGCCACAATTGCTCCCCAATTTCCATTCCCCAGCTCGGCTGGACAGAAGGTCCTCTCCCAGGGGGGCAAGCCAAGCAGGTGGGGTCCCTCTCTGCTCAAAAATCAGAGGACGTGGGACCCAGCAGGAGGGCCAGGCCACCAGCATCTCTCTCCTCCACACACTGTGTGTCTCAGAGACTGTGTTCCTGGTGAGCATGGCTGACAGTTGGGGTCCCTCCTCCTCCCAAGCCCCACAGCTGGGATGGAAGCTCCCTCCCAGGCACGGCACAGCCTTGCCCCAGCACACGCGCAGGCTGAGGTTCCAGGCCAGAGAGACAAGCCGCCAGAGCAAGAGCCATCACCTCCACCCGGTGCCCAAAGCCCTGGGCCACAGGGGAGTGTCAGTCTGTGAGATCAGAAGGCTCGATGGCGCCCCCAAATGGAAGTGTGCGGAGGTTCCAGCCGAAGGGCACTCTTGAGAGCACTGGAGATTTTGGTGGTGAGCAACGGAGGCGAGGCTCACAGCTCAAAGAGAGAAATAAGATAAGCCACATGCAAGCGAGTTTCCCAGAGAGCTCTGATAAAACTGGAGAGTCCTTCTCAAAAGACTGGCTCTGAAAGTACCCCTGCCTGACAGTGACGTCAGTAAATGGCAAGTTATGAAATCTCGAGCCCTGGTTCCCCCACGGAAACAAGACAACAGTGACCAGAGACCACTGCCCTCTAAGGGAAGGGCACAATCACTGTGTCGCGTATGACTGATAAGTCTCATCCAGTAACTGCAGGCTCAGGGAGCGCACGGCAACGTGCACGGACAAAACAAACACATCGTTTGAAGAATGAGGGCGTGAGTCAGTTTACTACAGCTTTTTCACATCAGCCTCAGCGTGTGTGACATGGAGGGAAACTGCGATGGGCTGGCGTTACTGGTGCTGATGCTCAAGAATACACAGACTGTAAATACGGATACTTAAATACATATAATATACAATAAATATACAAAGTATTTCTGCCCACCAGTTTCCACAATTGTACATCCTAGCAAAACAATTCATTTCTTCAAATTTGAAGCATCTCAAAGCGATATATTTGCTCATAGCTGATTAAAACTGACATTGATTTTCAATTTGCCTATAGATTTAAAAATACCAGGGGTCCATAAAATTGATGAAAAATATTTCTGGTGAAAAGAACCCATTTCTTCTGAGATTTTAAGGGTCAGACTGACCAAAATTTAGTGAGTTTTTAATACTTGAGAAATGACTTGTAACCATTCATAGGTTTGCAAAATATTACTTTCCTGAGTGTAAATATTAATATTTCAAAGTGTTTGAAATGTTAGTTGTACAAGTAGTCATAAACACATCTTGGGATTTGATTTGTTTTATAAAATGAAATTATGAAGTCATAGTTCTTAGGAAAATAAGAAAGAATTAGAATACTTTTAAGTATATAAATGGGAAAATTGATCCATAAAGCAGAAGTACTATTTTTAAAAATATAATAAAGTGCCATCTACCACTGGGTTAGTGAGCAGCAGAAGTTGTGCTAATCAGAAGCACAGGAGATAAGGAATGCCTGTGGGGAAAATTTTTACATTTTATAGTCCCTGCCCCACTTTTCACTCAACAAATGATTTTAGGTTTTCTTCTTTGTGCACCCCTGAGATAGAGCGTTTGAAGAGATTGACTCAAACACGACCTATTTTTCAAGTTAGGGACAAGCTACTAAGAGTTAAAGAGAATGAGACAAAGACCCACGTTACTTTAAGACAGATAATATTTTATCAGCGATGGGGAAAGTACAAAGAAGCAAGTTACTTTGGGACTTAAAGAAAATAGAGACCCATCAGGTTAGGAAAATCTGGAAGGGGTTAGTGTAGCATGCATTTGAGATGGGCCTCGAAGGATGTATAACTCAACAGGCATTTACTAATATTTACTGCGTCCCTGCTCTGGACTCATGTGCAGCTGGAATGAAAGGTGGACATGATTAGGCAGAAGTTAAGCGCTGGAAAGAAGCGTTCGTACTTAAATGAGTAGGCAGGCTGGAGTTAGCCGATTCCCTGAGCAAACGGCCATGAGAGGAGGGGTCAGGAAGGTGTACAGCACGTGGAGCGTGCCGAGGAGCTGCTGGCAACCGGGATGCGTGTGAGACAAGGCCGGCTGATCCCAGAGAGGAGCTGCCAGGGCCTGCAGTAGGCTGGCAGCAGGTACGCGGAAGGTGGAAGTGTCCAAACATCGCCCTGGGATGGCAGGAGAAAAACAAAATCCCGACACCAGGGAGGAGGAGCCGCAGCCAAGAGCATTAATTCAAGCAGCAAGGGTAAGACGGCGGTGCCGAGCGAGAAGCCCGAGAGGCGTGTTTGCCACTGAGCCTCCAGAAAGAGCGGCCCCAAAGCTGTCGATCAAGCACGACATTTGTCCAACTGCCTGCCGCAGAGGAGGGTGCCGTCCTGACAGTCTGAGAACTGTCTCAGAGGGGAGGACAGCGGGAAGGCACTTGCAAGCATCCAGGCTTCAGGCTGAGTGATGTAAGAGCTGACACCCACGGCGGAAACCGGGTGGAGGCTTCGGAGAGTTTATGACAACAGCTTTGGTTGGTGGACGTGGCAGGGAGTGAGAACTGACGAGTGAGATGCTAGTCTTGGTGAGTGGGCTACTGAAGTGGCTCCGCCATCCACTTTCACGGAGCAGATATCTGGGCTGCACCTGCCTGGTCACAGAGTGTGCAGCACAAAGTCGGGAGGCAGCCTTCATCCCAGAAGAGTTTGTCACAGGGGTGTGGACCATGGCTGGTGCAGGACGGCCCAACACAGGAAGAGTGAGTTATACTGGCTTCAGTTCTCAAAGTCGGGCCCCACTGAGGGCCAGGTATTGGCAGGCAGTCTTGATCTATCCCGTATTTCAGGAAGGCCGCAGCAGTAAACCCAGAGTAGGGGACAGAGAGAGAGAGAGAAATAAAGACAGAGGTAAGAGTCTTGGCACCGGCACAATGCCAGCCGGTGTTGCTAAAAACGCACGAGGTGAACAGACGTTCAACAACTGGGCATAAACAGCTTTGAAAGCTGTGCTCACATCAGTGGTGCATCTTCAGTCGACATATAAGGAGATGCCGGGAGCATCGCTCCTGAGACGCTCTGATCCTCCTCGCTGGCCACCACTGGTGTCTGAGAAGGAGGTTTGCTGGGACAGCAGGTCCTGTTCGTGATGCCTCCCGCTGGGACCACCCAGACATTTGCCAGAGCTGTGGCGACCTCAGATCCAAGAGTTTTACACCAAAATAAAATAAAATAACTATGACTCAAGTTACAGGCAATCAGTGTTCTATACTCTCTCATGAATGGAGTTTAGTCTTAAAAAAAATGTTCCAAATTTCTTGCATGGACCTCTCATAATAAAAGAATAATAAACCAAATTAATGATTCATGGCGTTCCTTGGTCAACAACACAAGCACAAGGGAAAAAAGACAGATTTAAGAGAACTCATAAACACCGGAGTGCCTCGGCAGCGCCAGCGATCTGAAGGCAGAGAGAAGGGTCGCGGTGCAAGAACGTTAAACCGCGGATGAACGTGCCCGGCTGAAGTGCGAGCACTTCTGGCGGCTTTCCTGTAAGTCTGCACCAGCGAACTTACCGCTGACCCTCAGCTCTTCTCTGGGAAAACAGAAACACTGGATTCAGTGATGACTAAACTTCGTCCTAGACCCACAGCATTAAGATTCAGATACACCCCCCAGAGTTCTAGCCAGAACAAAAGCGACCGCGGTACCAGTGACAGAGATGAGAAGCCAAAGCCGACTGTGAGGGGGGAGGGAAAAAGAGGTAAAAGCCGTAATTGCGTGATGTGCGAAGAGCCCAGAGCGTACGTGGTTAGTGACGGATGCTGACGGGTAGTTAGGAATCCTACTGCTCAGAAGAGGCTACTTCTAGACATGTAGTCACAGCCAGAAAAAAATATTTAAGGCTCTGAGAGCACACGGAAGTTGTGAAGAAAGAGTGTAAATCAGTGGTCTATCAAATCATGCAGGCCCGTCGGGCCACTCTCACTGCCATCAGGCTCATCCGAGCACATCCTCTGAGCAGAGATGAAAATAGGGATTTTGAAAATGTTACCTAAATGATTCTAACATGTTCTCTCACTCTGTCCCACGTTTCATTGCAAATCTGGGAGGCAGAGGAAAAGAAAAAGAAATACTGTGTCTGCAAATCTCGAACAGGCACTAACTACTATGTATAAGGTAGATAAACAACAAGCTCCCACCGCAGAGCACAGGGAGCTATGTTCAGTGGCTTGTGACAACCTATAATGAGAGAGAATACGAAAGCACATCTGTGTGTGTATGTGCAGGACTGAGCTAGATGCGGCACACCAGGACTCGATACAACGTTGCACACTGACTAATCTTAAATACATTAAAAAAGAAGAAGAAGAACTGTATCTGGCTGAAGTCTGCAGTGGGTGTGAGATTTTATTTTCCCTTTGAGCTAACAAATGAGTCACAATTTCACGGATGCCATCAGGAGACACAAGACTCCTGGCTCAGAGACAAAGGATTTTATTAACCTCCGGGCACACACAGGCTTAGCTCCATGCTGTCTCCTGGCCCATAAGAACGTGGGTCCCCCTAGATGGACACCTGTACACAGTGGGTTTCATTACAGAAGAACTCAGCGCTTAGGGAACCCAAACATTTCATAGGGGGCTGTAAGCAGCCTGCTGTTGGCTCCACGGTAAGACCCTGTCTCCATCATCCAAAACCGTCCATGACTGAGACGTCCGTGAAAGGTCAGTCCAGAAAAGGGGAGTTCATGCTGTGCTTGCAAGTTGTGCTGAAACATGAGGTCCTCGGGAACCACTGCCCAGCATCCTTCCCACGTGACACAGCACTCTTTTTTTCAGCTGAAGTACAGTCAGTTACAACATGTCCATTTCTATCGTACAGCACCATGTCCCGTCCTGCATGTGCATCCGTGCTTTTAAAAGACTTTAGAGGACTGATTTTTCCTTTCATTCTAATTTGGGGAGTGTTAACATTTTAAATTACGACAAAGTTCATGGGATACGCGTGCCCGAGAGGAGGCGAGGGAGACAGGCTGCGAATGTGTTCAAAGGAGAGGACGGAGACAGAGGCGTAAAACCCACCAAGTAGTTTTTGAATTTGCCAAGGACAAATTCAGGTGGGATGGGAAAGGAGGGTTTGGCTGGCATGACCTGGCAAGAAAGCCAGAGGGTTTCATATTTTGTGAATGTACCAGTGAGGCGGGAAGCCCCATAAAAAAGCCCCAAGCGGGGCCCCCAGGCAGGCCCACTGCTCCCCTGCCGGCACCACCTGGTTCCCTGGCCCAGAGGCTCTATCTCACTTTTTGCTTCTGAAATGCTTATTTATCCCTGAAATTCTATTGGTTCCCTGAGCTCACTCCTGATTGGTTATTTCTCTCACTCCTGATTGTTCTATTTCTACAAAGCTTGTTCCTGGTTGGTCAACTTCTGTTGTACTTTATTTGCATATGATGTTGCAAAGTGTAAACTGGCAGCCTATAAAGGCCTGTGTAAACCTACAGACGGGGTCCAGAGCTTGGAGTGTTCACTCTCCTGGGCCCACTGGCATAATAAACCTGAGCTCTCCAACTCCGAGTACTGCTTGGTCTCTCACCTGGATCCAGATTGCTGTCACAACTGAGCTGTAACACATTTTTCTGCAACAGCAGGTGGAAGGTGTTCCCCCCACAAACGTATGTTCGCCCAGATGCACAGACTGGGACCCACTCCTCAGAGTGTGGAATGAGGGTCTTTGCAGCTGTTATTAAGGTCACGGCCTCAAGGAGTGATCGCGCTGGACGGGGCTGGACCATGAACCCTAGGATGAGACACAGAGAAGGAAACACAGAGAGAGAGGAAGGTGTGTGAAGACATGAGCAGAGATTGCAGTGACGTAACAAAGGAACCCGAGGAAAGCCAAGGATTGCTGGGAGAGACCCTCCACCTGAGACTCCTGGAGGAGTCTACTGTGCAGCACCCTGATTTTGGACTTCCGGTCTCCAGGACTGTGAGACCACAGGTTTCTGTCGTTTCAAGTCACCAGGCTTGTGGTGCTTTGCCCCTGGTGGCGTGTGTGTGTGTGTGGGGGCAGGGGGTAATTGTAGAGGGGCTGAGCTCTAATGGGGACGCAGCCACGGGAACAGGGAGGCACAATCAGGTTCGGTTGCTGTGATGAAAGGACGCAGTGGCTGAGGGCTTTCCTCTGCTCCTTTCCTGCAATCACTGGTGTCACTCTGCTTGGGAGGAACGCTGTGTGTAACCGCCATTCATTCTACGAGCTCACGGTGCCAAGACTAATTAGCCATGCTTTTGTCAAAAATGGTACCTCCATTCAGGTGCGAGAATTTGGCAGAAACCCGAGGACTATCATGTTTTGTAACAATGTGGGGTTGTGTCTCGGAAAACACTTCCACCATGTTTGGGTTCTAAATTGGTTTTATTTCTGAAGGAAATAAAGATTCTGTGTAATGACTGCGGTAATGTAGTGAGGTAGCATCTTACAGTTGCAAGGTCTTCTCTTCAGTTTTCATGCAAAGCTGCTTAAGTGTGGAGGAACTGTGAGCCAGAGCGGCATTTATCTGGGGTGCTCCAATGTAATGCCATGTCATCAGACTGGTAGCAAACACTGGGTGCAAGTCTTCCGCGGGCACCAGTCTTCAATCAGGGCTTTCTGGGTAGTTCACCTTTAACTGGAATTTCACTCTGCATCAGCACAGAAAGGAAGTGTGGAGTCGTGACCCGGAGAGGATGGCAGTGCATGAAGACAGACGGGCCCCAGCACCTCCGAGGGTGAGACGCAGGACCCTCAGAGGACCGTCCTCCACGCGGGGTTCTGTGCTGGCCCCCAATCTGAGGTCCCCTGCAGTTCAGTGGTGACGCTTCACAGCGGTGACGAGACAGTTGTGCACGAGAACTGGCTTCAACCACTGTTCCCGCTTCTTTCCCCAAATTTAATGCACCCAAAGAAGCACAAGTGTGTGTCACCAGTTAGAGACTAATTTGCAAATATCCCTCAAGCTTTAAAATCACGTTTTTTTTGACATCACAATTCCGCTGCTAGGAACCTAACGTTATAGATATTTTTTGGAAAGACCAAAGAATCATGCCTTAAATCTCACTGAATACCTCCGATACATTTTCATAACAACTTTTCTCCTCTCAGAGGAGAGACGAGGAAACACAGAGGTCTGAGGGCCCTTTCCAGGGCGAGATGGTGTGTGAAAACTCTATTAAATATCAGTTGTCACCCACGTTCTCCTCACATTTGTAAAGTAACACAGATAAAACTGCCCTTCTGTGTCTCAAAATGAGTCACCGCTTTCCCCTCTAAGACGTTTGTTTTGCGCGCTCCTCTGAGATAGGGAAGCCGTGGTTGGGTGTATTCCTAGGCACTGACTTCCACCCGGGCAAAGTGGAGGAGGCGTTGCTGAGTGAAAGGCCACTTGCAGCTGGAGTGGTGAACCAGCATGCGGGGGGGGGGGCGGGGGGCACGCCTCCGTTGTGGGCTCCCTGGGGCGAAGGCACTGGCTCAGGGCCAAGGCAGGGAGGGAGACGGGAAAAAGCATCCTCAGGCATTGAAGAGCAGAAACATAAAGGGACCAGGGGGTGACTTACGGTGCCTTTAGCGTGGAATCAAGGTCGTGTAAAGCTGTTGATGAGTCTTTGCTCCTTAATACCCTGAAATTTTAATTTGTTAATGTCCCCTCCAAAAAATTCAGGCTTGGTGAGAATGAGGCGGTGGGTCCAGATGGGAAGCAACCGGGGCTGTCGGGTGACCGACCTCCCTCCCTGCACCGGGGCCGCAGGTGACTGCCCTTCCCACGGCGAACTCCCACAAAGGTCTAAGCAGGGTGCTTTCACCATCACCGCACTAACGAAGGCCTAGACCTCAGCACCCTTATTAAACGGAAAAAGACGTTGTTAAGTAATTTAGTACCTGTGTGGGACAATTTAAAGAAATCGTAAATTTCACAAAGAAAAATAAAAGAAGATGAAGAACTGACAGCTGAGGTGCTGACGTTTGAGGTGGGACAGAGCAAGCTGACTGGTTAGAAAGTCGATGCTGCGGGCCAGGCAAGAATGAGTGACCGGGAGGAGGGTGGCCGTGGGGAGAGGACGGGGGCGAGCGGCGATTTTGAAGGGAGAGCTGACAGGGCTTAGGCACAGAGCGTGGCAGAATGTGGCTGTGCAGTTGGGAGAGATGGGAGATGCCTCCTGAGATCTTGGCTTCGCCTCTGGGCCAGTGGGTGTGTCATTTAGCGAGAGGAAGGGTCCTGGGCTGACCTGGACTTGGGGGGATGGAAACTCATGGACATGGTGTACTTGAGAATCAGCCCTTACCTGCTGATCCACCAGGACTGAGGAGTTAGAAGGAAGGAGAAGCATCCATCTGAGGGTGTCTGGTCACTGTCTGCTCCTGTCAACTCTCACTGGTACAGGCGATGCCCCTGGTACAGGCGATGCCCCCAGCACAGGTGGTCTGTGCTACACTGATTTACTTCTTGGACACTGAGCACCTGGGTCCACATGGAAAACAGAGCAGGGAAGGCACACTTCCCCAGCCCATGGCGGGTAAGTCACCCCCCATTTTGCCCAAGTGCACCCCCATCAGCAGCATCCTCTCCCCACCCTGGGCTCCTCCTATCTTCTTTTCTTCCATTTTTGGTTTTGGTATTTTCCCCCCAAAGTTGTGCCTTGGTTATTACTCTTTTGGGGGCTGGGGCACCAGCCATAACGGCTACTCTGCCTCCTGATTAGAACCGCAGATGTCTCTACACTTGCTTATTTTATGAAACATTTCTTCTTCCACGTGTTCTGTCCCTTCATATCCAGCACAGACAGCACCGTGTTTTTCAGGCATCTCAGAGGCATCCTGGCAACCACTCATTTTACCCGTGAGGTGGCTGGGGCCCTGGGAACTTCATCTGGTGAGACCCAGGCTCTGGCATCAGGTCCCTCTGAACTGCAGTCGAGAGCCACAGGCCGCCGGATGAGCTAATCTGGGCTCCCTCCTATGTCCTCAGATCAAAAAAATATTCAATCAGTTTTGCTAATAAAAGTCTCCAAATAAATGAAAATGAGATAATTTACAGCACTGCATTCCAGGCAGAGAACATAGGTTTTCTGCATTTTTTCCCTCGGCTCCCTTCCCTGTCCCACCTGTACATTTATTACAGGTACAAATGATGCTAATCTTCTGGTTGGGATTCAGCCCATGAAAACGTGTCTTCTGGAGCAATTTAACCGTTGACCTCAAGCCTCGACTGCCATGCACGAGTTTCGTTTTGTTAAGCAGAAGGCGGTGTGAGAGGCAGAGGGGTTCTCCTGCTAATGACAAAACCGAGACAAGTTGCACAGGAACAGAGGCTAGAAATGCGCGGAGGTGAATTGTGCTTCTCTGAGAAATCAGATGAGGAATGAGATTTACTTGTTTCAGGGAGGCTTTGGCATGAGGGGCGGCTTCATTACCAGAGACCCCGAACGTGTAACTGCCCCCTGGTTCAGCAAGGCTTCTCTGTTTCCAGCTGTGACAACTGCGTGTCTCATGGATGGGTAAGTCACACCATTTGCACTGTCTAAAACAGGGAATGAAGATAATTTGGGAGCGCAGGGAGAGAGGGAGCAAGGAAATGACCCAAATTAAGCGTTTTGGTTTAAGAGGCACATTGGAAGCAGGGGCGAGGGGGCGAGGAGGCAGACCTTCACGTGGGAGACGCTGATTGACAAGACTTTTAAACCACTGCCTCTCCGTGGCTGACAGTCTGGCTGGGGACCAGATGAACAGGTCATTGCAATTCTGTGTTATCTTTGCATAAATAGCAACGCCCTAACTAGGCTGCCGGTGTGGAGAGACACGGCCTCAGCAGAGAGCTGCACCCGGGACCCACCTGCGATTTCCTGGATGCGAATCATAACCACCTTGAGATGAGGCCAGACCCCAAACTGCTGCGGAGTGCATGGCAGTGTCATGTCCCTGAAACACTGGTGGGGTGCATGTTGCGTTTGGAGGCAGAAGGCCAGAGGCCACCCCGACTCATTCAGTTCTGAACCTTCGTCCTTCCTTAGTACAGGGTTAAAATCCTGACCCCCCCCCCCCCCCCCAGTGCACACAGCTCACGTGAGAATCAGACACAATAGGAGCAGGGAAAGCTTTCGTTACTGTCACCAGGGCCGGCGCCCCAGACTCGTCCACATTGTATCAAAGCCGCGTGTTCTTTGCACTTCAGGTTACCGGGGCATAAAGGGGATGGGAGGGGGCAAAGTGGGGATCTGAAATCTGGACCTCCTGGGGAGCGACGGGAAGGCTAGGCATCTTGATTGTGGTGGTGGCTCCATGGGTGTACGCACCTTACCAAAATCCACCCAGCTGTGCATCTGAAATACGTGTGGTTCACTGTACAGGAACCATGCCACAACAAAGGCGGTTAAAAAACAAAACCCACGTGTTCCTTAACTGACTGGCTAGGCTGCAGTTTTCTCGGGTAGAAACACAGGGAGCTGTTGCGTTGTCCGGCTTAGCGGAGTCGCGGTGATGCAGAGGTTAGCAGAGTGTGCTGAATGCATAAACTCCCGCACTTGTTCTAAAAGCCCTTGTGAGATCTGAGACAGCTTCAGACCCGAAGAAGGTGTAACCTCCCCCTTTCGTCTCCTGTTGGTCCACGAACCAGCCAGTGAGGGCAAGTGGGTACCTCCCGGGCTGAATTCTTTGTTAAGCAGTATGACACTTTATCTCAATGAGGAACACAGGCTGGGAAAACAGGTAAACACTACCACCCGCATTGCAGCCAAGATCATAGTGATTATGAAGTGAGGACTTCCGGAAACGCCGCTGAGTTACTTCCCGGCCCCTAGTACATCTTCCTGCGCTGCTGCGGTTCCCTCCAGCACGCCCCGTGGGGCCGGGATTGAAGGCTCTGCAGAAAGAGAGTACGTTTCTTGGTGTCCCCAGTGTCAACATTTTAATCTGAGGAAAAGTCACTAAAATAAACTATAAAATCAGCTCGGTAATTTGAGAACCTTCCCATCGTCTGAGAAAGCCCTCGGGAGCGCTGCTGGTGCCCGAACTGGGTGCGGTTGGGGCAAGTTCCTCCTGGTGGAGACTCCGTCCTTCTTCTCACGTTCTCTTTCTTGTCCGAACACGAGGACATGTACCTCAGTCTTTAGTCTGGAAATTAGGACAAACCAGAAACGATTCTTAAAAATGGATGAATTTATCCTGATGAGGAAAAAGAGAGGGGTAAATGCTTTTAAAATCAACCAATGTTTCCATGAAGAGACCTTTTTTTAAGTGAGTATTAAACAATAAGCATTAAGTTGAACTGATAAAGGAATAATATAGATGGATCCGAAGAGGTATTTCCTGAGTTTAGGAAAATACAAAAGTAGTTTCTAGTCCATCTTCCTTAAGGGCCATACCGTTTTGAGCGTGGCCCTCACGGGAACCGGAGTCTTGATTATAAGTGCAAATTTTGGAAATACCGAAAATTACCTATGAAAATCTAATAATGCCACCAATAAACTATAGGATAATTCTTTTCATTTGCATATGTTCTTCTTTATACTCCTGTCAATGTTTAACTCAATTTTTATAATAAAAATGTGATTTTTCATCTATGGATTAAACACACCTTTGCAGATGTACCTCCAGTCTGTAAAACTGTCCGTGACCCTTGACATAGCGCTGTGTGAAAAGCCCACAGATCTGCTTCTGTCCAGTGGGGATGTGTGAAGGTGAGGCCCCCCCCAAGAGTGGCCTTCGTCTGTGCTGGGCAGTTGCAGGTGGGAACGTGGAGGTGGGAAAACCAAACTGAGCCTTTCCAGTAGCCACCCACAACTTGTCTGCAGTATTTAAAAATTATTTATAGGAGTCCATTTAGCTGTTTTAATTGGCGCCAGCTGGACATTATTACTGTGTGATAAAGTCTGTGTGCAGATGGGGAGAAGGAGGGTGGAAACCACGTGACCCACACGGGGGCTTCAGGGCACCGCGTTCCTGAGTCTCAAATGCCCTTTCTTAGCGCGGATAGGCCAAAACGATTGCTCCTCCGGAAGCGTTCTTCTGAAGTCAGATAAACATAAAGGCTTTTCCATCTTAACGAGGACGATAACCTGGGAAGGTACTTTTTCTTTTTAAACGATCAGGAGCTACACTGGATAGACTCCCTGCATAATTAACAGAACACTTCGGGTTACAGACAGCGTGGCCATTAGTTAGAAGGGAGGCCACCCAAAGACGTCTTCCCCCCAACAGGGTTCTGTCCTTATTTTAATGTGACATGAAACGGCTAATGTGAAAGCAGCTTACGTACCATTTCAGGAGTCTTGTGCACATCAGTGAAACGCGAAGGTTTGTTTTAAACGGTCTTTACTATCGAGAGAAACAAGGACCATAGGTCTGAATGCCTAGAATGGGCACGGACATAGCACCCCGAGCGTTTATGCATCAAGCCGCGTTTTGTAAAAGGGCGGCCTTGTTTTAGACTCTCATTCCATCCCACTCAGTCTCCTCTGGCTGTTTCTCCCCAGAAGCCACCTTCCACTGCTGTCACAGTGTCCCTGGGATGACGCTGGACAACCCGTGGACACAGAAGGAGACGAGACTACAGGATGACCGTGTCCTCTGTAATCTCTGCGCCTGCCTGGATCACTCCCAGTTATACTGCGGACCGCTTGTAAAGGAAATCTCTCAAGCCTGGCTGAAGCATTTACAATGACATTTTAGCTCCCTTCCGTTGAAAAGTATCCCACAAGTGCAGTATTTAGGAGGAGGCTGTTATCTGGAAGAGGAGCCAAATGCTTGCACCCGCTGTTTTAAAATGGCTTTCCAAATTCAAGGAAGCGTTTGACAAAGGAGGCTGACGACGGATCTGAGCGGAGCCCGGGGGACAAGAACGCCACGTCCCCTGTTATGCCATCTATCGACCTCGGAAACTTGATGGAACGGAAGGCGGATTGCACTGGCCCTCTCTGTGTTTAAGTACCAAGCCTGCCCGTCGCTCCCCGAGAACCAGAAATCATTTATTGTCAGCGCTGTCCGGAATATATCCTGACAGTTCAGTGGGAGTTTCACTGCCATTTATTTTCAAATCAATACTCAATTACGAAGAGGAAGATTCACTCCCTTGCCCATTTCCAAGATGAAATTATGGACTGGAGCACTAACACTTAGTCAAGGCAAACCGCTGCCCATTAACTCGTGATGCAACCGAAAACCAGCCAGATACTTTATTCAAGTTCACTCCCTCTCGCTCTCTCCTTTTGGCTTTTAATTAATCATCGTGAAAAGGGCCTTTCACATTGTGACTGATGACCAGAGAAAACAATTTTCCCCTAACTGCCTTTTAATTTCAACTCCGGGAGAGCGCATTGACCGCATCCCACAACAACCCATCAAGGCTAGTTTTTAATGCACTTTCTCCTTTGTTGCTGAGAAGAATGGGGGTGACGCGGCAGCTCCGCGCGGCTCTTCATAACTCACCAAATTGATTCGCTAAATGCTGCGCATTTGCTACAGGATAAAAAGCGCTGTCAATGGAGGTACTGGCTACTATATAAATTACTCCATTAACGAGGAATAAAGCTATTTACGGGTTTTAGAGTAAAATGCAGCTGGTACTAAGAAAAAGAACACCAGCCCATGGCCACACGCACTTTCCTTTCATATCTCTTGTCCCCCTGCCCCCGCTCTTGTGGCTACGCAGAGAATAATTAAAGCCGTAAAAAAATAAAAGACGGCATGACAATAAATTCTTAACAGCCCTGAATCTGAAGGGCTAGGTGGCAAGTGTGTGCTTCAGCTCTCAGGCCTTGTGCCCCAAACAGTTTTCACTTTGTTTTCGGTTAGTGGATAAATACACACCCAGATGCATTTCTTTAATAGAAACCTTTGAACATAAGCGTCCGCGTGCACTTAAAAAAAATAAAATACAGCACAAGAAATGAAAACTCTCTGTTGTTTCAAGGAATAGCATTTTTCCACTAGTTGAAATTCAGTATAACAAATGATGACACAAAAGTTGTTCATGAAGATTTATTTATTTGACAGCGTTGGATTGAAATTCAAGCACGGCGAAGCGTGTGTTCAGGAAGTCACTGAAGAGGCCGAAGTTTCATGTTTGACATCCACAGTCACTGCCTGTTTCCATCAAAGCTATTTTCCGAGGAGCTGCCAGGGGTAAGAATTGGTCAGTGTTCTCCTGACTTAGAAAACTGTTCCTGGGCTTAGAAAGGAATTGTTCAAAATTACGTTTCCTCATAGTTTCATCATTAGGTACGATGCGAGCTGTTTACGTCTCTGGAATTCACACCCTCCTGCTCTCAAAAACAATCTGCATCTTCGGACAGATTTCATATACAAATAAACATTTGAAATTAAAATTTTTTAAAAGTCAGAAATCAGATAAGAAAAACAGAAGGTAATTGCATCCAGAATGTATAATAAAATTATTTCTTCAAAATAGTAATAATGGATATCAATTTCCTAGCAATCAAGAGATAAAAAGAAATACAATTTCTTACAAAGTTTTCATTAAAAAAACAAGTTCCTCTGAAGAGGTTTTTTTCAGTAATCTGTTTTATTAATCTTCTCTCCCCTATGCAAGGCAAGCAGCCTAACACGTGGTAGATGTTTCACGAATCTGGGCGGACTGACGATGGAAAGATGGGCCTCTGCGTGGAGGCAGGTGAGTTCAGTAAATACAGTGGAGACAAAAAGAGCCATGAGCTCAATGACAATTTTGTAGGAAGACATCACCCAAGAGGTGGACCCGATATTCACAACTTGTTTTGCGCGGTGAAATATAACGTGGTCGAGTAACACGGCGTTCTGGGAATCTCTTACTGCTGGAGACATCTGAGAGAAGCAAGATTAGGGGGCCATCACTGGGGCCCTCGAGCCTTCCTGAGGACCAGTTTGACCAACTGGATACTCCGTGTGGCAATCTCAGTACCTGTCGAGGGCCTGTGGCAGCGTAATTCCCCATTTATGTGTCAAGAACGGATTCTGAACTGCTTCTGGCTCTGAGCTCAGCTCTGCTGAATGACAGATCATCCCTGTTTTCCAGGTCATACTTGCCGGGGACGTAAAGGAAGTCACGCAAATAATAATCAGTACGCCTGTGGTTCACATCCCCAGCGACTTGTGGACACTCCACTACCAGTCAGATCCTCCTCATTTTGTTTAGGGGTTACTGGGTGGTGTCTCCCATGCACACACCCCTTCCAGAAAGTCTCCCGTGGGCTCCATGCACAGGGACTTTGATGGCTGTGACTTCCACCGCTCTCAAAGCCTCTTGGAGGCAGACAGCTCATCACTGCCAACAGCTTGCAGCCCGTAGAGCTCTCGCCCACGGAGCCATGTGCTTGACAAGATGTCACGACACTGGAATCAAAGGTGGGTGAAGCTGTTCGGCCCTAACACCTCCCTCACCCTCTGGGGATGAAACACACCAACCCTGCAAAACAGAGCCCCAAGGAGATGCTGGGTTTGATCCCAAAGCCACAAGGATTTTTTTTTCAGTTTTGTGTGTGTGTGTGTGTGTGTGTGTGTGTGTGTGTGTGTGTGTGAGTAGCTGCTGTTTATCGAGCTCTCATCTGTGACTCACAGGGCTAGTGTGGAGGGTGATTTTAGTGGATTTCAGTGGCAGATAACTTGCTCTAACACAGCCCTCCCTCCTGCTGACGGAGACACTGTTACTAGAGCACACGTATTTTCTGATCTCCTTCCCTTAGAGTGTTCCTTTCTCAATAAATTAGGAGTCTGGGATTAACAGGTACAAACTACTGTATATAAAGTAGATAAACAAAAAGGTCCTACTGTTGGACGTATTTAAAGGGCAAACTTACACGCAACTGTTACTGTCATGTTGCCACGATGATCCCTAGGAGACGTCGGAAGTTACTTGTTGCTAAGAATACTGTGGCCCAGCGTTTCTGATATGCTGAGCCTGAAGGGTAAACTCTTCACCTAAAAAATGTAAAATTAATGAACCAAATACACACAAAATGCGGTTAGAACAACCTTGAGGCGCTGGTCTGTTTTTGCACAGCCACGGGTTTCTCTAGCTGCCGTTACTTCGCCAAGCCTTATAATTGCTTATTCTGAAAGAAAAATTACCACCTGCGAGTATTATTTGAAAATCAAATTCACTTGAACAAACAAGATGAAATAAACATGTTACATGAGATTGCTGGTACTTCTTTTTAATTATTAGCCTTCAGGATCCTGATTACAAGTTTCTTAAGTTAAAAATACCTGGCATGTTCAGTCCTGATTCAGTTCACCAACTCCCAGCTTCATTTCGTGTCCACATGTCCTCTTCCTTATGACAGCCAGCTTAGGCCAACAGTTTTGAAAATGTTTCTTCACATTATTTTTAACTTTGACCAAATGACTACATAGCTTAGCTTTTTTTTTGAATGTGTGTTGAGACACGCGTGGCCATCCAGTCTTCACATCTACTCTTTAGAAGCAGAGGCTGAGATTCTGATAGAATTGAAAAAAAAAAAGTTGAAAGACTCTCTGGTTTATCCATTTGGATAATCAATAGCCTTTCAACGCTCAGAGCTCTAATTTTTTTTATTCAATTATTGTGTCAACAAATAGATGGGAAACAAAAGAGAGAATGGAAAAATCCAGTAAACACTCAGGTGATGACTGATGGCTGACATTGAGTTGAAATTTTCGTTTTTGAGATTTCACCTCCTTGTGAGTAGCATTGCTGAGTCATAGTTCCTTGTGTGAACGTTGCACGGATTGTCCAGGTATCACTTGGTTTATGGACACCTGGAGTCAAGCTACTCTGGGAAATCAGATCCAACAGGAGAGATGGAGACACAGACGTCGATCTGTAGACATAGATACACAGACACACACACACATACATGGACACACGCACG